>NC_056732.1:1215341929-1215484429 GCF_019279795.1 Protopterus annectens
CATTTGTAAAAGAGCTGGGTCAGATATGGCTTTGCAAGTCAAGCAGAGATTGCCTCTAAGTAGGCGATATGAGACAGAGAATAGCTGGAGTCTTTTGAGTTTGTCTGTGTAGGACATGTGTTTAATGCCTAGGATCCTCATTATGAGGTACTTTTGTAGTCGCTCCAGCTGTTGCAGGTGTCTAGTGAGGTACATGCCAAATGGGCCATTATACTTGATGATTGGTCTAATGAGGTAAGAGTACACAGAAATGATGACCTCCTTATTCCTTGATGCAAAACCCTTGCGTAATGAGATGTGCCACAGAGAAATATTTTCTGACCACAATGGCAATGTGGTGATTAAAGGACTGGTTGCCATCAACCTGTGTCCCCAGATCTCATATAATGCCCACAATGTTTAGTGGGCTCCCATCAATGTGGTACTTAGTGGGAAATGAGATTTTACGAAAGGGGCTGATGATGCATTTTGTGGTGTTAAGCTTTAGGCCATGGATTCCACACCTGTTGGTGGTCTCAGTGAGGCCTTTCTGAAGGATATCTGCATCACTTGTGGAGTTAATGATGCCTCCCAGCTTGCAGTGGTCTGTGAACCTGGTCAGCCAGAGTTCCTTTGTGTTGGTCTGGACTCCTGAGAAGAACATGCTGAACAGGAGAGTATCCAGGACTGATCCCTGTGGGACTCCACTCATGATTGGCTGTCAGTCAGACTTGGAGCTTGCTGTGTGTTCTATCTGTGAGCCAATTTGCAGACCCCCTATTGATATAGACGTTGATGCCTAGTTTGGTGGGATCATCCATAATTCCTGACTGAGGAATGGTATCAAGAGCCTTGGCCAGATTGATA
Organism: Protopterus annectens; assembly: GCF_019279795.1. Lineage (NCBI taxonomy): Eukaryota > Metazoa > Chordata > Ceratodontiformes > Protopteridae > Protopterus > Protopterus annectens. Next base: position 1,215,342,776 of record NC_056732.1, read on the forward strand.
TAGGCTGTATGAAGTGCCTTACTGTCACACACTGCCCTGGTGACTGACTCAAAGACATCAAGTAGGTTGAGCTGGCATGATCTCCCTTTCAAAAGCCAAACTGTGTGGGGTCCAGAGTTAGGAGATTACCTATATGTTTGTTGATTAGGTCCCCTGATGATGCAATCCATAGCTGTACTCCTCATACTCATCAGGCTACTGGAGTGATAATTCCTAGGGTCTGTAGTTGCCACACCTTTATGGAGAAGGATGACTGTAGCAGTGTGCCATTTGGGAGGGACAAAACCTGAGGTGAGGCTGTGGCTGAACAGGGAACACAGATGTGGTGCCAGGTATCTTTGTAGTTCATGTAGAACACAGCCAGATATAATTTGGGGTCCCATGGAAGCTGCATTCTTGCCCGTGGACAATGCAGATGTAACATGGGCAGCAGTAATCCTGGGTGCCTGACATTCTTTTGGCATTTTGATTGTTCTCCTGGGGTTGGGTAAGGCTGGCACTGAATGTGTTGCCAAGAATGTTGGCAATATCAGTTGGTTCAGTATAGCAGGTAGCATTGTGCAGTAACTCAGAGCACTTCTGGGTATTGTCATGGAGGTTCTTGATATCACTAACAAAGGATGTGTGATTGTTGTCAGCGCCTGCTGCAATTCTGCCATCATAGGTAGCTGTAGATCATTTCATGAGGGATCTCAAGTTGTTGTTGAGGCTAATAAGGGAGTTTCACCACTCTTAGGACTCCAACATTTTCTGAAACAGTTTCTTCCTTCTGTTGTACAGGTTATTAATGGCAGGGGACCACCAGATTGACCTCCAGTGTTTGGAGGAGAGTGTCATGGTTCTCTTGGGTATGGCTAGTTCCATGCATTGATGTGCATGTTTGTACAGTGCATTTGTGTATGATTCAGCAGTCATGCACTTATTTTCCATTGGCATGGGTGCTGTGACGTTAGCCACCTCTGTTCTTATGAGTAAAAAAGTCAGCTTCGGAGAAGTTTTTCAAGGTGGTTACGTTTGCAGAGGGTGTGGGTGAGATGTGGATTTCCATGGTGATTACTATATGTTGGAAAGGTAACATGCCATATAAAAAGAAAATAAAAAGAATATGCTCATATTGTTGTAATGAAGAAACCACTGAACATGTTTCTTGAAATGTAAGAGAGTAAAGAAATTGTGAGATAAATTGTGCAACGAGAATTTTTGAATATTTTAATGATAAGATATTATTTATTTATTTATTTATTTATTTGTTTGTTTGTTTTATTTTTTTATTTTGACATTTGTTGACCAGGTTAGTCTAAATGGGCAAATGCCCTTTTTGATTGGATACCCAAGGAGAAACACTCCAATTGTTTTAAACATTATAAAACATTATAAAAGATGAACTATAACAATAATTACACACATTTACATCCTAACCTTAATTACCATAAATTACTGACAAATAGTATGAAGTATGATTGGTCTAAACTTTATAAAGAAAAAAGTATAACACTAATCACACAGGAACTGCATCCTAAGCATAAAACACAATATGATACTTACAGATTACAATATGAGGTAAGTATATAGATATAAATATAGAGATTATTAAATACAGATACTATAACAATATAAGTAAAGAATCAAAAACAGGAACTGATAAAAAAAAAACTGTTTTATGTATTATGGGTAACATGGAATAAGAAAATGAATGAGATCATTATTGTCAACAATACTGAAAAAGATTACATGGTGGTTATGGGGTCAGTGTTTAATAAGAACGTATAGATATGATAAAAATGAAAACAAGTATGTATATATAGAAATGTGTAGACAATTATCCAATCCTGTAAAGATGTACAGATAAAGATGCAGATATTGTAAATAGTTCTGTATATTAGCTGTCATGTAAAATATGTGTATAAAGGGCTGCTACCCTTTTTGATAGGACAGGTGGTAGCTTTCACATATGAGCTACCACCTGTCCAAGCAGGTAGAACCTCTTTTGTTTTGCTATGTAGTCTAAAATGTCTTTTGTATCTTTTATCATATTTCATATTTATACATGTAGATCACAGGACTGTGGTAGAGACTGACTGGTAGATATATTTTTCAAGGTGTGCATTATGTCTGATTCTTTTTCTACTTTTTGGGTCAGTAATTTGGGGAAATATAGTTAATCTGAATGTAAAGCCTTCACCATAGAATTGTAGAATGTTTGTATATTTGAAGTTCCTGTACCTTGTAACATAAACATCTAAATATTTGGTGATTTTGAAGGAAACGTTTATCATCTTGTGATCAGATTTAAATGGAAAAGGGATTGCAAGGAAGAGCTAAAATATATGCCATATTGGCATGAAGCAGGTTAAGAATATGCTGTCATCTAGTAGGTTGTGTTATAATATAGTCCAGGGAGTTTATATATCAAACAAATCAAGGAATTTTGGTGCATAACCTATTGCTTTGGTATAGGTATCCCATTTTAACATCAGGAAGTTAAAATCTTCAAGGAAAAGGATTTTCTGTTAATCAGAAGTTTTTGGATCTCTAGGTATCTGCCTAGAGGTGATGTGGTCTTTAACATATATAGATACTCCACAACAGTTTCTATAAGGGCAAATCATATGGTAGGTGCAAACCCCTGGTTTTGAACAAGCGCTTTCTGTACTTTTAAACTAAGTTTCTGCAATAGCATATACATGCATATGATCCAAAAGTAGCAGGCCCTCAAGTTTAGGCAATTCATTATTTAGACTCTTGATGTGCTACAGTGCTTGACATGTTCCTTTTGTTAGGTATGGAGATCCATTAACTGGACTGTAAGCACCTTTCCCCCCCAGGGAGGAACACCGGTAATCTTTAACTTACAAACATAGGAGCAGCTGAAGGCAGAGCCTAGATGGCTAACCGAGAGCAGTGGATTTTGAGAGCTCTATAAACTAGTATAGTAGTATAGGAAAATGTTATCATTTTCAAGTTTAAAACATCAGAAATCTATAGATAAACTACTAAACTACATAAATATCAATTTTGGTGGATATATTCAAACATTTTTCTGTCAAGTAACTTGGAGATATATTGAGTCACTGAATATGAACAACTCAAGGAATTCTCATCCAGATGCTGCTTTGAAAAAAGAACTGCAATTGATGACATCTACCTTACATGAACTATCTTTAAAGATGGATGGCTTTAAAAATGACTTAGAAAACCTCAAATTAAATTCTCAAAAATAGACTGATAGTCTTAAAGAACTATTACAGCAACACCATACAACAATAACAAATATAGATATTTCTCTAAATGACACTGAAGGGAGACTCAAAGAGGAAGAATTCCAAAAAGAATTTCTGTTTAAACAGAATACATGGCTGCTTAACAAAGTAGATGACTTAGAAAACAGGGAAAGGAGAAACAACATAAGAATCTTTGGTCTGCCTGAAAACGCTGAAGGAGAAGACATTATTTCATTCTTAACCTGGATTCCTGAATTTTTACACTTGAAAGAGGGACTTTCATTTAGGATTGAAAGGGTGCATAGAGCACTGAGGAAACTTGCTTCTAACTCAACAAATAGTCAACCTAGATCCATAGTTATAAAATGTCTTTTTTTTCTGGACAAGGAACTAATATCAAAATCTGCTTGGAGAAAATCACCCTTAAAATACAATTAAAGCCTGATAAGGTTTGACAATAATTATTCTTCCAGAATACTAGAACAAAGGAAAAAAGTCTGGAAAATAATAAAACTGTTGAAACAAAACAACATTAAAGGACAACAGCCTTTCCAGCCAGGATAAAAGTACTTTTTGCCAATGAGATGAGAACCTTTAATGACTTAGAAGCAGCTACTATATTCATTGAAAATAACAATATAGTGTCTATCCCAGAAGAAATGGAATGGATGGCCCCTAATCTTCTAAGAATATAAGAAACAAATCCTTGGCTGATGCTAGAAAGAAGAAACTAAAAAATGATTCCAAGATAGCTGTCCCAAAAGAATAATTCTTACAACTACATCCCTCAAAGTATCAACTGATATGGTACATCAATTGTCATCTGTTTTTATTTAAAAAAAGGAGGGTTTTCTTAAACAACTGAGAAACAGTAATGATTTATTCAGAATGTTCAAAGAGTCCAATAATTCTTCACAAACAAAGGTAGGTCAAGATGGGTTATTATTTACATTATATATAAGCCAAACAAAGCAACATATAATACAAACATAGAAGTTTCTATTCCCCTACTTGAACTCAATGAATACTTATCTTGTTAATTTTTCATTGTTTTTACTCATAATAATTTAAGTAATTAATTAACTAATTCAACAAGGTACATTCATCAGACTTCAGACTCACATGTACAAATTAACATCGTATATAATAGCAGTAACAGTAGTGTTTTTAAAAAAAAAACAATATGCTGTCATGGAGACTAATGCCTTCTTCAGTTAAAAGTACGATTTAGAAATGTCATGTATATCCTGGTTGAATAATAGTAGCAAGCTCTTAGTATAAATGTCATTAGTTTGTCTAAATATAGTTAATATCAATTATGGCAGTTAACACAGCTATGAGTGCTGCTTGATCGATCCTGATATGGCGTGCGTGGATGCAGCTGTGTCTGGCAGCTAGTACAAATGCCATTATTATTCAGACTAAACATAATTAATATCAATTTTGGCAGGTATCATAGCTTCGAATGCTATTTGAATAAGCCTGACATGGTGTATGTGGATGCACCTGTGTCTGGCAGCTGCTATATGTTACTGTTTTTGTCTCCGGGAAGCTGTGGGTTGCGACTTTGAGATCAAGGTTTACTGATGCTTGTGTATTAGGAAGAGACATTTGGATCTGCGAGAAGGGGGTGGATAGAACTGTGACTTGGGATATTTTTGCAGAGAATAGTTTACTTGTATGTCAACAAAGTGGGAGGCGGGAGGGCTGGAGAAGCGTGCTGTCTATTGTTGTAGCGGCTTGTTGGGAGGTTTTTTTTTTATCTGTTTGCTCTCTTTTATTTTCCTGGCTGCTGCCTCACTGAAAGGGAAGGAATTTAGGCTTGAAGTTGCAGTGAAGTGAAGCTTTGCTTCAGGTGAATCGCAAGCCTATGGTATGCAGTACACAGACACATTAACAGAAACAGACACTCCCAGGTTGCTATGGTAATGGAGACAGAATGACGATAATACTTAATGGCTCTGAGCCTCCAAGATGATACTCGGCAATTATGTTTTTGGTTTTAAAAATATATATATAATAAAAGGGCTGTTTTAAACCACATGTACACATATTGATGGTCTCCCAACCTTTCATTTAGCTCAGTAATTTGATTCTTGATAAAAACACACACACACGCACAATAGTTATGTAATGTATGATTTTAGTAAATCTAGACACAAAATATATAATCGTCATATAAGATGAAGTAGTCTGCTAAATTTAGATATTAAAGACATGATTTAATAACATGGGCTTGTGTATAATAACACTACTATCTTAACTTGTCATAAAAGACATATACTACATTGAATATCAAGGGGAAGCATGATGATTTTCTTATATAAGTAAATAAGTATAACAAGTCATGTAATTGCTTTAACTTGAATTTTAGTTTTTGTAACCCATCTTGACCATATATAATACATAAGCAGTTACCAAGGTAATTAATGTTTTATAGATGACATCAGACTGACAAAGTTGTTCAAGAGAAACAATAGAAGCCTGAACTTGAAATGTCACAGAATGTAACAATCATATTCTGAAGAAATAGTATTAAATTGACAATAGAAAATGTAATAACATGGCTTGAGTATAATAACACTACTGTTTTAACTGTCATAAATGATATACACTATATTGGCATCCATATCAGCATTTCAAAAATTGAATAGTTCAAATCACTAAATGTCGGACTGACATGATCGAACTATCCAATTTTCAAATGCTGATAAAAAATAAATAAATAAATAAATAAAATAAAGGGTGTAGGCAGCACCCCACACCTCCCGCTACTTAAATATACAAACTCTGAGACCACACTACATTGAGGTAAACGGAAATCTCTTCTTACTGAGATTTCTGTTTACCCGTTGACATTCTGCACTTTCAGGATTCTCGATGAGACAATATCAGATTCAATATTGTCAGCGTATGAGATGCTGATGGGAACCCTAGATTTAATATCAGTGGGAAGCATGATGATTTTCTCATATGGGTGAATGTGCATAACAAGTCATATAATTGCCTTAACTTGAATTGTGGTTTTGTAATACATCTTGACCATAGATAATACTTAAGCTGTTACCAAGGTAGCTAATGTTATATACATTACATCAAAGTGACAACATTGTTGGAGGGGAACAATAGAAGTCTGAACTAGGTATGTCACAGAATGTAACAATCACATTCTGAACAAATAGTATTAAATTGACAATAATCACTCAGCTTAACCTTTGCTGATTATACAAAATAGAATGTTACCATTTAAATCTAAAAACTTTCAGATTGGCATGGATGGGAACATGCAATCATTAATCACAATAAGTGAATTTGTTGTTTTTAAACTATAATTTCAGTCATTTTATAATAAGAAATGACGGATATGAAAATCCTTATGCATAAGAAATTGGGGGAAGAGGGATGCACTGATAATTGAAATGCACTAACTTTCATCAAAACTTATATAAAGCATACTTGATGATTTACGTAAGTTAGCAACAAACAAAGTGATTACTTAAATGCTGGTAAACAACGAAATATAACTTCTGATATATCCAGTAAAATACATTGTATTATAAACATTAGGTATAAATATTATTACCATCTACTTATATTAAGTAATATGTTCTGAAAGACTTCATCAATAAGAGTGAATATGTTCAATAACTGTGTTCTATAATCTTTTACTGAGGTTTTATGTATGATAAGTCTCACTTTACTATGATTAAATTGCTTGTCATCTATCTTTCATGTTGTAAATATTAATTTCTTATAAAATAAGTAGACATTTATATTTAATTAGAATTATGTCTAATCTACAGTAGTACTATCTCTGTTCAAAATAATATACATATTGCTTATTCCCATTACAAATATTCTCCATATGATAATTCAATTTATGGAGCTCAGATGTTCTAGATTCAGGGTATGAGTGATAATCTGATGGACTTAGGTTTATCCATCAGATTAGGAATGATTTTCATTCCATGGCTAGTGCGGATCTTAGTTTTCTTTACATTTATTCATTTAAATTTATTGCACAAAAACATTTTTAGTATGCCTGAGCAAAACATTACTTTATTGGTAAACATTCAAAGTATAAAACTGATAATTTCCTTTAAAAGCTCAAACATATACCTTATAGTTATCAGAGAAAAATGTTTAATAGTCACAATAAAACAAAAAATACATAGTCTAAATAACCTAAGATGGATTTAACTTTATTTTCTTTAAATACTAATGTCTTAAACAATCCTAGCAAGAGATCAAATCTATTGAAATATTTAAAACTGAACAAAGTGCAAATTGTCTTCCTTCATGAAACTCATTTCAAGACAAATGACAATTACAAATGGAATCCTAAGGAATATGTGATATTGGCGCAATCCACTTATAAGACAAAAACAAAAGGGGTAACAATTTTATGGAAAACAAATGTGATTAACCCAGAAATCATTTATAAGTATAAAGATAAAGAAGGCCTTATGGCATTAGTAATAGTTCAATATAATAACAAAATATGGAACCTAGCCAGTCTATACTGGTTCCCAGGCATTGGATCAGGAACTGTTGAAAACACTTGGATTTCAAATCCAATAATTATAAAGGCAACTTAATATTACTAGGAGATTTTAACTGTATATTTGATATTTCTGAAACTACAAATAAAAGACCGCTGCATACATCTGCTGTATCAAAAGCTATAAGCAAGTGGGTAGAATCATTTCATCTTGTAGATACTTTCAGATTTAAAGGAGATAAATCTTTGCTGTTTTCACATCAAGATCACAGATTTGGTAGCCAAATTAGAATAGATAAAATATTTGCTGCCCATGAATTACAGTCTAAAATCATTAATTTCTCAATCACTCTCTGACCCTTTTCAGACCATAATTCATTGATAGTAAAACTTCAAAATGGATACAAACCATTAAGCTTTAACTCCAAAATTCCAGCATATATAACTAACATTAAAGAGTTCAAACCCTGGTTATTATCCGAATTACAGTTCTTCTTAGATATTAATTACACCACAGAGATAAATAAAATAATGGTATGGGACTCATTAAAAACTAACATATATGGTAAAACCCTAACTTGGTATAAAAAAATCAGGGAATGGGATTCTGAATTATTAAATCTACAATGCAAAATTTTGTCAGTAAAAGCTGAAAAAATCAAAATCATTTGGAGATGAAAAAGAAAGTAGAAGTATTAAACAATAAATACAACGAAATTCTAACACATAAAACTAGTTTAGCTTTAGAAAAACTAAAAATACATAATTTATCCACAAGAATCAAAATGCAATCAAAACCTAATAACATTAAAAGTATCCTCCATGAAAAGAAAGGGAAAATGTCTCGGATATAGGTAACATTCAGGATGCCTATAGAAATTACTTTATGGAACATTTCCAAACAGAAAATATACATATTGATCAATTAAATCTAGATGAAAAATGTTCTAGTATAAAAAATAGCAGAAAAATTAAAACTATATCTGCAAACACCGATATTCTACAAAGAAATTACAGCTAGAATAAAAGGGGGTAAAATAACAAAGCTCCAGGTATAAATGGCATAATTATAGAAATATATAAACTTTTTCCTTCAAAGATACTATCCCTCTTCCATAAAACTGTATTAAAAATTCAGTCACAAGCTTTAATACCACCCTCTTGGAGATATTCGTTAATCACACTAGTCCTAAAGGAAAACAAATCCCCAAACCTCTGTACCTCATTTAGTCCTATATCATTGTTAAATAATGACAATACGATATTTATGACAATATTAACTAACAGAATGAAAATGCCACTATCCAAAACAATAAATAATGATCAAACTGGATTTATATTTCATAGACACACACATGACAATATTGAAAGGATAATTTCTGTTATAGATTATATTAATAAAGCAAATAAAGAAACACTCAGAATTGGCTTAGATATAGAGAAAGCCTTTGATTCCCTAAATTGGGACTATTTGTTCAAAATTCTGGTGTTATCTGAATGTCCTCCTTCCTCTGATCATGTACTAAAGAATATATGTATATACAAATAATTTAGCAAATGTAAAGCTAGGTCCTTTTACCTTTGAATCTATACATATAACAAAGGGTACTAAACAAGGATGTTCCATGTCACCGATTCTATTTACTTTGGCTATTGAAATATTGGCAGATTCAATATGTAACAATACAAAAATCAAAGGATTAGATGTTTATGAACAATACAATTCTAAAGTAATGCTCTTTTCTGATGACATATTATTAACATTATCCAATACAAAATAGACATTAGAAGAATTAGATATTTTAATTGACACATTTAACAGGACTTGAGGACTCCATTTCAATAAATCAATATCAAAATTTGTATTTTTAAATTAAAAAAAAGAATTGCAGACGAAGGGGAATCACATTATAGAGAAACAAGAATCTACCTTAAAATATCTAGGGATTGAGTTATGCAAGGATAATAATGAATTAGCCTCAAAAAACTACAATATTATCATCAATACAATTAAAATCTCTGTGGAAAAGTGGAGCAAAATAATATTAACATTTGAAGATAGACTACAGTTAATAAAAATAGTTTTACTACCCAAGATTCTATTTATAGGTTTGGCAATACAGCTGTTACAAAAAGAAATATACTCAAAGAAATAAACTCATGCCTAATAAAATTTTTATGGTTTCCTAAAAGAAAGAGAATAGCTTTAATACATTATATTAACCCATGGAAACAGGGAGGATTACACCTTCCTGATATAGAAACATGTATAAAAGCATCAATATCTAAAACAATCTCAGATTGGATAAGTCCAAATTATTCTGCAAATTGGAAAGAATTACTAACTGTAATATCAATAAATTAATTTGATTCACAAAAAAATTCAAATAGATAAAAACAATTTGCCATGGCACATATTATGTATCAGTATGCAATATAACATCAGTGAAGTTTTGTGGTGAAACAAAATGAAAGCACTTATCTTATTTTAAACAATTTATATTAAAAAAGGTTTTTAATGGTCCTATATGGCATTTTTTTTTTTTTGGATCTTGTTGTTCTGAGCAGACCAGAGTTTGTAAGCCGTTGAGGTTTTTTATATTTTAAGCAATGTTTACTCTGACTTAGTTAAGCTACTTTAATGAATTGTAAACAATAGTGTATTTCTAGAAACTGATTCTTCATATTTAACTATTAGGAATTACTGCACACCAGGTTTTCAGGTTGAATGTGATAGTGCAGCCATGATTTGTGTGTGTGTGTGTGTGTGTGTGTGTGTGTGTGTGTGTGTGAGTGTGTGTGTGTGTCTAGAAAGATAGAGAGAGAGTGAGCACATACTTTGGCATTGCTCAACAAATGGAATTGAACAAGTGGCCCAAAATGTGTAAACGGTTGTGCATATATAATTTACTCCAGAGATATGAGAATGCATTGTAAACAAAGTGATATTTATATAGGAAAGATATGTTTCTAGTAAATTGTGCCTATTTCTTTAACAGCTGAAAGATACCTGGCTTTGTTAATGTTGGAAGGCTTGCTTAATGAGTTGTTGGATATAATATAAAAGGAGGGGCTGTAAGAACCCAACTTAGAGGGCAGTTGCCATTTTTGGGAATGGAGTTGGCAATCAAAGAATTGGTCTGAAAGAGAGAGAGAGAGAATCAAACACAGTGAAGAGAGATCTTGAAAACAAAACTGGATTTCTTTTTTCTAATGGAAGAATCTAGAGAAAGCTATCAAAATAGACTTCTTTCAGTAGAATAAGAGAGAGTCGAAGGCATTAAATTTGCATTCAGTTAAACCATATGATTTTGTTATTACTTAGAAGAGCTTGCCTTCATACCACTCAAGTGTACAGATTTTCGCAGAATGTCCAGATTTTTGCCTGATATTTTTGGGCTGTTTCTCATAAAATTGTGTTTTTTCTGATGAATCATTGACAAATCATTGAGGGTTGAAGTCAGAAAATAATGACAGACGTATGAGTTTCTGTATCTATATAGTTCAGAAAATTCATGCTAATGCAAAACCTGTTTATCAACTTTCTAAATTTGTAAGAGCATTATTTTAAAAGTGCCCCTATTTTTGGGCCTTTGTTCCCAGATTATTTATGACTTTGTCCAGATTTCTTGCTCTAAGAGGTTGGAAGGTATGCCTGCCTTATATTTGTTAGAATATAAAAATCTGCAGCATTTATATAAAAAAAAAATCATTGGTCTCAGCTGCTTTAATAATCCACAATGTGTACAGAAAGAGATACATATTTGTTTATTTTTTATATTTGTATATTTTATGTATGTTGATATGTGGCGAAGAGAAGATGTATGTATGTATTTATTTATTTATGGGGGAATTAGGAAAAGTAAATAGCTTTAAACTTAAACTTATAAAATTAAGGTAAATAATAAAAGACCAAACTGCTACTTTTTTGCCCAAATCCCTCTCTCATGAAACAATACAACAACCATTGAAGTCACTTCTCACAGCAGACTATTAGAGGTGAGAATGGATAATAATATTACATTTGACACATACACAAAATTGCATCACTTCCTATTGCAATTCCTATTTCTACTAGACAAACTTACATTTAATTTTTCTACAGATTATCTAAAATTTCTCTAAATATTAAATGATAGTCATATACCTTTTATTGATTCTTAGCCAATGTTTTATAGTATGTCTAATTTGCTATAATTATTTAAACTGCAGATGTTTTTGTTTTATTTTTGAAGATTACAAAATTCTTGTTTTTAAAATGTTTTATAATAATTTGGAGCTTTTCTCCCAGAGCCACTGCTGAAAATGGTCTTCTATCCATTTGGACTTTCTCATTAATCAAATCTCAGTAAATAATTAAATAAATAAATAAATGTGAAGGAAATTATGTTCCTCAGCAAAACTCCTACTCTCAATTCATCCTTTAACCAGCATATTGATCATAGCTGTTCGACTAGTCAACTCATGTCAACAACACAAAACAAATGTTCTGCATCCCCAACATCAGGGACTTCACACCCATACACAAGCTCCATGGCTATACAGCTGTTTGTAAACTAGAAACAGCTGGTAAGGATGACAGTATCATTGGAAGCAATAACATTCTTATTGTTCCTTTACACTGTTAGAGAATCATGCAACTGACAAAACTGTAACTTGATGAGTTGCTCTTCATCTCATTACATTCGATTGACATTTAGGTAAGCTTGGAATTTATGGTCTGTCACTTTAAGACAAAGAAGGTGCTAGATCATCATCACCATGAATAACCACCTTTTCCTCATTTATCCACATTGTGTAAAGGTGTCACATCAAGTGTCACCACCTTTCTTGGTTCAGTGCCACTTTTGTATTTTCTTCAGCTATCATACCTGACTGCCACAGATATTCTGTCATGCAATCCATCAGTAATTTCGCTGGGCATCGTCACTTCCTCTTGTCTTATTCCTGTCTCTACCAAATCTTCTTCATAAAATCATGTTCTGCTTTCTTGCACATGTGAGTAATTCACTATGAGCTGCATTCTTTAACCTTTTCTGCAACTGGGGCTACTTTGACTCTTGCTCTGATGTTCTCATTTCTTCATCTGACCCACAGTATACATTATGCCACCCATCTCAGGCACTTCATCTCCATTAGCTCAAGCTTTAATAACTGTTCTGCCTTCACTGCCCAGGATTCTTGGACATACAAAAGTACTTGTCACACCACTGTTTTGTTCACCTTAGTTTTCAACTGTCTGTGGAATCCTACCCTGACACTCACTGACAGGTGGTGGCAGCTGGCACTATCTTTGAACTCCTGATTCAGTCTTTCTTTCTCCTTAACTCCCACTGCCCCATATAAAGTTATTATCCTGTTTCACTATCTTCCATTCTATCTCAGTTTTCAGTTTCTTCTGATTTGCTGCCATGGCAACTGTTTTGTTAGTGCCCCATTTCATCTCACAAACCTTCAGTTTTAAATCCCATTCTCCTGTCATTTGCTGATGTTCTTTTTCCACGTCTGCTTGCAGTGAAACATTATCGACATGCAGTAGCTTTTTTGATCTGCCTTCTCTCTCTCTCGTGTGTGCTAATGCTGTTGATCATCAGCATGAACAGCATAAGGCTCTGAGGTGAACCGTGATACAAAGTCTTTTCCAATGTAAGTGCATCTTTGAATCCAAACACTGCTTGTACTCTTGTTATTACATCCTTGTACACAGTTGTTACTAATTAGCCAATATTTTTTTGACTTGGACCTGTCTCAGGACTGCGCAAATCAGCTTTCTTAGGAACTTATCATCAGTTTTTCCCCAAGTCTAGGAATGTCAATTTCGATACTTTCCTAATCTCCAGCTTCTTCTACACTATCTGTCTCACTGCAAACATCAATTTAGTTGTGCTGCATCCTGATTTAAATCAGAGCTGCTCATCACAACAGTTCTGCATATTTTTTTATCAGATCCATCACTGAATGCAGCACCTCTTTTGTATAAACAAATCCAAGTATATCACTCATCTAAAAAGGAGCAAGTAACTTTTAACCCAAAAAATAAATCGAGCAAGCAGTAACTAACTAACTAACTAACTAACTAACTAACTAACTAACTAACTAACTAACTAACATAATAATAATAATAATAACAATAATAATAATGATAAAGGCCTTAAATCCATCTACTATCCCATACATTAGGCCTTAAATCCATCTACTATCCCATGCATTAGGCCCTAAATCCATCTACTATCCCATACATTAGGCCTTAAATCCATCTACTATCCCATACATTAGGCCTTAAATCCATCTACTATCCTATACATTAGTGTGACTCTCCTTATACTCATTAGCCTACTTGCTGCTCTGAGGTGACCTGTGTCTCACTTTTTGAACCATGAAAAAATAATCATATTTGGCTTCCTATTACTTCACAAAACTTAGAAACCTAAATTTACACCTACAAACAGACAAAGCTGAACATATTCCCACCCTATGGAATAACTTACTGCCACAGCTGAGCAAAGTCAAATCTTGATAATTGGATAGGTAGACATACATTTATACCAATTTATGGCCAAGACCCTGATTGATTTGGGAATCTGGCAGTATGAAGTACTTGTAAATGGTAACAAGAAGTTTTAAGTGTGTCTACTTAAAGGTGTATATGGCCAGGACTCATATGGTCCTGTGATTGCTTGCCTAGCATTGTTCCTGCATTTCTAATCAGTCTCTCCAGCATTTAGCTGTCGATTGACATGTGCATGTTATCTCTATACTGAACACACTTGTAAATGTCCCCTTTGCTCTTGTACATTGGCACAAGAATTCTTATTCTCCAGTCATCTGGGCTACATCTTTATTTCCATGCTGCAGTGAGTACTCTCAGTTGCCATTTTTCTGTTAACTCACCCAACATTGTGATCACATCTGCTGTGCACTCATCGTAGCCACTTTCTTTCTCAAATGGCAATTTCCTCAGTGCTGTATTATTTCTTCTGAGGCTGGTTCTTTTTCCTCATTCATTGTAGGCTATGCTTATAGCAATACAGCTTCTTCGGGGTTTTCTTCATTCAGCAGCTACTGAAAGTATTTTGTCCATCTGCCTTCGATGTGAGCAGACTGTTACTAGAATCCTTGATGAGCTGTGTCTAATAACTACCTTTGTTCCTTTTTTCTGTCATTGCCTTGCAAACTTATACAGTTTTGTTTATGCTATCGTCCAGGTCACTTTGCAGATGCTGAAAGAGTTTCTATTACATCTTGTTCTTTGCCATTAAGACTGCTCCCTTGGTCTGTTTATGAACCACGCGTTGTTCTTCTTAGCCTGATCCATCTTATTCTGTCTCCCATGTCTTCTGGCACTCCTTTCTTTAGATAACTTCCATGACTTCTGAATTCCACCAGAAGTTTTTCTTATGTACTTCCTTTTCATCCCTGCCTTGACTGCATATCTGTTTAGAGGGAAACAGTTTAGAGAGCAATGATGATCAGACATTCAGACACTGAGAAGGCAAACTAAAAGCAGGATGGAGTAATATGAGAAAGTAAAGAGCACCCAAAACTAAAAAGAATTAGAATATGCCGTCTTAGGTACAAAAAATACTTTGGTCATGTTAAACTCAACACTTTCCAAAAACATATTATTTATGGCAACAGGCAACAGGATAATGATATGAACTACATGTGAGTACATCATTCAAAACAGTATTCTACACATAAACATCAAAACAAACTCTTCCCAAAATGCCTAATGTATATAAACATGGTAGTGGTATTTGATCTAGTACTTCTTCTACATGCTAAACAGAAATATTAATCTCAGATGCATGTCTAACAAAATTATATATGGCCAGTGAAGACACAGCAAGAAAAAATCTGAAACATATAAAATAAAGTAATGCACCTATGCAGTCCAGTGATGGAGGTATGTAAAGTGAAAGGAAAAGGAACTGACATATGTAAAAAGTGCCTTGAAATTCTGTACATACATGTAGGCAGAGTGGTAGACATTATGCATGTCAAGTAAGGAGAAACAGTAGAAAACTGTGAATGGGCATGTTTACATGGTTTCCTGATACATTAAAGGAGACCACATACCCCAAACCACAAATCTAGAGAGCAATAATCAAGGGATATTCCCATGTGCCTTTTTCACAGTATTGAGTACAAAATCTGAAGGTAAAAAAGAAAAGACACCAGTGAAATTGCATTCGGTCTATTTAAGCTTTGAGAACATTAATGATTTTATTACTGCAATTTTATAGGAAGTGGCCTTATTCAGAATCCAATGTGGCATGTAATAAATGGTAGAACTAAACAAAAAAAAAAAATGCAAAAGAAAATTATGTGTGGGACACAGAGATGTATTAACAGATATTAACATTAACCTGTCTAAAGCATTTGACATGGTAAATCACCAAATTCTTATCACAATACTAAAATCCCTGTCACTAGATACATCCTCTGTTAAGTGGTTCCAGTCCTACCTGGATAAAAGACAACAGGCCGCACTATGGCACAAGTCTCTATCTATTCATCTCCCTGTCAACCTCGGAGTCCCCCAGGGTTCCATCCTTGGACCTCTACTTTTTTCCATATTCATCAATGATCTTCACCTTGTCATCCCCCAAGCTACATGCACACAATATGTAGATGACTCTGCACTGATTTGCTCAGCCCCCTCCTCTTCTGAACTACTCTATCTGACCCAACAAGTATTCAGTACAGTTGAGCAATGGTTCACACATAGATGCCTTCTCCTAAACCCCCAAAAGACTAAACTCCTCCTCTTCTCTCCTACCAAGAAATCCCCTCCACTGGATTTCTCAATAAACTCTATCAATAATACCATTATATCTCCAGACCCATCCACAAAACTATTAGGAGTCACCATTGACAATAATCTGAACTTTGACATCCATATTAACAATACTATAAAAACAGTCAATAAAAAGCTAGGCTCTCTCTATAGGATAAAATCCTTTCTCCTACCTTCAGCTCGAACCACAATAGAACACACTCATCTAATCTCTTCTCTACTCTATGCGTCACCCATTTTTACTAACCTTTCAAAAAATAATCTCAACAAATTGGAAATGTCCTACAACAATATAGCTAGATTTGCAACTGGTAATCCTTTTAGAACCCATCACTGCCTTAATTTAAAACAGCTAGGTTGGCTTGAACTTCAAAATCTAATTAAATTCCATCAGCTAACTATAGCCCACAAAACTCTTTACAAACCTTCAAAAACAACTATTCTCTCGACACTAATCACCCCCTATAAAAACCTAGAATCCTTAAGGTCTTCTCAGAAACTTCTAGTACATACCACTAAAACATATAACAAAGCTGGCGACTCCCTTTTCTCTAATATAGTTGGGAAAGCCTGGAACCTCCTTCCAAACGAACTCTCCATACTTTCCTCATTATCCTCTTTCAAAAACAAATTGAAAGTATTCCTGAAAACAGACTAGTTATGTCAATGCTCTAAACCTGACTAGTCAAAAACAAATTGAAAGTGTTCCTGAGCACACACTGGTTATGTCAATGCACTAAACCTGACTAGTCAAAAACAAATTGAAAGTATTCCTGAAAACACACTGGTTATGTCAATGCTCTAAACCTGACTAGTCAAAAACAAATTGAAAGTATCCCAGAAAACACACTGGTTATGTCAATGCACTAAACCTGACTAGTCAAAAACAAATTGAAAGTATTCCTGAAAGCACACTGGTTATGTCAATGCACTAAACCTGACTAGTCAAAAACAAATTGAAAGTATTCCTGAAAACACACTGGTTATGTCAATGCACTAAACCTGACTAGTCAAAAACAAATTGAAAGTATTCCTGAAAACACATTGGTTATGTCAATGCACTAAACCTGACTAGTCAAAAACAAATTGAAAGTATTCCTGAAAACACACTGGTTATGTCAATGCACTAAACCTGATTAGTCAAAGTGTCTCTATATACTCTACTCTGTCTAACCCATCTACTCATTAAGCAACTCTATTTTCCTTTTTAAACTATGTTGCATATTTCTCTTGACTACTCTGATTGTACTTACATCCCTTTATTTATTTTTGTATCATGCACTGTACATTTTACTGTGGTAACCTGTTTATGCATACTGTTAATACTTTATATTTGCTCATGTATCCTTATACTTTATTGTATTAATTTTATTGTCCTAACTTGGAGCTTAACTCCTCGTGCCTCTACTGAAAATGGACATGTATCCAGTTAGACTAGCCTGGTTAACAAATGTAAAATAAATAAAAAAATTAAATTAAACCACACAGAGGTAGACTATATTAAGACATTCCACTAGCAGAAAGCAGGACAAACATCTGTATTTCAGTGCTAAGGCAAGTTGCATATTACTTCTTTGACTTAAATTATCTTTTACATTTTCAGTCAATGTTTCACAAAACTGTAAAACTCATAAATAAAAGTCAATGCTGAGTTTGGAGAGCAAATAAAACTGTAATAACCCCGATTTTAATGTTTTTCTTAAAAACTCCTATGGGGGATTCAGTAAAGCCTACATGATAGCAATGAAATTCAGATTCAGTAAATGACGTGTACAGGCATGCACCACTGTGCAAATACAGTAATGTTAATTACAGCATAAGCAGTTGAATTGCATGTTATTCAACCAATCCAACATGGTCTAGCTATTCAACAAGCTATAAAGCATCTGTGTAGACTCTGTGCTGGTTTTTCCTGTGGATTCCAAAACATTTGGAATGCAGACATTGAAAGGGGTCTACACAGACAGAATGTTAGGAGGTGCTGCTGCTTTAATACAGCTGCTTTAATACATTTGTATGTGCTACAGGCTGAATCCACTGCTACTACTGCTAATAGGCCTAGGCTGAGAAGGAGACGAGTTTTCAGGCCCCGTTTAACCTTTCACAACCTACATGATGTGGAAATTGTGGAGCACTACAGGATGGACAGGGACACACTGAAGGAACTCTGCAGTCTCTGCCATCCTCAACTAAGAACCAGAGCCAACCAAGGGGAACACATTCCAGTGGAGACAAAGGTATGTGTAGTTCTTAGAATCTTAGCTACAGGTACCTTTCAGAGAGTACCAGCTGACATGCTGAGGATGTCACAGGCATCAGCAATCAGGATCCTCCAACAGTTCCAGAATGCTATGGTCCAACATGCTAGTGACTACATATATTTTCTGAGCAGAAGACCAGAAATATACAATAGTTCTACTGTGTAGCACCCTGCCGTGAAGTACTGGGTTCCATGGATTGCACACATGTAGAAATTAAGTCACCAGCTGGGGAACTGTGTAGGCTGTGCATTAACAGAAAGAGCTACCACTTTATCAACTGCCAAGTCATGTGTAATGCCAAGGGAATAATCTTGAAAGTGTGTGCTGGCAAACTTGGCAGTTACCATGACTCACATATCTGGCACACATCCCGACTGTTTGCTATGGGGGATTTCCCACAGGGGCATATACTGAGGGATGGAGGCTATGCACTGGAACCATGGCTGATGATACCCATAAGAAATGCATACACAGTCAAAGAAGAACCCCATAATGAGGCACACGCTCAAACAAGAAATATCACAGAGCATGTGTTTGGGCTGCTATTCAGTCACTTGATACATCTAGGGGAGTCCTGCAATACAATCCATGGACGTGTACAGAAAAATTCACAATATGTGCCTTCACAACATAATCCTGAGAAAATAGCTTCAGCAGAATAAGCAAGAGGAAGGAGCACACATCCTCAAACCAATGCCAAGGTCAACACAGCCACAGGCAGATGAGGAGTCAGAGGGGGAACCAGCAGCTGCTGCAGGTGTAGGCAGATGTAGGCATGCTCAGTATGCCCTTGCATTGGCTAAGAGAATGTATAGCACAATCACTCACCGCCTAGGTACCTACACCCTTCTTCCTACTCACATACATATATTAACATTGATGCCAGGCAACTTACACAACCTTTGCCTCCCCATGTAATGGCTGTGTACTGCTTTCATCAGACAGAGTCAGCCCTGAACTAAAACTGTGTCAACTGCTGCATTTACAAGGTATGTCCTCCACCTGGAGTGTATTGTTTCATAGTATGACTATGTGGCATATCCTTATATTTCATTATTTGGTGTGGTAAGCTAGTAAAAGGTGGGAGATCTGTACAGAACTTACCTTAACATGTGACAGCAGACACTTATTTGACCTATATGTGTCCATTACTAAGTAGTAGGCCTCAGACATCAAAGATTCACACAGTCATACTTCTCAAAGGCACTGATGCTCACTGTATGCCCTCAGTTTAGCACCAAATGTTTGCACTGGAAAATTATTAAAAGGAAAAGTTAGAAAGTAATGATACGCATTGTGTTTTTTGACTTCACAACCCTCACAAGGTCATTCACTATAAAGTTGGGAAATTGTGACGGTATCAACTGTCTAACTTTCCAGGGCCTATATAAGTCAAAGGTACAGTTACCAGTTTAACACCACAAATGGAGATATACTAATCACTAAGTTAGCTATTCACCCTGAGCATCAGACACAAAGATTTTGTATTCCTGAATCCAAAAGATGGAAAACATGGATATGGCATAGTTATCATCACTTGCACAGGGTGTTGTGTGTGTGTGTGTGGGGGGGGGGGGGTAGAAAGCTTAGGCTGACACAAAAGGTCGCTGAGTGTGTGTAAGTAAGAAAGAGAAGAAGGCAGACATATGGATAAACCAACAAATGGTCACTGAGACAAAATGAGTAACTGTTGTGTGTATTTGTTGTGGTCTTCCAGGTGAAATTGGTGTGTGAGTATCTGTATGAACAGAGCCAAGCTCTGTGCTGACTCTATGTTTTGGTATGTCATACAGGTGTGAGCCATGCATGGTAGAGATGGCAGTTCATTGTTGTCACCTCTGACCATGAGAACTGGCTCTGCCAGGAGTTGCACTGGCACATCCATGCCCATGGTCAGATGCAGTGCTGTTATCTGTATGTGGCTGATGTCTGCTGGATGTGATCCCTTCACTAGGACACACAAGGCCATGACCCCATAACCTACCACATCTGGGTGTGGACAGCACACTCAGTCTGAAGGAGCAGTGGAAGTACTGCCACTATGGGAGCATGACTGGGCATGGCCATGTTGGCTGACAGCAGATTATGTGGCTGACCTACACCGATGAGGATGCCATTCCCCTCCCACAAGATATTCCATCACAGACACTGCTTCTTCCATGACAGACACCACTCGGTTCATCACAGACACCCCTCGTTCCAATGTGTCATTCATCTGATCCAGTGGATCAGCAAGAATGTGGAGGCAGTCATGCATGTCAGACTGTGCCACATCCACAAACCTGGGCATGGATCTAGAGCACCAATGGGAACATACCTGTGCCTCCATGATGGCCCTAAACATATGTTGAATGGCACAGTAAGGGACATCTGTACCAGCTGGAGGAGGGACAGCAGATCCCCTTTGAGCACCCCTATCAATTCTCCTGCATAACATCTCACCACAATTTGATTATGGCTAGACACAACAGGCACTGAAGTTGCAGTCACCACACTTCCCTGATCAATGTCCTTGCCCTCGACTTGTCCAATATCTGTGGGCTCACTGGACTTTGTAGGTGTAGGCCTACTGGTTGTGTCTGATGAAAATGCAGGAGATGTTTGTATGTCAACCTCCATGTCAGATTCAATCTCTGCACCTCCTGACTGTGCCTCAGTTTGACCACCATCATCATAAGAGTCTGTTGATACACTGACATCAGATGGCATAGGGCCCACACTCCCACTGTCACAATCACCTGTGATAAACAGGCCTGAGGTCAACATCACACACTACAATATTTCTTTAAGTTGCTCAGCAGTACTGGCATAAACATTTTTGCCTCACCATCTGCACATGAGATACTCCTCTGTAGTCCAGATGGTCCTAGTAGAAGTTAAGCAAGAGGCAAGAACAACATCATCCTAATAAACAGTAACACAGGGGGTAATACATTTACCCTTTTATATGTCCATTAACTATCATTTCAGCAAGAATGTGGCTGACAACTCTAACCCAAGCTTATATCTGTATCAATCTTCAATACCCCCAAGACAAAGACATGTGACATAGAATTAACTTATTGATTTCAATTGTTTTACTATATAAACAGTATTCAGCTGATCATATTCCAAAGCCTACCTGGAAGATCCTTATGAGGTGTGTTAGCTGTCTTAGAATCTGTCGCTCTGACATCCGGGACATGCTGTACTGCACTCTCCTGGGAGCTGTCTTGATCTTGGATATTGGCTAGAAACTCTTCATTGAGGATTAGTAGTTGTTCTCTACCAGCCAGAAAGAAAAAACAGATACATTCAATTAATACAACTGGGATTCACACAAACCCGATAGGTGATATTGCGCCGTGGTTAACAGCAATAACTCAGGAATGATTAGTAAAATAGGGAATGTCATGTAACTATTCCTGTGGCAGCAGGTGTAAGTGTAGGACTGGTGTACAGATGATCCTGGATTCCAGTACATAGTGTGGACCTTTTTTTTTACCTCTGTGACATTGCAGTTTAAAGCAAAGAACTGCAACATAGGCAACTGTTTTCTCAACCTTCTTGTGGCAAAAGATGTAAGTGTAGGACTGCCATACATATGGTTTTGAGTTTGAATACAGCATGTTCTATACACATTTACTGTTGTTCCACTTCCCATTATAGTCACTCTCCCTTATTTCACTTGACATGGTGTAGCTGATATTACTTATATGTATGAGACCAGATCTACTAGTATTTTGTCAAGTATGTATTAATTTATCTATGTATTATCGCATTTATTCTCAAATCTATGACTGGGCATACTGCATACTATATTCGTGTAAGTATATTTCTGCTATCTGGACTGCCATGGCCTTCACATTTGTCTAACACACATACACAACTGGAGGTGCACACTGCCAAGCACCAGGTTGTTTACATGATGGTAGGCAGAGTGCAACAGTTTCAAACAGTGTGCACACTCCCAGTAAACAAGATGACTGGAACTGGCAGGAAATCATCATTTTCCATTGCCCTAGATCCATGGCACACATAGCAGGCATTTGTGGGGAAGGTGTCAAGTTTAGGGCAAAGAGATGGGGTGTCCAGGAGTACAAGATTTTTACTGGACTCCTAGTTAAGTACCACAGTGCCAGGCTTTTGCATGGAGGACAATCATGGCTCCTAGTATAAGACAGAAGCTTGGGATAGTTTAGCCAGGGTTGTAACCAGTGCCACTGGTATCCCTCGCACTGGTGAACAATGTAGGCATAACTAAAACGACATCCAGAGGAGGAGAAGAGGACTACCCTTGACAGTTGGATTGGGGAATTTAGGACTGCAGACATCCCACACCTGAGTAAGTATCAACTACAGAGAGTACTTGTAAAACGTAAAAGCTGAATATAGAAGACTGGTATTCATAATGGTATTCTGTTTTGTTCTTGTTTTTTCCACACCTGCATGTGTTTATGATTTAAATGTCCAAACCTATGGGGCTAGATTGGCAAGGATGAGGGAAGCATGTGGTATGTATACAGCAGAATAGTAGTGTTTATTCTAGCATTAAAAGTTAAAGATAGTGCCTTTGGTATTTTATAGAGTTGTGTCAAATTGAGCATGCATATCTTAACTGTAAAAGCAAGTATGCATGCCTTAGTCTGGAACACAAACCAAGAGTTGAATATTACAATATCAAATTGAACATGCATATCTGAACTGCAAAAGCAAGTATGCATGTATTAGTCTATAACACAAACCAAAAGTACAATATTAGACTTTAGTCAGAAGTTGTGCGTTAGGATACCACACTTCCCAACTATACAATACTGTTCGTTCTGCAATTTATATTTAAATTAAATTAAAACTTCTATACCACTGGCACAAATGCCCTACTGTAAAATGTAATCTGTATAACTGGAACAATGTGTGTAACTGGAATATGCATATGTGCAATATATGGACATGTCAAGGAGTACTTGCAGCAATCTGAAGTACAGTGTGCATCTGTTAGGAGCTAGTAGTCTCAAAAGTAAAAGTTATCTGTTAGGAGTTGGTAGTCTTAAAAGTAAAAGTTAAGATAATAGAGTCAATTAATTGTATCAGTGCATTGTATGTCACATTTGAATGTACTAATCGTATCTCTTGTTTCCCACACCCCAACCCTTATCTTCTCTTTTTTAGTTTATTTTTTTTTATTTCATTTATTTTTTTTTTATTATGTATCATCAAAATGAGTCCATGTCATCCATGCGTATGCTCCACAGTGCAGAGGAGTAGGCCTGCCCACAGGATTTGCCTGCCCCCACCTCCACCATCTCCAGCACCGTTGCCCAGTACATCAAGGAGCCAATCTGGCAGCACTGGCTCTGCTGCCACTGCACTTACTTGCCTCCTCAGGTAGTCCTGTCCTGAAGGCCTGTCTAGTGGTGCCCTCCTGGCAGAGGTGGTGAGTTTATCACCAGTGCAGATTGCCAAGGATGGTGCATAAGGTTTTGTGCCACAGTGTTGGCACATGCCTATGCCAGTTGAAGAGGCTGCTCTCCCTCATTTTACTTAATGCCAGAAGAAGGAGATGCAGATTTTAGGCACTCCAGCCAGTGATGGAATGAGGTGACAGTGATGATAGTCCAGTGGGTGAGAACTCAATTCTCACTGTCATCTAACTTGATGACCATGGGTTTGGGATGTTCCCATGCTCACCGCCAACCATTTTCCCCTACATCTTGTATCCATCACCATCCCTGTCTCTTGTCTTCTTTGTCATGTCTGTCTGCAATTGCTTCCTCGCCTACCCAACTTACCTCATCCAGACATTCCTACATCCCTTCCCCAACAACATTGATCTCTTGCTCTCTCTCTCAATAAAAGAAAAAAAAAATGGGCACCTGGGCACCTGTCGAAAAAAAATAAAAAAAAAAGTTCCATACTTAGCTCTTCATTTTGCACACATTAAGTCAGTCCATTTGTGTAGAGGTCACCCCTCTATCTGGAGGTGACAGTCCAAATTCAGTTAATATTTTCAGATATGTTTACTTTACACTGTTAAAGAAATGGATAGCTATGGTTCTTTCCTATCTTCCTCCTGCACATTCCTCTACTGCTTTCCCTTTGTTCTTCCCCCTGCCTGCTTGCCATCTCACCACTGTACTGTCTTCCCCATTTCTTTTCTTTAATGCATTATTGTGGGATGGTGCCCATTGTGCACCAACAAGCAACAACAGTAATGGGAAAGTAGTTAAAAGTATTGCATACAGCTGTATTCGAATCCAGTATAATCTGGCCCCAAAAAGGAATGTACCACTGCATTAACTGCATAAATATGTGCTGTCACAGAGTCAGTTAAGTAGCAGGTGCAGTCCAGATACTCAGTACTGACTGTCAGACTTTGTTCTTCCCCCTGCTTGTTCTCCATTTTACCACTTTCCTATCTACCCCATTTTAGCACCTTTAATCTGGTCAAAAAATATAATCACACACATAAGTAGCATAAAAAACAATGGACCCCTTCACATTTTGGGCTTCATGTTTGTGAGGAGGTGCACATTGTGTAACAATGCCATGTGACAGTGAGCTGTGTCAAAATGCTGCAGTTGCTTTCTCACAATGCTGCTTATTCCTGCTGCGCTATGCCAATACACAGCAACACAGCTCGTATAAACAATTTATGCCTTTGCATTATCATTCTGTAATGAAAAATATTTTAAAGTATTAGATAGACCTGTATTTGCACCCAATACCATCTGGGCCAAAAAAGGAATGTGTCAATGCATTAACATGTGCTGCCACAGAGTCAGTTAAGCAGCAGGTGTATTTCATAGGGTCTGTAGTAAAACACCGAACATTTGAAATGTCAAGCATTTTAATATCGACCCATTTCCAGCAAACACTGAGAATATCGAAGAAACAGAAAACCACATTTTTTCCTAGGGAAAGAATTTGGTTGTCCATTTCTGTTGCTTCTGTATTTTCAGTGCTCTGGTGGAAAGTTACAGGTCGGGTTCAGGTAAGTGTGCGATTGTGTGGACGTGTGGGTTAGGGCGGGGTAGGTGAGTTAGAGTTAGGGCACGGGTGAGGTGACCTTAGGGTTAGGGTTTGGGTTAAGGTAAGTGAATAGTTAGTGGTGTATGTATAGTTTAGTATAGGGTTAGGTGTAAGAGTTTAGGTGTATGTGTGTGGATTGCTGTTTGTTTGGTGTGCTTGTGTTGTATGTGTGTGTTTTGGAACAGTGAATGTTTTCCCTAGGAAAAAATCTGCTGTTCCGAATGTTCGATGTTTTGTATTTTCGATTCCTAGGGTTCGATATCAGAACACTCAACATTTTGAATGTTTGGTGTTTTAATATAGACCCTATTTCATAGACTCAATACTGTCAGGTTTTAGCAATATGACTTGCATTTGTGTTCTGCTTACCTACATGCAAACATATGTATCTAGGATGTGCATGCAATTTGCTAACCATCGCACAAATCCTCTGCTCGCCACTCTATAGAAATGTTTATATTATGCTGTATTACAGCTGTTTAATGTCCATTTCCAGTATATCACATGAAATTACATGGGGAAACATTACAAACTGTTGCCCCTATCTAACAATATGACATATATTTACAGTACATCCATCTGTTGCCACCCCTGCCAAGCACTGCAACCCTAGTGTCTCACTAATTTTTCCACATGTATATTAACCACAGTACAAAATATAATATCAAATGTTGTGTGCTATGTAATGCACATAAATCTGGTAACATACATAGCTACAACTGTTGACCCATATGCCTAAAAACATCTCCAAGACTAGGAAATGAATCAGCATGGACCATATCTATAGGAACAACACACTTGATTCTGCCCATTTTGTTTTTGTCAAGAGTAGATCTTGCTTATTGAACCTTGTAGACTGCTTGTATACTGACCCCACAGACCTGGATGAGGGATAACAGGACATACCACCTATGTTGACTTATCCAAGGTCTTTGACACTACCGCCATTCATGTGTAATAGTGAAGATCTCCTATGTCGGAATTAAGCCATACAGTAGTAAAGGGATAGGTGACTGGCCCACTGATGTAACACACACTCTCAAAGTTGAGGACTATACCTCTACCAGTAGTCAATTACCATTAAAATACCACAAGGATCTATGCTGGGCCCTCAACTCTTTGCTATCTACTTTTCTAAAGTACAGGCAATGGTAGATGGCCTGTGGTTTATCAAGTTTGCAGATGACTAGTAACTGGATGCACTAATATAGAGTCCCCCAATGATAGTATCATATTATGGAAGGAGCTGTAACACACAAAGGATTGATACCAGACTCATAGACTGAACCTTAAAGCACACAATGGCTCATTGTCCCCTTTGGCAATGAAGTACTCCTGCTAAGTATGATATAGACAGCACCTCTCTAACACAGTGTCATGAGACATGGGAGCACATATTGATAGCAATCTACACTTTCATCACTATGTGTCCATAATGGTGACACTCACATTCTGCATTGTGTCATCATACATCACCACATCCAGTATCAAAATGGTCATACCTCTGCTGTACTCAACCCTTATTAGACCACTAATTGACTACAATGCTCCCTTCTGTCTGTATCTCATAAGGTATCTGCAGCATTTGGAAAAAATACAGGGTTGTGCATGGGAGACTCCAGGACCTCCAGACATGACATACATGGAAAGAAGACCTGTCAATGTACTCAGTATCATGCAGGCTGATTAGAAGTGGCCTATGCCTGCCCTACAGAGCAGGCTAAGTCTCTGCCCTACTGGAAATTCTGCACATCTGCAAATCAAATAGAACAAGTATAACGTGGCCAAGGGTCCTCAACCTAGCCTGTAATATAAAAAGAACCTGCTGGGGAGAAAGATATATCCTCCAATGACTCAAAGCCCTCTGTAATAGGTTCCCACTGTATGTGAATCTGTGCTCCTTAATGACCCTGTTCAAGTGCAACCTTGAATACGGGTTGGGTAATTGTAAAGGCATCTCTGGGGTGGCACCTATGTCAATCATTGACAGGGCCAGTTGGTGCTGTTCACAAATTTGCTCTACTAACAACAATCATTTAACTATGCTCAATAAGAGTACTTGTGTTGTTACACAGCTAGGCTTCTTAACACAATAGGGCCATTAGTCTAGTAGCCCCCTATGTACATACAAAGCTATGAGTCTATGCAGGTCTCCTAACATTTTGTTTTCCACATGGCCAGCTGATGTCATCTACTATAAGCTCACCTGCAGTCTTGTAAAAGTCTGACTTGTGCCATGGTGCTTCCGTAAAGTACTGAGGTCTGTAGTCTTTGTACTTAGAGAGGTAGGAGTTCTGTTTTCACTGCAGTCAAGTGTGTGTGTGTGTGTGTGTGTGTGTGTGTGTGTGTGTGTGTGTGTGTGTGTGTGTGTGTGTGTGTGTGTGTGTGTGTGTGTGCCTAACCAGATGTGTGTATCCTGTAGTTACCACTGCAATCTCATGAACTGACAATATTTTGATACACATGCCTACAGGTCCATTTCATGCAGGCCTCACATGTTCTTCTCTTCAGTGGGTCTATATTATTTCTGCACAAGACATCTCCATCATATCCCTATTCATCAATCATTACCCATCAATCAAATGTGAACAGCCATTCAGTGAATGTTGCAATCATCAAACTTCTGTTCTAGAGAAAGAAGCTACTTGGCCACCACAGCAGCCAAAATGCAAACTACATAATTTTGCACTCACAAAGAGGGATTTGATGGAGTCATCTTTTGCAGAAATAATGTAAACCCTTCATCAACATGCATTGCCGATGTTATCCACTATAGGTTGACCTGCAGCCATGTAAAAGCCTGACATGTGCCATGTTGCCTATGCAAATTACTGGGTTCTGTTGTATTTGTTCCTAGATAGATAGGGATTCTTTTTTCACTGCAGTCAACTGTGTGCATGTGCACATGTGTGTGTGTGTGTGTGTGTGTGTGTGTGTGTGTGTGTGTGTGTGTGTGTGTGTGTGTGTGTGTGTGTGTGTGTGAGAGAGAGAGAGAGAGAGAGGGCCAGCTGTTGCTTGACAGGATAGAGAGCATTTTACACCAACATGGGGGACACTGTTCTATTCTCCTCAGCAGACACTGCTGATGTCATCAGCTATAAAGTGCTGTCTGAGACACTTCAAATCAGACTTGATCTGTGGCACTTGTGTAAAGTACTTTGTTCTGTAGTCTGTGTATTTAGATAGGTAGGAGTTTGATTCTAACTGTAGTCAAGTGTGTGTGTGTGTGTGTGTGTGTGTGTGTGTGTGTGTGTGTGTGTGTCTCTGAGGTGTTGCTTGACATTACAGAGTGCATTTTACACCAGCATGTGGGAACCTTTTATATTCTCCTGAACAGGCACTGTTGATGCCATCAGCTATAAAGTGTTGTCTGAGACATTCCAAGTCAGACTTGAGCTGTTTTCTGTAGTCTATGTGCTTATCTAGGTAGGGGTCTATTCCCACAGCAGTCAACTGGGTTAGTATGTGTTTGTGCACTTGTTTGACATTAGATAGAACATTTTACAACAGCATTTGGGACACTGTTATATTCTCCTCAACAGACACTGCTCTTGCCATCAGCTATAAAGTGTTGTCTGAGACACTCCAAGTCAGATCAGACATGTGCCATTGTACGTGTGAAAAGTTCTGTATTCTGTAGTCTATGTACTTAGATAAGTAGGGGGGTTATTCTCACTTGTCAGCTGGGTGTGTGTGTGTTTGTGCACTAGCTTGACAGTAGAAACAGCATGTAGTGCATTGCTTTTATCATCTTCTTTTCAACAGACTCTGCTGATTTGTGGATGGGTAGTATACACATTATGGCAAGGTCAGAGATGTCCTGTACTCCAGGCACAAATCACCTCATCCTTTCCAATACAGATTTCAGGAGCAGGGATTTCAGTATAGTCATGTTCATCATGGCATGGTTTGTAGGACCTGTATTGTCTTGGTGTGCAACCCGTGTGGTCTGTTCAGTTGCTGCAGGTGTCTGGTGAGGTAAATGAAAAAGGAAGCCTTAGACACTATTAGTATTGTGATGAGGTTTGAGTACACTGCTGTTATATCATCCTCAGATCTAGATACAATGGCCTGACTCCTGAGGGGTGCAACATAGCCTTTCCATACCACTGTGAACACTTGGTCGAAGTTCAGATTGCTATCTATGTGCACTCCCAAATTTTGTACCACAGGTTTCAGCACAAGAAGGAGTGTTGCCATTGGTGTATTTACCAGGAAAGTCCACTTTGCATAAGGCACAAATCCTGGCACATTCAGTATTCATTAGGAGATTGTGTGGCTTTGGCACCAATCATTTGTGTGTGATAGCCCCTCTTGTACTATAGTCACATAATTGGTGGATTCAATGATTGCAACTGATATGCATGAATCAGCAAACATGGTAAACTACAGGTCATATTTTGTAGCCTGGACTGTTGAAAAGTAGATTCCAAACAGTATAGGACACAGCACAGATCCTTGGGGTACATCAGTGGTGACAGCTGTAATGCTAGAGGTTGATCCACCATTCACAGTATGTGGTCTGTCAATCAGGACATTGGTTAACCATCTAGTGATGTAAGTGATAATCCCCAGCTGGTAGAGTTTGTCAATGATACCTGAGTAGGAGGATTGTATCCAAACCTTAGGATAGCTCACGACAGGCAGTATGCACTGTGTTACCTTCATGTAGGCATATCACATAGAATCAATGGGCTGTGACAAAATCACAGCTCACCTGTAGCATGACTCAGAACATACACCTACCTGACATGGTGTGATACACACTTCAACACACCCTCCAAATGGATTATGTTCTCATAGAGGGGTGTCCATTGACATACATCCATCTGAGTGGGCTGGGGACAGCTTCTGACACATGCATGTATAGACATATCCTGACTCTCCTGATCTCTGAGGTAGACTAGCATATCACCATGGACCTTCTCTAAATGGAATCTAGTAATATCCTGGTTGTGTGCAATAGACATATGTGAGACTTTGATGCTACATCTATGTCTGTTATAAATGTCAGATGTCCTCAAACAGCATCATCCTGTGGAACTTGAAAAGGCCAAGGTAGTAGATAGGAGTCCAAACTGAGGTGTTCATTCCACAATGGCAGATGTGTCTATAAACACCTATATCAGCAAGTGGGTAGAACACTGGATCATATACGTGGCATCTAAATATGGAGAAATGTGTGAAGTGGCCTATATCTCATGTCCAGTGATCAAGTGTGTGCATCAGGGTTGTCTGGTAGGTCCTTTCCTGTCCATGATTGAAATCGCAGACATCAAGAATGACATACAAATCCTGTGTCCCAACAGCTGTCTCAAGAGCTACAGATTGTGGTATTGGTATAATACAGACAGTATCCATCTTCTTCTTCTTTTGGCTTTTCCTGGTTAGGGGTTGCCACAGCAGATCACCTGTCTGCTCATGATTGCCAATAGAGTTTTACGGTGTCGAGTTGCCAGCCCAGCACCCAACCTTCCATGGAAGGCACACACAGGTACGCACTCATGCCTAGGGCCAATTTAGAGTGTCCAATCCGCCTACAGCATGTCTTTGGGATGTGGGAGGAAACCGGAGCACCTGGAGGAAACCCACATGACCACAGGGAGGACATGAAGACTCCACACAGAAGGCACCCCAGCCGAGGATCGAACCAGAGAACCTCTTGCTGTGAGGCATCAATGCTAACCGCTGAAGCATTGTGGCTGCCCACAGACAGTATCCATATACATCAAAAATTGCTGTCACAGCCATGACAACACATGAGAAAAAAAAAAAGGCATGGGATTTATTTCATTATGCAACAAGTACACAAACCAAAGATCATGTAGACATCACACCCTATCAGCAGACCAGTTGTTATGTGTCATGTGTCCTGGGATATATGGTATGTGGAATGTCCACTAGCATGTGTCCATGGTGGTTAGTACTCCCTTGTATATAGCACAACTATAGTATGTGCAGGAAGTCCACATGACAGGCCATAATACCTTCATAGTTCACAGTCTTCACCACACCAATGTCTGACTACAATGCACCCTTCCTCATGTCTCCCCATACACATTTTCCAATGATGTGTAACAGAAGTGTACCACCTTTGTTACTGTGAGCTGTCACACATCTATGTGTGCATACCTGGTATTAGTTTTGTTGCATAAACATTACTGTCTGATGGCAAGGAACTCCCAACAAGGTGTAATACCACATGCATGTGTGATATCTGTTTCAGTGATGCACTCATGATATACATATCTGTTTAATGACATTGATGGAGGAGTTTACATTTGTGACAGTGTGGATTGTGCCATATATATCTCTGCCACACACACCAGTCAGTAGTCATAAAGTGAAATGTGTCTTCTCACACCTCCTGCATATGTTAGTGTCAGGAGTGTGTGCTTGATTACATTCATAGATTGCTAACATGTCATAATAGTTGTACAGGTTTGTTTGTGCAGAACCATCTATGCTCACTCAGAAACACATATGTTGTGTCAGAGATATGGATATTTCTGGTGGTATTATTCTGATATTGTCCATTGGTGTGCATTATGGTTTACTGTTGGCAATGAGCCTGTATCTGTGTCCTACATGTTGGAAGCATCTGCTGACAATAGAGGCATATTCAGGCAAATCACTCTGCACAGCTTCACAATATGCACCCAACTCAATTGTAATTAACATCCATGATACATGTCCTCTCCATTGTTCTGTCTGGATACTTATATCACAAAGACATGCTCCACTGTTATGTCACCTTGTGTGACAGTCACATCATATACATTTGTCATCGTGCGGTCCATACTGTGCCATGTGGAGATGTGATTTGTGTTCCTGCTGCAACTGTCTTTCTTTTACTTTTCCTCATGTGCGGTACATGACAATGTTTCACCTGTCCTCCTTCCAGGTGTTCATCTTTAAACTTCATCTGTGTGTCCCTATTCAATAAACACAATTCCCATCACTGTTACTTATAAATGGCATTCCATGTACCCTTACAGCTCATTGACACAACTTGCACAGACTGCCTGAAATGGGATTCCATAATACTCAGCACTATGTACACTCTCATGTCCTGTGCCTGCAACACATACATTAATATATGAATAACCCTGGTGGCCCATGTGGCATTCTGTACAATCCCCCTAGCCCAGAATGCTGGAGTGTACACATATACTGTCCTATCCAGTCCCTGCAACATAATACATTAATATATGAAAACCCTAGCAGTCCATGTGGCATTCTGCACAATCCCACTAACCCAGTTTGCTATGCTGTAACAAAGTTCACTATCCATGTTGCTTTATGCGGTTTTCTGGCTGCCACAAAACCCTTGCTGTTTACTTTTGAAGGCAAGGTGTGGCATGAATATTCATCAAGCTATGCTGCTCACCTCCCAGACATGTAAACTTCCAGGGTAAGAGTATTAGGAAGTATATATATGTGTATATATATATATATATATATATATATATATATATATATGAAAAAAAATATCTGTTTGATATTGATATTAATTGTGAAAGCATGATTTTGAATGGCAATGCCAGACTGATGGTTATATAAATACAAAATGGTGACACATGTATTCTTAGTTATGCAGATTACAGGCATTGAAATAAAATAGGAGCTGTGCAAATATCATATGAGTGTAACTATACAGAAATGGGTTTGCACAAGAAAAAACAAACACTGGCATCCAAGCAAAACCATATAATAGCTGCCTATAAGGAACACTGCCTAAAACTTTATTTTTAGCCATGTTAATGTAAGTTTGCATAGCAAAGTCACTTTTTATAGTACACTAAAATAAAAACAAGCAAAATCAACAAGAAAAAATATTTGAAGGGCTTACATTTTACAGAAATTGTGATACTCTCATTTAAAAAGTCCATGATACACACATTAATAAAGCATTCCTCTTTGCAACATTTCTGTTTCAGGTGGAAGCTATGATCAATGCATATATAATCTATGGATTTCAATAACATTTGTTTCTGGATAATACAGAAACATTGCCACTGTATGTTTGTACACATAATTAACATATTTTAAAATGAATCCAGGAATTTCACAACTATAATTTCATTAAACCAATATATCTGTAAACAGAGATAAAACTAGCTTATGAATAATAATGCAATAACTTGTTCAGCTGCATTCTATTCATTAATTAAGTCCTCTTCAAACAAGCAAAAATATTACAACAGAGGAAATTTAATTGAATGAACAGGAAGGAAAAACAAAAATTGCCTTATAATTTGATTTAAACCAGGAATGACAATGCATTTATATTTGACTAGAACTGTAATTGTATCCCAGAGGATTATATTATCTTTGTTATTTTCCTTCTCTTATGTTGAAAACATGGGACTATATACTAAATAAATCATGATACAAAATATAAGACATTAATGTGACAAAGTGTTGTTTACTTCACAGAATACACAATAATAATGAAACAACTTTATGTGGTTACTTAGCTGCTATGAAGCAGTATAGCAACTGTATATTTTTAATCATTAAAGGAAATAAATATTAAAACAACATTCAGGTCTGTTTTGAGACAAGCTGGTCAAGATATTCAGAAAACATTGAAAATATGACATAGTTTGTTTTGCATCTCATGTGCAGGCTAAGTTTGCCCTTGTTTAAGCAGACCTGTGCAATATTGCTTGATACTTGATAGACTTATTCATTGGAAGTGACTATGTTTGATCCCAATACACCAGGGAAGTGTCTATTTTATAGTTAATAATAAGACTTGTGTTGCTCACTGGTACTTTTAAAGTTTAGAACAGTTTTTTTTTTTTTTTAAATAAGATGAGAAGAATTTGCAGAGTCCATAGCTATTATTTTCAGGAAGTGAGCTAGCCTCATGAGTTTCTTTTGGTTAGTAGGTGGCTTCCAATAGTGTATTTTCTACTGCGTTGTACAGCTTTACTTTTATTTGGGCAGGGTATCATGGTGCCAGGACTGCAGTAGTCCATGGTGTATAGTAACCACTGGTACAGTTCTGATATTTCCATCAAAGTGATGTAAACTAGGTTGCCATAGTATTCCTTCCATTCCTAATACATTGTAGTGTTCCTACTTACAAAATGCATGTTTTTCTTGCTACAGTGCCCCTTTTCTTACATTCCTTTTTAAAGAATCGTTCCATCCACGTTTCCATCACTCAGCTGTTGTACTGTTATGTCATAGCAGCTGTGCATCCCCTAATCATCCTTCATTCAGTAGTGTTGTGTACTAGTTCCTTAATATATCATACTGTTCTTAGCCTTATTAGTTATTGTACTAATAAGGTATTATTTACATTACTGTTTATTTTACACATTATACTATGCTAATTCTTGTTGACTTTCTTCTGAGAGACTTAATAAATGTGTTTCAATGCTACCAAAGCAGTTTACCTTCATTGCTTATCAGTAAACTTTACTGCATGGCTCAGAACAGATTTTGGCAGAGCTGTGTACTGCTGCATCACTTGGTGAGATACTTCCAGTTCCAACTGATTCAAACTGTAATACAATTGTATAAATACTAAATATATTCGAACTCCTGTTAATAGACAATTATAGACAGCTCTCACCCCTTTTGGTAGCTAGTCTAACAGCATTTGGTGTTTTGATGCAGAGTACTAACTACCTCATGCTTAGAGAAAACAAATTATGGCTACTAGAACTTGACCTAAGTTTGTGGGAGATGTAAGTACTTAAGGAATATGCCTCCTTCTCACAGCAATGCACACTTGACACAGTACAAAGAACTTCTGCAACACTTACTTGTGCTGGTGTCATTAAAAAGCCATTGACCAGTCCTCCTAGAATTAAAGTTAATACATTTCAACCAACAGGCTAAACCTCTATATCATCAACACACTTTGGTAATTGGTGACATTATTGTAAAACATACTGAAACAACCCTTATAAGACTAGAGAAAAACAGTGTGATAGTTATTTGTTTTTCAGAAGCCACTATCATTATGAAGGACATTAGATCACTTCATCCGAACACGGACTACTACAATCTGGTGGCGCCCAATGTTGAGGTGAGAAACCTTAGGTGATTCATCCAAGAGGAAATGCAACAGGATAAGATTGAATTTGCTAAGACCTAAAATGCTTTTATTATTTTTTTGTTGGCTTGGTTTTAAGTGGGATCTTTCTATTATCTAGAGAACGTTAAAATTCAGGGACAAGTTGATTGACTGTAATACCCGTCTTAGTCACCAGTGTCAGTCTGAGGGAAACTAGTATGTGTTTGCTTGGAGTAAGATGGCTGAGAGGCTCTTCTGCTTTAGCAAGGATGGTCTGCACCTCTCTTACAAGGGCTTCCACATTCTGTCTAATGCTTTTTTAACCCATAGTGCCATTTTTAGACAGAACCTGCCTACTTGGCATTCCAAATTCCAAATCAGGACACATTAAGGTGGTTCTGTTTAATGCCAGCAGTCATAACTGAAGCATGCCTGAAGTTGAGACTAACCTGCATCATGAACACATACATGTTTGCATAGTTACAGAGATACAGTTTCAATGCAATGAAGGTGTGACCTCTATTTCTAGACTTACCAGCTTTTTGCAGTCATAACTATAGGTATTGGTCAGTCTTTTGTCAGAGAGCCTATCACATCAAAGCAGATTCCTTGTGACTTAAATTTGAAACTCTGGAATTATAAGCCACATAAATCAAAATAACTGATATGCCATCTGTCTGATGAGACATTAAGCCAAGATCTAATCTGAGCTGATGGCATCTCAAGTGGATACAAATTATTCTGTAATGCCTATGAAAAATAATATTTTTATAAACATCTTAATGCATCTTAGTCCTCCGATTCAATTTACATTTCTATAATAATGTGTAACATGCAAAACATTTGCAATATTTTCAATATTTAATTTCTTCAGTTTCACAAAATGTAACATCTTTCATTCTATCTCCCTTCTTTTTCAACAAAACCATATTTTTATTTCAGTTAGTACATCTTCATCATTCTTATTTTAATTTTAATGTACTTTCTCTCCGTGTTTTTTTATTTTTCATATTTTCCACACACTATTATATCCATGCTTGTACTTGGAAAACCATCACAATGATGCGATATTTCATGTTTTTATACTAATTCTCATATAAAATCTATAACTTAATGCACTCAATTCCTTCTTCTGATTTACAGTTTGTTCTATCCAGAATTTTCTTTACTTTTCACCTCCCTCCTTCAACTTCTTCATTCTTATACATTGTTTTTACCAAATTTTTTTCTATCTCCATAATTTCTTTTTGTTCACATTTTATTGCCCCATTTTATTCTACTATTTCATTCATCTTACCCACCCTTCTTTTTACCTCCTTTTATAAAAAATGTTAAACTCCCTGTTTTCCTAAAAAAAACTGTCTATATATAGTCTTATCTATTTCTTTTTTCATATATGTTCTTTCTCAAAATCTTTTACATTTTCATATTCTGTTGTACATTTTTTTTACCTTTCTGCCTATTTTTCCAAATTTTTTTTATATTTCTCTTTAAACATTATATATTTTGTCCAATTTTCATAAAATACAGTTATTGTCATATGTTCCTTCCATAACCTAATACATACTGCTTTTCTTTCTTTCTTTTTGTTTACATCCCCTACAAACCACTTTTCCTTTACTTAATTGTATGATATCTTCATTATACCCAACACAGCCCATATTGCTCAGTGATCTAAAAATATACTTCTTCTATCCCACCTATCAATTTCTTCATGTCAATCATTTACATAGCATAATCAATGTCTGTTTCTTTTAAAGTTTACGCTTTTGTATATCCACGCTCTGCGTTTTGCCATCATTAAATTTCCTCATTGAATAACGTCATTTATCTCCTTATATCATGCTTTATTTTTCCTTTTTATTTTATTACTGTATAGCTAAAGTCATCAGTTATTACTTTGACAAGTTTATGATCACATATTTTTTAATTTTTCAAATATTTGTTTTTCTTTCCAACAAATTTGAATATGCATAAATAACTACTACCCATATGCAATTTTCATTTTTCAAGTCCTATATCATCCCCATTTGTAGTATCACAACTGATATAGCCAATAATTTTATTTAAGCTTTGCTTATTAGCTCATGTAATCCAGAAAATGTTTCACATATGACTGACCATGTAATTTTTTTCCCTGTATGACTTCAATATTTTTGTTTGTTTTTCTTTCTGTAAATTATCTTTTATACAGTATGCATAATGCATCTGAATTTTTCTTATTTCAGCATTCAACAACCATTTAACCTCCCACTTCACGTCTTATTCACATTTAGTATTAAAATATCTAAATCACCCCTTTTCGATTTTGTGCATTGTTTTCTTCCTGTTCTTATTTTACTCTTTCTTCTCATTCTCCCTCCAATATATTTAACTTCTTTCTCCTCTTGTTCTTTAAAATGAGCAAAAAAACAAGAAACACTGTGAGAAACAGGTTCACAATTTATTCCAATAGTAAACAAAACAGTACCTCACCCATTCACCTTCAGTGGATACTTCACATCAAAATTGCAATTCTTTTATACATGCAGGCCCCCACTGATTAATCCACCAATTACACCAATTAACCTTTTAAAGTGCCAAGTGCAAAACCATAAAGAATCAAAAACACCATGCACATATTAAGGAACAGTGCATTTAAACATTATTAAATAACATCAGTTTGAAGTGGTGGTTGCAGGCTGTCTGAAATATCATGGGTGAAGGCCCTTGTACTGGGTTCATATCTTCTTCATTGGAGTTTTGTTTGACACATGATTATTCAAGTTTGAGAACAAAATGTATTTACAAAAGAAGCGAAAAATAATGGGTGCCCCCATATTAACCCACATATGCTATTATCTATATGGGTTATTTTGAAAAGGAATTTATGTATGGCACAACATTTTTTTGGAACATGTGCTATTTACATGGTATATAGATGATTTGTGATATGTGGGGGGCATTGTTGTTTGTTGAATTTATGGATGTGTTGAATACAAATGGACATGGATTGAAATTTTCTTTTGTATCTCACAATTCTTCCATACAGTTTTTGGGTATAGAATTTGATATGGATGAGAATTGTTGTGTTCAATATAGACCATATAGAAAACCCACTGCAGTCAACAATTTTTTACAAGCTGATAGCATGCATCCACCTCATCTAATTAAGTCCCTTCCTTTTGGGTAATTGAAATATATCTCCCAGAATACTTCTGATGAAAGATTCAGGGAGACATTTTTACAGGAGGTTAATGATAGTTTAGTGGTAAGGGTCTATAAACAGGATATTTTGGATCAGGCCAAAGAAAAATGAAATGCCAACTTAAAGGTAGCATTTTGTTGGAAATGTTGGGTTGGGAAAGGGAAAGGGAGATATTGATCAAGTAGTTGATGGAAAGGATATTTATTTCATGATGAAGTATTCACCTTTCTCTAGCACATTGAAATGTTTGGTTTTGGATTTATGACATTTAGTTTATTTGGATGAGTTGGTAGGATATTTATTTCCCAGATAGGTAAAATTTTCCTTTGACAGATTTTTGAATTTAACGGAACTTTTGAATTCAAAGTTCTATTTCTAGACCACTTCTGTCTCAGGAACCTGTGGATTCATTTCATTGTGGTCATTGTAAGGTTTGTTGCAAGATTAGGAATCTCTCTGGGATGTACATTAAAAAGAGAAAATGTGTTTCAAGGGTAGGTTTCTCTGCTGTTCTTGTGGTGTAGTTTAAATTATTGGCTGTGGGTGTAGTAATATGAGATGATATGTGGGACAAACTAAAAGGCTGGTTAAGGTGCGGATTTTAGAGCACCTGGGTGACATACAGAATATAAACATGAAGAGTCATGTGGCCAAGCATTTTCACACCATACATGCTGGACTGGATAGTAGTTATTTTTTAGTGTCTTGGCAAAACCAGCATTGTATGAATGGGGTAATTTTGATAAAAAGCTTAATGAGTTGGAGAGCAAATTTATTCAGAATTATAGAACTCTTTTATTCCAGAGGTATCAGTTTAGAAGTTAATTTAACTTAATATCACCACTGTAACAGGAACAGGCAAACAAAAACTGAGGGTGATACTACTCAATGCTAGAAGTCAAAATCTCAAAATGCACTTACTCGAGGCACTCCTTAAAATGGAGAACATTGATATCTGTGCAGTGACTGAGACCTGGTTCAAGGCTCCAGAGTGCACCCCTGCACTACCAGGCTATAACTCATACCACACTTTTCAGCCATGTAACCTGGACCGAAACACCAAAGGCAGAGGTGTGTCCATATTCATTAAGGATATCCACACCTCCAGGCTAGTTGCTCAGCATAATGCATCTGAGGTTATCCAAGTGCAACTAACTATGGGCAAAACTGCAATCCAAATTGTAGCTTGCTACAGATCCCCCACCATGCCCCAGGATTTCCACTCCTCTTTTCTTGATGTACTGGAAAACATTAGGGTTCAACCAAACACACTAATAATGGGCGACTTCAACTACCCCACCATTAACTGGGAAAACTACTCATGTACCAACTCCTTAGCTCAACGCTTTCTGGAATTCATAAACTCCAATGCCCTGGATCAACTTATTCACACCCCCACCAGGGGCAACAATATCCTAGACCTAGTCATTACCAGCATGAGTGACCGGTGTTCCACACCTGAAGTCAACTCCTCGTTGGTCCGATCCGACCATAAACTAATCACCCTTGATATCCACATCCCGCCCCCAACCCCCATTAAGGAAACCATGGTAAAAAATTTCTCCAAAGCCAACTTCATACTTCTTAAGACAGAAGTGGTGAACTTCATGACACCCATGCAGATGGACAATACAATTACAACTGCTGAATCCTACACAAATGCACTCTATAAGCACTTACACGAGTGCATGGATTGTGTTATCTCAAACAGAACCAAGACACTATCCTCCAAAAAAAGGAAGCCAGTCTGGTGGTCCCCTGCCATAAACAAACTGTACAACAGAAGGAAGTAATTGTTGCATACGAGAGTAAAATCCCATGAGTGGAGGAGCTCCCTGGTCAGCCTCAGTAAGAAGCTGAGATCCCTTATAAGATCCTCCAAAGCTAGCTACAAAAACAAAATTGCCACTAATTCTAAGGACAACTACAAAGCATTCTATAGCTATGTCAAGAATCTCAATGGCAATACCCAGATCTGCTCTGAGTTACAGCACAAAGGCATGAAAATTACAGAACCAACTGATATTGCCAATATCCTGGCAGATGGGTTCAGTGCTAACTTTACCCCTCCCCCTACCACCTAAAGGGCCCATATCTATACAGGAAGAATGCAGAGTCCCTATAATCACAACTATGCAGGTAAAAGCTGCACTCTCTAAAGCCAAAAACACAGCATCCATGGGACCGGACAACATCTCAGGCTGCGTTTTACATGAACTTCAGAACGAACTGGCTCCCCACTTAAGCACCATGTTCAATAATAGCCTCACATCAGGCTTTGTGCCCACTGAATGGCGTGCACAGCTACAGTTATCCCACTCCACAAAGGAGGAGCCACCACTGATCCCGGGAACTATCGACCTATTAGCCTGACGAGCCTGGTCTGCAAGGTCATGGAACGTATCATCATTTAACTAATAAACAAAGACATTGGTAACCTCCAAACTCTGGATCCCACCCAGTTCAGGTTTGTGAAAAGCAGATCATACCTCCTGAACCTGATCGACTTCTTTGAGGCAGTCACCAAAGATGAGGGTAGGGTGGTTCAAACAGCCTACCTTGACCTCGCCAAGGCTTACGACACCATCCCCCTTTCTGGAATTATAGCTAAACTCACTAAACTAAGTATAAATCCCTACATCACAAGATGGGTTGTCAATTGGCTCACTGACAGAACCCACACTGTAAAAGCTGCAGACTCCAAATGTGACCTCAAAGCAGTGACAAGTGGAGTACCACAGGGTTCCGTCCTAGGACCTCTCCTGTTTGGTATCTACTTCTCTGAAGTACAGGCTAAAACAGAAAGCCTCTGGCTAATGAAGTTCACAGATGACTGCAAACAAGGAGCCATAGTCAAGTCCCCAATTGATGTGGACATCCTACAGAAGCGCCTCGCTGAGACAGATGACTGGTGTCAGAGCCATGACCTCAAGCTCAATGTCAAAAAATGCAGTGTCATCCCCTTTGTTAAAAACTCTGTTCCCATGAACTACCACATAGGCAGCAATCTACTTAACATCGAATGTGTGATAAGAGACCTTGGGACACAGCTGGACAGTAGTCTCTCCTTTAATAATCACATTGCCACAGTAGTCAGGAATTCCTTCTACGTGGCACACCTCATCATAAAAGGGTTCTCATCCAGGAAAAAAGAGGTCATTGTTCCCCTCTACTCGACACTCATTAGACCCATTATAGAGTGCAATGCCCCTTTTGGAATGTACCTCACAAGACATCTGCAGCAGCTGGAAAGGCCACAGAAGTACCTCACAAAGAGGATTACTGGCCTCAAACAAATGCCCTACACTGACTGCCTCAAAAAACTCCAGCTTTACTCGGTAGCATATCGCCTACTGTGAGGTGATCTCTGCTTAACATACAAAGCTATGTCAAACCCAGAGCTGTTGGACATGCTACACCTAAAGAAATCCCAATCCCTCCAAGCTACACACTCTAGGGACCTAAATCGTGTCACCACAATAAACAGGACATGCTGGAGGGATAGATTCCTGTCCCAGAGACTTCCCATACTCTGGAACAGGCTTCCCATCTTTATCAAGCAAAGTTCTTCATTAGCACTTTCAAGGGAAATAGGAAATACACCCCAGGGATCACTTCTGTGTCCCTGCTCAACAGTGATATAAGAAAATAACTTTCTTGGGTGGCATAAGCCAGGGAACCTTGTTGGCTAGGCTTGCGTAGGCCCTTGTGCCAATAGTCTAGTACCTACCTATGAACCTATGAATACAATTAATCACAGGTAAGCAGGCTTCTGTTCCTTTCACACATTTTATATATTTTATTTATTTAATATATTCATATATTAGTGCTTATATAGCAGTTATTATCTGATGTTATTTAATACTGTTTAAATCCATTGTTCCTTAATATGTGTATGGTGCTTTTTGATTTTTTTGTGGTTTTGCACTTGGGACTTTAAAAGGGTAATTGGTATAATTGGTGGATTAATCAGTGGGGTCTGCTTGTATAAAAGAACTGTAGTTTTGATGTGAAGGGTTCACTGAAGGCGAATGGCTGAGGTACCATTTTGTTTACCATTGGAATAAATTGTAAACCTGTTTCACTCTGTGTTTCATGTTTATTTGCTCTTGTTCTTCCCCTGTTTCTTAGTCATCATTTCCCTTTTCTTCATTTGCCACCCCATCATACTTAATTTCAGTTTGTACCTAATAGTTCCTCTTTTCACATTTGCTATTATATTATTTGAAATATGCAGTAATTTTTAAATGTGCATACTCAACGTAATATGTACTCCACTTTCTCATCCATACATTTCTGTTATCATGTGTTTTCTTAAGTCATGCACTATATCACATTTTTCAGAAAATATGTTTTTAATTTAAATCTTTCCATTTTTAAAGTTCTGAATTACAGTTTTCCTTCAACTGCAAGCCAAAGTTCTGAAAAAGTAGAGCCTTTTCTAGCCGATGTTACTTATTTTTTCTGTTTTACCCATAAACTTTTCTGCACCTAGAAATGTTTCAGAAGCTACTTCATAGGAGTCTTCTGAACACAAATGTATCAAAGGCCCTCTGTCTCTTAAAGTAAATCCTAATGGCAATATACATTGTTGGCCAAATTAATAGAAATTGTTTTTATTGTTTTTATTATTGTTTTGCCATATAACTCACTACAAGTATATAAAATTAGAAAAAAATGTAATTCATGTTATATGAGAAAATGTTCTAAAACAATTTTCTAATATTTTATAAATGACCCTTTGGCCATTGTCAAGGATTTAACTCGTTGAAGCATAGAGTGAACAAGTTCACGGCAATGTTCAGTTATAGAAGCATTGTGCGCCCAAGCTGAAATGAGTTCTTCAGTTAGTTGCTGCATGTTTATGGTCTTTTTCTTCATCTCTGACTTCAGAATAGCCCACAGGTTCTCTATTGGATTCATATCTGGGCTGTTACCTGGCCACGATAACACTTCAGTATCATGGACTTCAAGGAAGCTTGTCACTTGTTGACCTTTGTGACATGGGGCACCATCACCATTGTGTATGAAGAGAAAGTCCTCTGTCCAAGTAAATCCCCTTCTTCTTTGTCCAGTTACACAGCTGAGGGAGTAGACACTGTTGTAGTATGGTTCTGTGCTGTTCCCACTTCATATTTCCCTAAGCAATTTAGAGCCACCCTATGCCAAAGACACTCATAATGTCACAAACCATCACTTGAGTGGAGTGTTTGACATGCTAAAAGATACAATTGTCCTTCATCTGCTCTCCAGATTGTCATCTGACATATTGTACTTGCTGATCCAAACCCATTCACTGTCTTCTTCTAAGCAGTTCTGAAATTCTTTCACCCAGAGCAGTCTTTTTGCCTTCATTTGGTTGAACAATTTCTGTTTCTGCAGAGGTCTGCAAGCTTGAAGCCCAGCATCCAAAAGTCTTGGATAAACAGTTCTGGAACTCACTGTAGCACCCTGTTTTTGCAGCATCCCCTACAGCTGTCTACTGGATGCCTTGCAATTCTTACTGCATTGTCTGATCAGATATGAATCATCCCAAAGAAACGTGGACCTTCTGTGATCACA
The DNA here is from genome assembly GCF_019279795.1 of Protopterus annectens. Lineage (NCBI taxonomy): Eukaryota > Metazoa > Chordata > Ceratodontiformes > Protopteridae > Protopterus > Protopterus annectens. The sequence goes on from NC_056732.1 coordinate 1,215,387,352, forward strand.
TCTGCCAGAACGTGTTGGTGACAACCCTTCACTGGTATTCAGTTTCTTTTCAATTTGGCTGACAGACAGCTCAATAACTCCAACCTTCTTAGCCATTTCAGATCCAAGAACACCTTCTTTGAGCAGAATCTCCACTTTTACATGCTTTCACAGTGTTACGTCAGTCAATGTATCTGTTTTTAAGACTATGGAGCTGCGTCATTATGACATCATTTCTCTTTAAGTTGGTAAGTAACATGTAGTAGTTTCATGCTGAACAGCATTTTCTTAAAAAATTAGCAAACTGAAATGATTTGGTGAATTTTTGAAAAAGTCAGACTGAAAATCACTAAAGAATCTAAGAAATTTCCATTACTTTTCAATATTTCTATTAATTTGGCCAACACTTTAATATTGCCATTATTATCAAGGCTGTCAATAGTAGCACTGGTTTAACTTATTATTCTTACAACTAGTCTACTTTTCTGAAGCTGCTGCATTTCTTCATCTGTCAAAAACCTCTCTTCACTGTGTCCCCTGCTATTTGACTTAACGTCAACTGCATATTTTTTCTTTGCTTCATTTCTGTCATCCACAATTACCCAGTTGTAGATATACTTAAAACTGATTACTCCATCAGCCAAACATGCCTCTGTGCCTTCATCCTTTGTAATCTGCTTTTCTATCACATTAATAGCTTCATTATCTGACTAGTCTTGTAACACTGAATTCATCACAGCACTGTAATGCACCTTCCATCCTTCATCTGTCTTTCACTCCTTCATTAAATCTCCAACACCTCTGTTTCTAGACCTCTCCTTTCCAAATTCATTACCTGGATTTCATCTCTCTCTCATTTTCTCTCCAAACATTCTCCAGCATCAATGTTTACTCCTTCCTCCATCTTGAAATTATCTGCTTACTAGTTATAGCCCTCTGGTGCCACCTAGTGCTTGAAAAGAATAGGGAAAATTCAAGGTGCCCGGCAAATTTCATTAATTCAATATGAATGCCACCACAGGTCTCCCATGAAATGAGGTCAATGGCCAAGCCTATAACTGATATCCCTGAAATATTAATGCATTTATTTAGTGTAGCTGTGGTTTCCCTGCATTTAAACTAAATGGAAATCAAGACCAATGCTTCCTTGACTATCAAAATCTGAACTAATTAGAACAGATGGCAAACATCCTTAGTAAGGGACACAATATCCTAGATCTTGTCCTTACCAGCATTTCTCCCCATTGTACAGCTTTAGAGGTTTCAACTTTCATCATCAAATCAGACCACAAATTGGTGAGTTTGCATGAAAAATAGGAAGTAACCTCTTGCAATATCACATAAATATTCAGGTACTTCTCAAAAGCAAATTTCCTGCAGCTACTTAATGATTTAAACAACTTCTATTTCATCCCTAAACAGACTAATCCTATTAATAGAGCCAAAGCCTTTGTTTGTGCATTCATCTAAATAAACAAACACTCAGGCAAATGTAAAAACAAACACTTGTAGTGGAACACTCCATAAATAAACTCTATAACAAAAATAAGAGCATACTAATTACTTATCAGTGGTCAGACACATAATATCCTAAGGTAGCACTTAAACATGCTAACAAAGACCTTATGGCAGCATACAGAAAACAGAAAAATGATAATCGGTTCAGAACGACCATGGGTTCATAGGTTGGTACAAGGCTAACTGCCTTTGTGGGCCTTCTAAGCCTAGCCAATTAATCTATGTCAAAATCAAAGCCTGCACCTTGTGTCTATAAGGCAAATGTCATAACCATTATGCCAACCTCCCGCTTTAAAGTTGAGAATCAAACCCTGCACCTTGTATGTGTGAGTTAAACACTTTAACCATTATGCCAACCACGATAACTCTTTTCTAAGAGTAATTATAAATGGTTATTTTGCTATGCTAGACAGTTAATTAAGAACATATATCATTGTTCAGAATTGATTCACAAAGATACCACAACTTCTGATCACAAAGATGTAGCTAAGGTTGTAGCCAAAAAACAGTGAAAACTTTTCCTCATCACTATAACTGCACCTTTAATTTCTTAGCCCCTGCTTTCCAAAAGTACACTATGGACCATGTTCTAGTAGGCCTTTTTAAATAAAGAGCACACTGTCTATGGGTCATGATGATGTTAAGCCTCTATAATATGAGGATACACCCCCTTCATAACCTTGTAAACTTTAAAAGGGTAAATGAACGAGTTTATGGTAGTTATGCAGAACACACTGTGTATGTGGAGTTGGCCAAGACATTCGATACTATCCTCCTTGCAGGGATCACTGACAAACTGGTGAATCTAAACATCATTCCATATGTAGTAAGGTGCATACAAATTGCTCTGGCTGAATTCATGCTGTTAAAGCTTCGGGATCCATCTCATTGATTTTATTTTATATTATGGTTAACTGTATTACAGTCTGATAAATTTTGTGAACTTAACTTGCTATCCACTTCCAGTGTGTGGTTTTTTTTTTTTTTTTTTGCATTTCTCTATATGACCGCAGAATTGGTATATGTAAGTTAGGCAGTGTAAGAGGAAGGCACCCACATGGAAGGAAGTTTGTCCTGTCCTTCTGTAGCAAAGGGAGTCAGATGTTTTGATCTTACACATTATCCCATATATGCTATCACTTCCATGCTGAGAAACTAGTAGAAGAAAATGATTTGGGAATTGAATGTCAGGATATTATGTGTTATCATTATTGAAAAACTTACAGTCCAAAATTCTGCTACCCCCCATCTGCAATAATGCTGTAATTTAATGGCAACACTCCATGAGGCCTTGCAGTCACACACTTTTATTTAGTTAGCTGCTTGCTTATTTTATTTATTTATTTTATTTTATTTTGCATTTGACTACCAGGAAAATCATTCTGGATGCAGATCCTTTTTCAACAGAGGCCCAGGGAGAAAAGCTCCACATAATACATACATGTTATCAAACTTCTGAATACATCAAATATCACTGTGAGTTACATATACATAGCCCTTGCACAGTGAAACAGATTCCATACAAACACCAAGTAACTTCTATAGAGAATCAGAAAACCGTATAAGGGATTTTTTTAAAAACATTGTCTACGTATTTACTTCTTTGCCTGTTTTCTTTGTAGCATTACTGGTCCAATAACCACTTTAAGCGATGATTTGTGCTACAGGGCACACACAGTTAGGCATTTACATCATATAAAGGTACATGAAAGCATGGTAGAAAAAAAACACATTTTATTGTACAGTACATTAACTATAGTCATGTTTGAGCTAAACAGGAAGGAATATGCATTAGAAGTAGATAATTCTGTGAAAAAACACACTAAAGAATAGGAATGAGTATCACAGTAATTTTTATATAATTTATAATAATCTACAGTAGTCAGAATTTTCAAAAGTATAGTAGCTGCTTTATATGACCTCTTTTTTTCTAAAAACCTAGAAAGCTGACAAGTATCATGCAAAAAGAAATTTAAATGAATGTCACATTTCTTTAGTATTGGCTTTATAGTATTAAGCTCACAATGATTTCTACGAAAACTCAAGGATATCACTGCCAGTCATGGACTGGACCATTGTCACTTCCTTACTACTGAAGCATTTCCAAACTGGTACCTAGTAGTGTGGCTTAATGGTCATTATTTGACACTGTTACCATATGCCTGGATTTGAACCAAGTACCATCTAAACAAAACAAAACAAAACAAAACAAAAAAAAATACATGTATTACTGCATTAGCAGGTGGTGCTACAGACTTAAATACTTGTTGATCTCTATCTTTATAAAAAAGGTGGCATTGGCAAGCATAAATTATCCAGGTCTATTTCAGTTAAAGGAAGACCAAAGAGACAATAAGCCTTACTGCTACAATGTTCCATATTATAAAATCTTGAAAAAAGATGCTGCCAAATCTTTTACTATGAAAGATATCAGAAAAGAAAATGGTATGCTTTAGTCTACATGACCATTCCAATGTGAGTTACAAAACAGTGGGAAATCAATAAAGGAGACAACAGTAGGAAGATCGGTAAGACCAAAATTCATGATCTCAACAGTTTTACAGTCAGTGCCAAGTGGCAGTATTATGCAATACAGTGGCAAATAGGATGCATTCTGAACTCCCAGTCAGGGGAGGGAAAATTAGTTGAAAACAAGGAGCAGGGGGAATAGAACAAAAAGAGAAAGTTGAGACCACAGAAAAGATTATCGGATGTCAATATTCATAGTCTGGGGCTTTGCAAATGATTTAAGGTTATCTATAAATAGCACCACTACTTGGATATGCAAATAAGGTCAGTGAAAATCATTTGCAGTAAAAAAGGAAATGTATACACCTGGAATCAATAAACTCCATGTAGGTTCCTCACAGATCCTAAATGGATTGCATTCACTTATGCGATACTGCTCATCATGTGCCTCGGGCAATCTTGCGCCATGAATACTAATGATACTTAGGGATGGTTTCATAGCTCACTCTGGTGTTACTGGAAACATAACCTGTATAGTGAAATGTGAATCAGTCCAGGGCAAAGGGCAAGTGTGCATTTTCTTTAAAAGTTGTGAAGTACAGAACACAGATATATATATATATATATATATATATATATATATATATATATATGTCATGATAAATTGATTGCAATCTTCAGTGATTTCACGATAAACCACCCACTTTACAACGAAAAGACCGAATACATGATGCAAATATCTGCACATTCTGCAAAACATGGACAGTCTGCCTTTTGTGATTAATTTGTTTTATCCTTTTATTTATTTATTTATTTATTTATTTATTTATTTATTTATTAATTGCCAGTGTTTGCATGATGCACCACTTTGCATAAACATGTCTAACTTTGCTCAGTTGGTTTGGGTGAAGCACAGCAGCACACAAACTGGAGAAATGGACCATCCAGGTTGTAGACAGGACCCAGACAGCCAGACATATGAACTAGATACATTCAATTCATAATATTGTGCATCATGCAGTGGTGTTGCACTATGGTTAATAGCAGGAACCTTCACTAACTACTAAGATAGCAGATATCCATCTCCCTAATCCCATGGCAGCAAGTGTTAAGTATGGGAGGAGTGCAGATGGTACAAGGTTCTAGAACAGGGTGCTCAAGTTTTATTTTACTGTTATGCGAGTGTAGATTATAGCAATAAAGTGGAAGATACACAACTGTTTTTCAATCTCCTAGTTGTAATATCTGCAGGTGTAGGAGAACCGTATATATGATAAAATTGACTTTGTCATTTACACAAGTGCCTGTATTCTTTAAATAGCTACAAATCGCATTGTTCTCCAGTGTTGCCCATTGCTTACTGTCATGCAAACACAGTGTCTACCAGTGCACACAATCACCTACCGTGTTTGCACATTGGTAAGTGATTCACAACATTTTCAAATGTTGCAAATTCAAATTGAGAGCACTGTCAGTAAGTATGAGATGTGGAATAAGTGACAAACAGCATCATATAAACAGCAATTGGCAGGAAATGCTCACTAGACATTGAGCTTGAGCTATGGCAGGCATGTCTGGAGTTGCTGAAGATGGTGTGCACATTCAGGCACAATGTTGGGGTGTCCAGGAGTCCAAAATTTTTGTTGGACTTCTAGGTAGAGAGCATGGACCCAGGTTGCTGCAGTGAGACTATTTTGACTCAGAATATAAATCTGAAGCCTGGGAATAGTGTTGCTAGGGCCTTAACCAGTGCGACAGGTATCCTCCACACAGGTGAGCAATGCAGATATAATTTTGATGACCACCGGAGGAGGAAGCAGGATACCCTCAAGCTTTGGATCAGAGAATATAGGGAAAGGGCACCCCACAGATGTGTAAGTGTCAATTTCAGTGAGTAATTATAAGAGTTAAAAGCTGAATATAGTGAAGATTGGTATTCATAATGGTGTTCAGTTCTGTTCCATTTTTTTTTCCACAGCTGCAGAGGAGAGTCTTGAATGTTCGATCTCATGTAGTAACAATGCAAGAAGCATGTGGTATGCATGCATCAGAACAGTACTGTCTAAATAGTATTTTAATAATAATAATAATAATAATAATAATAAAAATAATTTGTATAGTAATTTTGTAGCATTAAAAGCTAAGGACTGCTTAGTTGATTTAATAACGTTGTGTCAAATTGAGCATGCATATCCCAACTGTAAATGAAATTATGCAAGCCATAGTCTGTAGTACAAAGCAATGGTGTCATATTCTTAAATAGTGGGAAAACATTTCTAGACTGTAAAAGAAAAAGTATGCATGCAGTAGTATGTAGGACACAAAAAGTATTTTAGCGTAGTCATTGGTTGTGGTTTTAAAAACCGCTCTTCTGAAATATACAATACTGTTATGTTTTCATCATTATCAGAATGTAACTGCCTTCATTCCTCTATACCAATGACACAAATGACTTGTTGTAATCTGTATTCAATATAATTGGAACATACATATGTATCAAATTGAGCATGCATATGTAAAAGAAACTATGCATGCCTTAGTCTGGAGCACAAGACAATGGTGTGATATTTTTAAATAACAGTGGGCTGGATTCACGAAGGCTTGCACGGAGTCTAAGAGTAGAGTAAGACTCCAACCAGCCAGCATGTCCACCGAGCGATCCAGGAACAGCCGGCAGGAGCGTGCAACAGAGCTCCTAAAATGACTCTTACATGGACAGGGCTAGGTTATGCAAATTACCTCATTTGCTGGCGAAAGCCATGCAAATGAGGTAAATTTGCGATCCAGAAAACCCTAACATGTCCGAGGAAGAGTAGTGTTATTTGCAGAAATGTACTCCATTGACAACTGAGTACCATTCTGCAAATAGCAAAACGGAGCCATGACAGCTCCAAATAAAGGCTGCATCCAGTTTAGGAAGCATGCCAATGGCCAAATATATGGCCATTGGCAATGTTCCCCGATGCAAAATTTAAAAAAATATATTTTTTTTACCTTGATCTCCGAAGTTTAAGGGTAGCGCAGCACCGCACAAACATGCTGCGCTCTGAAAACCAGAAAACCAGAAATTAAAAGCCACAAATAGGGATTTTATAGCAAATCATAAGTTCCAATGCAAGTGAATGGCAGGCTGAAGACAACATGGCAACCAAGTAGAGGTTGCTAAGGGGGGAAGCTCAGTCTAAGAGATGTAACCAAGCATTACTAGGCAATCCCATACAAATGAGGGTAAGGATAGTGAATCCCAAGTTTACATAGCAAATGAGCACAGTCAGTGGAGAGTATGAGTAGGATAAGGGGAGTAACAGAGTAGAAGATAGGTGACATCATGAGGGGGGGTATGTATGAAAGAATGTAAACTCATTGGAGCAGAGTGGCATGTGTTTGCTGTCAGTAACTCATCACTGGAAGAGGTGTGTCAACAGGTATCTTAGCTAAAGGCAAGAAATAGAAGGTGTATGAGGTGGATAACACTAAAGTTTCTTGTTGAAGTGCCTGCAACATGTTTGCATGTGGGTGCACGCCTGTATATCCGAGTAAGACTGTGTGTATGCATGTGCGCCCATGTGTGCACGTTTAAGCCGGAGTAAGTATGTGTAAGGTTGTTTAAAGTTGTGTAAGTGCATTTGCGCCTGTGTACACGGGTTTAAGCAAGAGTTAGCAAGTGTTCAGCTGTGTAAGCATATGTGTGCACGTGTGAGCTGTTGTGTGCGTGTTTGCGTGTGTTTGCGCTTGTGTGCGTGGTGCTGCCCCCTGTGGAAACAGAAAGGGAAAAGGAAGCACAACAAATAGTAGGAGGTTAACCAAGGAGAACTAGCAGAGCTAGCAGGTGAAAACAATCAAAATCAGGCAATTACACAGGCAGTACACTAGCCCAGCCCAGCCCAGCACTTAAAACTCTGCAAACAACTTTCCACCATGTTTTCCTCAGAGACACTGCAACACTGCAGTAAACTAAGAGAAGTGAAAACTTAAAAAGCTGAGACAAAGAAATGTCAGGTGCTGGCATTGCTGTTATAAGGCGACATATGCAACATGCTGAGGGTGGTGACAATGCGAATGCTGCTGAGCAACCCCCAGTGAGGAGAAGGAGAAGAGTGTACAGGCCCAGGGTAACCTACCAGGGGCTATATGAGCTGGAGATAGTGGAGTGCTATAGAGTGGACAGAGACCTCATGCAGCAATTTGTTGAGCTGTGCAGGCCACGCCTCACACAAAGAACCAACAGAGAGGAACCCATCCCATTGGAAACCAAGGTATTTATTGGCCTAAGAATACTAGCAACAGGTACCTTCCAGAGACCAACTGGTGATATGATGGGGATATCACAGGCATCAGCATCCAGGGTACTGCACCAGTTCCTGAATGCCATGTCAGCACATGTCGGTGACCATGTATATTTCCCCAATTCCCACGAGGTATTGGCCAGCAATATTCATCTTTTCCAGCAAATAGAGGAATACCCTGAGGTAGTGGTTGCAATAGACTGCACGCACATATGCAGGAAAGCACCAGCCGGTGAGCGGGGTAGGGCCTACATTAACCACAAGGGCTTCCCCTCCATCAACTGCTGGGTCATGTGTGATGCCCAGGGCATAATACTGAAAATGTGTGCTGGCTGCCCTGGAAGCTACCATGATTCCCATATCTGGCATTTGACACAGCTGTACCAGACATTTGCCAATGGGGACATCCCTCATGATCACCTAGTGGGGGATGCTGGATATGCACTGGAGCCGTGGCTGATGACACCCATCAGAAATGCACACACACCTGAACAGGAACACCATAATGAGGCACACGCACAAACACGAAATGTAATTGAGCGTGTGTTTGGGCTGCTCAAGTCACGGTTCCGGTACCTGGACACATCTGGTGGAGCCTTGCAGTACTCACCAACTACATGTACCCAAATTGTCATGGTATGTGCTATGCTACATAATATGATCCTGTGAAAACAACAGCATAGGCCCGGGCCAAACAGCCCCCCAACATTGCCAAGGCCATCACAGGCAGAGCGTGACTTGGAGGAGGAACAACTTGAGCCTGCCCCAGTCGGCAGAAGGAGGCGTGCCCAGTATGCTTTGGCCTTGGTGAAGCGGCAACGCATAGCACATATACTGGCTCAGTAGGAACCTTGGAAATGATACCTCTCTCTGACTCACACATATAGTAAAAGGGATGCCTAACTTGACACTACCTGTTTTCAAACATGTATAGGGAGTGTACTATGTGAATTCGACATAGGTAGCCTTGCAGCACCACCGGAGGCATGATTGCCATGTTTTAAGCAATATAAATCAGTGCTAAACAGCTTTTACCACTATTTAGTATATGTAAACAAAATTGCACACACTAACTAGCACAACTTTGGGCAATGTTGAGCAATATTGGGCAATGTTCAGCAATGTTGGTTAATGTTGAGCAATGTTGGGCAAGTTTGGTCAAAGTTGGGCATAGTTGAGAAAAAGCAGGTAAATATGCTGATATCTGCTTTACTGGTCCTTAAGCAGTCTGGTCTGCCCAGTATGAAAATATAAGGCAGTGACAGGCCTCGAACCCAGGATACTGTGCACTATAGTCACAGTACTGAGCCACCAAACCATGACAGTATTTCGCTGGTCAGTCTGTATGAAGAAATGTTGATAAGTCTATGCAAAGTGTCTCATGGAAACCCTGCAGGCACAGCATAATCCCTGTCGAGTTATGACACAAAGGTGAGCCCTGCAGTAAAAATATAACTTGATTTTCAACACACATATAGTATAAATTTTAATATTGGGCATGTTCACACACGTTAACAAATGTAGTGGACATCAGACAGCAACATACTGAAAGGTCACACTGGGCATGCTCACACACTTGAATAAATGAGACAAATGTCAGGCAACAAAACACTGAAAGGCCAAACTGAGCATGCTCACACACTTAGGCCATGTCTGGGTACAGCAGTGGGCCACACATATCTGGCAGTTGCGTGTGTTAACCCAGGAACCTCTCACTATTCACCAGTCCTGCCTTGTGCACACAGTTATATGACAACAGACACATATATAATATATTGGAACCCTGTCATAATCAAATATGTACTACATATACCTAGGTTGTTCATAGAAAGTGGAAAAGCAAGGAAGATAAAAAACCTGCAATCAGTATCATCAATAAACAATGTGCACTCCAAACATTATCATAGGTTCATAGGTTCATAGGTTGATACTAGGCTATTTGCCTTTGGGCATTTATAAGCCTAGCCAGAGTGTGTTTGGCTTTCACCACCCTTTTAGATTAGTAGACTGTGCCTTTGAATAGTAGGTCACACAAGATAGCCATTTTAGGTAGTTTATTGTCCTCTGTCTAGCAGGGACCCAGAAGAGATCCCAGGGGTAAATGTATGATCTCCCATCCACTTGTCAAGATTTCTCTTGAAGAGGGTCAGTGAGGGGCTATGCCTAACTTGGACTGGGATTTCGTTCCAGAGTGAGGGGAGCCTCTGGGATATGAATCTGTCCCTCCAGCATGTCCTATTTATTTCTGTGCTGAGGTTTAAGTCCCTGGAGTGTGTGGCTCTAAGGGATTTGAATATCCTGAGGTTGAGCATGACCATTAATTCTGGGTTGGACATGGCTTTATACGTCAGGTACAGATCGCATCTGAGTAGGCGGTAAGCAACTGAGTAGAGCTGGAGTTTCTTTAGCCGAACTGCATAGGGCATCTGTTGGAGTCCCTTGATCCTCTTGGTGAGGTACTTTTGGGGTCATTACAGTTGCTGCAGGTGTCGGGTAAGGTACATCCCAAATGGGGCATTGTATTCAAGTATGGGCCTGATGGGACCTCTCTTGATCTAGATGTGAAACCTTTCTTGATAAGGTGGGCTATATAGAAGGTCTTTCAAACCACTTTGGCAATGTGATTGTCAAAGGAGAGATTACTATCTACTTGGGTCCTCAAATCCCTAATTACTTCTTCCATACATAATGGATTACCACCTATGTGGTAATTTGTGGGTACATTGTTTTTCCAAAAGGGGATGACTATGCATTTTATGGCATTTAGCTTTAGTCCATGGCTCTGGCACCAGTTAACCATCTCTGTGAGACCCATTTGGAGGATGCTTGTGTCAGCCAGAGAGTCGATTATGGCACCCAGTTTGCAATCATCTGTGAACCTGGTCAGCCGTAGTCCTCCCGTGTTAGCCTGTACCTCAGAGAAATATATACTGAACAAGAGAGGTCCCAGGACGGAGACTTGTGGGACACCACTTGTAACTGGTGTAGAGTCTGAAATGGCACCTGCAATTCCGACCATGTGGGTGCTATCCCTGATCCAGTTTGCAATCCATCTTGTGACATATGTGTTGATATCTAAGCTGGTGAGCTTATTTATGATGCCCGAGTGGGATATTGTGTTGAAGGCTTTTGCGAGGGCCAGGTAGGCTGTGTGGACTACCTTCCCTATGTCTATGGCCCTGGTAACTGTTGCAAAGAAGTCGACCATGTTGAAGAGGCAAGATCTTCCCTTAACAAAGCCGAATTGGGTAGGATCCAGTGTCTGGAGGTTCCTGATGTCTTTGTTTATGAGTTCCATGATGATACACTCCATAGCTTTGCAGACCAGGCTAATCAGGCTTATAGGGCGATAGTGTCCAGGATCCGTTGTGGCACCACCTTTGTGGAACGGGACCACTGTTGCTGTACGCCATTCCTTGGGTACATATCCTGTAGTAAGTCTGATACTGAACAGTGACTTTATGTGAGGGTTAAGTTCTTCATGAAGCTCGTGTAAGACGCAGCCCGGGACACCGTCCGGTCCCATTGATGCTGTGTTATTGCTTTGGAGAGGGCAGCTCTCACCTGTTCTTCTGTGATGTCAGGGAGGCTACACTCTGTTGGGATGGACACTTGCTCTTTTGGGGTGATGGGGGGAGAAATATGCACTGAACCTGTCTACCAGGATGTTGGCAATGTCTGTGGGTTCAGTGTATTTTTTGTCATTATGCACTAACTAAGAGCATATCTGGGAGTTGCCACCCAGGTTCCTGACATAACTAAAGAAGGCCTTGTGAATGTCTTTAGTGTGTTGTGCAATTTTTCTTTCGAAGCTGGCCTTAGATATTTTATGAGTGATCGTAGTTTCTTGCTAGTACTAATCAGAGATGCCTTCCCTTCTTGGGCTTTTGCTCTATCATGTAGTAGCCTCCTCCTTTTTGTTGTATAGCTTATTCATGGCTGGGGTCCACCAGACAGGTCCCCTGCCTTTGGAGGAGTGAGTCTTGGTTTCATTTGGGATGGCACTATCCATGCATTCCTGTAGGTGTCCCTAGAATGCTTTTGTAAAGGACTCTGCGGTCTGAGCCGTATTTTCCACTGGCCCGGGGGCTTTGAAGGATGCCACCTTGGTTTTGAGAAGTGTGACATTTGCTTTTTAGAAGTTCTTCACCAAGAATACCTTGGCTGGGGGTGGGGACGGGATAAGGATGTCCAGTGAGATAAATGTATGGTCTGACCTTACCAATGAGGGGTATACCTCTGGTGTGGAACACAGAGTCCCCATGTTGGTGATGACCAGGTCCAATATGTTTTCCCCTCTTGTGGGGGTGGTGACCAGTTTTTCCATAGCATTTGAGTTTATAAATTCTAGGAACTGTTGGCCGAGGGTGTTGGGGCTTGAGTAGTATTCCCAGTCAATGTTTGGGTAGTTGAAGTCACCCAATATAATGGTGTTTGGAGAGACCTTCATAATCTCCAGTGTTCTCAGGAAAGCCAAGTGGGGTCCCTGAGTTTGTGAGGGTGGTCTGTAGCAGGCTATAAACTGAAAGGCAGTTTTGCCCACTGTTAGTTGCACATGGATGGTCTCCGATGCTTTGTGCAGTGCTACTAACCTGGAGGTGTGTGTATCTTTGAATTTTTTTTGTGTCTTTCGGCTTTTCCCGGGTAGGGGTCACCACAGCGGAACTCCGGTCCGATAATGATTGGTAGTTGAGTTTTACATATCGGGTTACCAGCAATGACACACAACCTTCAACGAAGGTATGCCCATTTACGCATATCTCCACGCAGAAGACGCTCTAGCTGAGAGTAGAACCAGACAGCGTCTTACTGTGAGGCGACAATGCTACTGCAGCACCACCACTGTATATGGATAATCCCCCTCCTTTTGTGGTTCAGTCCGAGTTTTGTGGCCGAAAAGCATGGTATGAAGTATAACCTGGTAGTGTTGGGGTGCTTTCGGGAGCCTTGAACCAGGTTTCTGTTACTGCACAGATATCCATATTCTCCATACTGAAGAGAGCCTTGAATGCGTGCATTTTGAGGTGTAGACTTCTGGCATTGAGCAGCATTACCCTTAGTTTCTTTTACCTTGTATCATCTATGGCGGTGGGTTTGTCTTTTGAGCCTTGCCTAAAAAAGACACTATGGGGGTGGCAAGAGTCTTAGCCAGTATTCAAAAGCCCAGGGGTGACAGGTGCAAGCTGTCCTTAGTGAAGCAACGTGGCTTGTCAAGCATGTCATCCCAGGCTGACAGACACTGGATCCCCTTTGAATGACACCAATACGTTAGCCAACTATTAAAATTGATCATTTTGTCTTTATACTGTGGCATCATTCTTGGTGACGGTAAGATGCTACACAAGGTCAGGGTCATACCGGCCTGGGCTACATGATCAGAGAGCTCCTCTATGTCTCTTCTCATGTAGTCCAGGGAGGAATGTCTCGGGTCATTCACACCAGCATGGACAATGACAGAGTCATATTTTTACTTTCTTTGGAGTGACCTGAATGCATATGTTATGTGGCAGATCCTGGCACCTGGCAGACAGCTTACAGTCACCTTCTCTAGCCTGGTGAGTAGGACATCAGTGTGTCTGACAATAGAGTCTTCTATTACAAGTGTATTAGGTGTGTTGTTTAGCCTTATGGGCAGTGACTGTGTGGCACACTGACTTTGTGAACTATGTGATATGTGTGTATTGTTGTGGGGTAGCAGTTGTTTGGGTGTCTGCTTCGGTGGTCTCTGCTGCTTAGGCAGATTTTTATTTATTGCCTCTGAGTATGTTTTTGTGTTTTTATGTGTTTGGTTTGCTGTTGCTATAGGTCTATGTGAGACTGGATTTGTTGTGTGTGTGTGGTTACCTTCTCCTCCAGATAGACTGTGCCAGTCATGGGTCGAGAGAGCTCAGCCTCCAGTTTGTCCATATAGTTGCATCTATCACATATATCTGAGTTTGTTGGGAGGAGGAGAGGGTTGTCTGTGTACATAATGCAGGTGTAACATTGCCTGAAAAGTCCCATATTCACCAGCTACACTGGAGAGTACACACAAAACTGACCTTTGGACATGTCAGGATATTATGATGAAATAATACTCTTTTGACTGATCAAAAAGGATCAGTAGGGTGTTCTGTGTGTAAAAGAGTATAACAGGGGTTTAGTGCTTAAGTTTCTTGGTGTTTTGGAAAGATTATCTGTGAAGGAGTCCAGACAGAACCATGACACTTCCTTCAGCTATGTCATAAATAGCAATGTACACTAATATATGTCCTGAGTCACGGCCAACTGTAAATGGCTGACAATGCCAACATCCTGTCAGACAGGCCCATACATACATACCCACCTCCCACTGACAAAAAGCCCTATCATCATACCAGGAGATATCACATGTAGAATGGGTAAACAGCTCCTTCCAAAGCAGAAAACATAGCATCAATTGGATTGCATTGTTTTCCTATATGTGTCATAAGTGAACTGCAGAACAAACAGACCCTACACCTCAACAGTCTGTTGAGCCTCACCCTCTCTACAGGATATGAAACCGTTGAATGGGTTACAGCAACATATGGCACACTCCACAAGTGTTGGTGCACAACAGGCCATGGAAACTATAGTCTTATAAGCCTATGGAGTCTGATCTGCAAGGCCATGGAGTCCATCATGATTGAAGTCATAAACAGAGCTATTGGAAGCCGACAAGCAGACAACCCTACAAACTTTGGTTTGGTCATGGGCAGATCATGGTTCCCAAACCTGCTAGACTGTTTGTAAGGCAGCCACCCAGGACATACATCACTGAAATGAGCTACACACATCCCACATTGACTTTGAATAGCCCTTTTCCAACATCCCAGACACATGTTGTATCCACAAAATCAACAAACTGTGCATAAATATGTATTGTCATATGATGGATTGGCAAGGGGTCCACAGATAGATCACACAAGCTAAGAATTGTGGAGTCCTGTTCAAGCTGTTAACACCTGCTGTCCCCCATGGTACAGTCCTGGGATTGCATAAAACAAAGTGCACCCACATTACCATGTCCAGTCTGATGAGGTTAGCAACCTACAAATATAGCAGGAGAAATGAAAACACCCAGTAAAGCATATAGCACGTTGTGTTAATATGTATTTTTCTAGTAGCATAACATAGTTATGTAGGGGTTTAAATCCTGCAATTGCTGAGTGTGTTTGTGTGTGTGGGGGGGTGTATGTTTGTGTGTGATTTCCTTTGAGAGGAGTGCCCTTTTTGGAGACTATGAAAACACATCAAAAGGGGTAAATTCCTCTTTGCCAAGTCAGATGATGTCAGCATCCCACACATACACCAGTGGAAACAAAACTCCCAGTCAAGCATATAGCATGTCATGTTAATGCATATCTCTCTAGTATCATAACCTAGTTAGGTAAGGGTTTGAATCCTGCAATTGCTGAGTGTGTGTGGGGGGGTGTATGTTTGTGTGTGATTTCCTTTGAAAGGAGTGCCATTTTTGGAGACTAAGAAAACACATTAAAATAAGTATATTCCTCTTTGCCAAGTCTGATGATGTCAGCATCCCACAAATAGAGCAGTGGAAATGAAAACACCCAGTAAAGCATATAGCGTGTCGTGTTAATGCGTATCTCTCTAATATCATAACATAATTAGGTAGGGGTTTGAATCCTGCAATTGTTGAGTGTGTGGGGGGTGTATGTTTGTGTGTGATCTCCTTTGAGAGGAGTGCCTTGTTTGGAGACTAGGAAAACACATTAAAAGAGGTCAATTCCTCTTTGCCAATTCTGATGATGTCAGCATCCCACAAATACAGCAGTTGAAATGAAAACTCCCAGTAAAGCGTATAGCGCATCGTGTTAATGTGTATCTCTCTAGTATCATAACATAGTTAGGTTGGGGTTTGAATCCTGCAATTGCTGAGTGTGTGTGTGACACTGTTGGTCAATGTGTTGTGGGTTTTGCTTTTACTACTGTATGACATATCAGTGAAACAACAGTATGTGCATGCACACTTCAGGTATCTGTGTGGCAAATACATATATGTACATGTGACCTCAATTAGTTCATAGGTGTGAAGCCTGCTTTCTACATGAATACATCTGTTACCTTTGACAGATTGTGCTGTTGCTTCTCAGACCTTAGGTCACATATGTATGTTTGTGACAAGGCCAGCCACTGTAGTGATCTGTGGCCTAGGTCATCTGTGTCACACACACACCCATGACATTTTCTATAGAATAGTGTGAGTGAGGGTACATGCCTGGGACATATTTCAGACATGTTCAAACACAACAAAGTCTGTCAATAATGGACATTCATTACAGGTGTGCAACAACTACGTGGATATGCATACAGACCCCTTATTGCTTATGTGATACACTGAGGGACTTCAGAATACCTTTGGAAATGTGAATACCAAATGACAGATGACATAACATGTGGTTGTATGTACACATCAGTACCCCTTCTACATGTCGTGGGCTACTACCTATGTGGTACTGTCGGGATACTATGTTTATTAAATGTTTTTTGACTATGCTATAGTTGGCTTATAGCATTGCAGCATGGGTTGGTCAACAGGTATCTGTCTGTATGATACCCTTGTGGAGAATAAGTATCTCATCCGGATAATGCATTGTAGGCCACTGTATGCATTACCAGATGTGGACGGGCATATCCCTACTGTGCTTGCTTGTACCTAAGAGGGCTACATGCCAAACAGGAGTAGTCCCAGGAATGGGTGGCGGTCAATACCATTGGTTACTAGTATAGTATTGTACCAGAAGGATCCAAATGCTACTGTGTTTCCTACATGTGTGTGTCAGTTCTCAAGACATCAACTAACAATTGGTTATAGTCAGGCTGTTAAGGTTGTGTATACTAGCAGAATGCAAACCAATGACCAATATTAACAGTATCACCCACAGCATAGTTTCAAACCATGTCATATACACATGTGTACCCAAGTTAAAACATATGTGTAGTAAAATGCATACTGGCCAGCAATTGAAACTATGAAGTGTTAACGCTGTGTAATACAGGGCATGTCACCCTTCCCATGTGCCCACTATGCACGTACATGCAGACAGTGCACCTCCGCCATGTTCACAAATGTACACCTGCAAATCCGTACAGCACACATCACACACGTACTGTCCACTCAACAACACATGCCGCCAGAACTACACACATCAGCCAAGTGGCACATGGATGGACAATCCATTTTTGAAATTAACACTGGTGTAAACAATACTACATTGATAATCATAGCTTTAATGTATCATGCCTGCTCAGATATAACTACAAGGATATCATTACACTTTACTGTTGACAACATGCTAACATTGCTAGACTGCTATTAAGTCACCCTGTGCATCAGCACAATGTTAGCCTGTTCCTGCATCAATGTTACAGATGACAGGAGGTGGCACAGTTTCATCATATGCACAGGGTGTGTGGTTGGTTTGCCAGAGCCTGACATTGACCCATCCAATCAACATGTGTGTGTGTGTGTGTGTGTGTGTGTGTGTGTGTGTGTGTGTGTGTGTGTGTGTGTGTGTGTGTGTGTGTGTGTGTGTGTGTGTGTGTGAGTGTATGTGTGAGGGACAACAGTACAGCATGGGTCAATGTTGATGTAATGTGTATGTGTATGTGTTAGCCCTAGGTGTTTGGTTTATGTTTGTGTGTCTGCATGCACACAGTTCCACCATTTGGCTGCCAAATATGGGAGGTTGTGGGACAGCCACAGAATGTACCTGTCAGGCTGTACAGATCACTGTCTCTGGCCATGGACACAGTAACTGTGCCTGGCAGGGGTGTCACAGACAGTATCGGGTACTAAGTCAGACTGGGTACTATCATCAGAGGCAGAGGGATGCTGACTGGACCCATGTCCCTGCTGGGACTGGCCAGAGCCACATGCACGTGGTCTTCTCGGACGGTCGATTGACAGCCCAGCCCCAACATTGCTGGGGCTGGTACTGCCATTACGGGAGCGGCTGTGACTTGTGTGTCGTCCGTGATGACTGCCAGCTGATGATCTCACTGGCATACGTCCACGTCAATGTCTCATCCATCCTGCACTGTCCTGGCACATGGACATGACATTGTGGAGGACATCTAGTTTCTCCCCCCAACGTCTATCAATGACCTTGGTGTAATTACGGATGGCACCGGCAAGGTCACGGATACTGTCATTGATAGCGGTGTTATGGGCCCTCTGAGCCCTTAGTCCCTGTCTGGTGTACCGTTCCATATGTGCTTATACCTGCATTACAGCCCGGAACATACCTGAGGTTGTAAGACCTGTGGGAGCAGGTCTGCAAAGGGCATTACAACCAGCAGTGCTCCCACAAGAATCCCTGGACATCTGCCTATGTGGTACCGTTCCAGGAGTCTGGGTATGGCTGCTGTGAGGGGATGCATGTGCCATAGATACCACACTATCCTGGTCAATGCCTACTGTATGCTGTCCCTCAGCTAAGGCCATTGGTGATGAAGGATGTATTGGCAGTATGAAGGTGCACATAGATGGGGTGGAAAGCTGTGCACTGTCGATTGGCGGACCAACGACAGACCCTGTCAAACCTGCCTGTGCCACAATACATGTATCATCATTTCCACTATTTGTGGCAGTGACTTCAGGTTCCCTGCTGCACTCAACCAACACAACCTCAGCACCTGTGAGAGGAAGACAGGAAACACACTTTATAATCTGTACATGATGTTAGCACACATGAACACATGAACACATGCACACATGCACACATGCACACATTAACACATGAACACTTGAACACATGCACACATGCACACATGCACACATGAACAAATGCACACATGCACACATGAACACATACACACATGAACACATGCACACATGCACACATGCACACATGAACACATGAACACATGAACACATGCACACATGAGCACAAACACATGAACACATGCACACAAATACACTACTCGGTAAAGCTGACACACACACACACACACACACACACACACACACACACACACACACACACACACACACACACACACACACACACACCAACAGCAATCCAGAACATGCTCATTAGTGGTTGATGGTGGAGTACAATATAACAAGCCAAAGAATCCTATCACACGTGTCAGCATGCAAGATGTGTGTTGCTCAAAAGCATGCAGTGCGAGTGTAGAGAGTCCTTGTTAATAACAGTATATATGTCTTTGATGCATGTGTGTTCAATGATTGGCCTCACCCTGGAACACAATGTGTGCATAGACATAACATTGCTGTGCAAGTATTAAATGCTTTCCAATGTCCTGTGCACAATCACTCATAGGTATACATACCATGTCCGGATTGACACAACTGTCAGGTGTATAGAAATGAATGCTATGTGTAGTACTGTAGTTACTGTAACTGGATGTAGTGTAGTACCATGAGCCATCATTAGGCAGCATCATGTGGTCACTCAAGGCCACTAATGTGTGCCACACTGACAACTATCTTGCTGTACCTGAACTGCAGCACTTAACCATTTCACAGGCAGTTGTTACATGGGTATGTAAGGTGTTCAATAGGGAGCACTGTCTAACATGAATGTGTTGTGTGTTGAAGAGTGTCGCACTGCCCCATGATAGGCCTCTACCTCTCAGGTATAGTATGTGTGCTGTGTGGATGACATTTGGGATACTGGAGTCTGACCTTACAGCAGGTGTCTAAATAGGCCATGTGTATCATATTAACACTGACTGCGTATGACAAAGTGGTGTATGTTGTGTGCATGTGTATTGACTCTGCCTATACAATGTCCACTACAGTGTACCATAATTGGTTGGGATGCTCTGTGTATTGCATGTGTTTGAGGCAGCTGCTCATGTTACTAGAATGTGAATAGTCCCACAGAAAACATGCAGAGCATGCATTATGTGTAGGTGTTTTAGATGTATATATGGCCTACAACTCACCTATGACATGCACATGATATTTGCTATATTAAATGTAGAACACTCACCAGCATGGGTCTGCTGTCTTGCTGTCACACCAGAGGGACCAACAAGGATATGAGACAGTTTGTCAGTGTCAACAACTATGGCATTGCTGCTGTGAGTTTGCAACTTTACAGTAGTACAACATGTGACAGTCACAGGCATACAAATTATGTTCCAAATTATCAGTATTGCACAACACCAGGCTCCACATCTGCAAAATACACAGTACACAGCTGACATATGCATGTTCTAACAATCGAGCCAACAGTAGTCTACAGATATGGCATGTTACCTGCACGCTCGCAGTCAACTTGCTGGGTGACTCCGGCCTCCATGATGACACATGCCTGTCATAGTGTTTGGCCAGGAGCCACCATGCTGAGGAGCAGCTCTTCCACTCTGGTGAGGGGTGGACGTGATGCTGCACCACCACCTGTAGCAAGCTGTTGTCTGCAGACATCGGAGGCATGTTGCCGGACATGTCTAATTAAATCACTGCATGATGGTGTACCTGCTCATAAGTCTGGTTATGCATGCCTACATCATTCACCCGATGGACAACATCTTGCCACAGTACAGTGCGCCCATGCTGGTCCTGGCTGGTTCTGGAGAACAGCAGGGTGTGATGTTGTAGTAGGGCGTCTAGGAGTATTTCCTCCTCTTCAGGGGAATATGCAGGTTTGCGATTGTGAGACATATCCCTGGAAGACAATAAAACAATAATTATGAGCAAGTCACGTGGCACACTTAATATTCTAAAGTACAGACATCAATGACATGCCATATATAGCAACCTATTGGCTGTCAGTAGATACACACTTTTAATACCACATATCAGTGCTCAGCCCACAACTGCCTGACAGTGCCTGGCACATTCTATATATTAAACCATATTCTGCACAGCAACAAAGTAAAACCAGTATGTAAGACTATACAACAGTACATGACACACTGTGTGTGACACAATGCACCACCTAGCCACAGGAGGTATATATCAAGCTAATGGATGAAGAAAGATGTCATCCATTGCAATGAATGTAAAGTACAGCTACAGTATTACCAGTATACCACAGTAGTCTTTGATGCCAAACCCCTGCCTAACATATGTGCACAGTTATTTATATAGGTGGCATACTGCTGTACTAGACTATACATGTTGCTAGATACACACGTATACCTTGTAACACAGACATGATTGAGGGCATGGTACAGGCATAATTACACACACATCAGACATGCATACATCACACAAATGTATGCCAACACAGATGAACTTTACCTGTGTACCATACAGTACTGTGTGTCACTACTTACAAAACCTTATGCCTGAAGTATGTAATCTGTGAGGACTACAGGGAAGACACAAAACAGTGTTTCCAAGCAATGTGAACATACACCATGCTGTACTGTTTAGGCCTACAGCTTCAGGTAGTACTACAGTTCATATGGGAGTTGGATTCACCAGCAGTACCACTCATTAAGCATACATGTATTGCTTTAGCCTACAATGGGACACCACAGTCGACAAGAAGGGACTATGTCACACCGTATGCCATATTACTTTTTCTGCCTAGCAATAGCATACACATCTTTTGCTGGGATCACAGCTAGGACACAAACTACCATAACAGAAACAAATTCACACTAAGCTATCACACCTTTACAGACCTTGCACACATTCACCAACACATTCACCATCACACTCAGTCAACCTCACATAGGAATTATTGCACTAAGTACATGTGTGTGTGCTTCGTGTCATGGGTAGGTAATACGCTATTGTCCCTAGGGCCTACAGCAGCCTAGCCATATGCTACCCTGGCCTTTGACACACATGTAATTTAATTTCACTTGTCCCTGTCAACCAGAGCCACAGAGGTGATTCCCAGGGTGTATTTCCTATCTCCCAAACAATCATCAGGGGTATTTATGACAACTGCTAATGAGGAGCTTTGTTTGCTATTGAAAGGTGGTTTGTTCCAGAGTATGGCATGTCTCTGAGTTAGGACTCTAACCCTCCAGCATGTGCTGTTTAGTGAGCTGACAAGGTGTAGGGCCCTAGAGTGTGTATCTGGGAGGGATTGTAATATGTTTACGTGGAGGATGTCCAACAGCTATGGGTGTGGCATAGCTCAGTATGTTAGGCAGAGGTCACCTCTGGGTAGGCACTATGCAACACAGTGTAGCTGTGGTTTTGTGAGTCGGTCTGCATAGGGCATCTGTTTGAGGCTGGTATTACTCTTTGTGAGGTATGTGTGTGGCCTTTCCAGTTGCTGTAGTTGGCATTGTACTCTCCAATGGGTTTTAAGTGTGATAAGTAGAGGGGAACACTGACCTATATTTCCCTAGATGACACACCATTTGTGATGGCGTGTACCACGTAGACAGAGTACATGACCAGTGTGGCACTGTGATTATCAAAGTGGAGGCTACTGTCCAACTGTGCCCCATGTTCCCTTATCACACCTTCGGTGTTAGGTAGACTACCACCTATGTGGTAGTTAATGGGTACAGTGTTCTGGCAAGAAGGGATGGCACTGCAGTGTCAACACTGAGCTTCAGTCCATACCTTGGTCGCCAGGCACCTGTCGCAGTAACTATGCCCCATGTCTCTCTCCCTCTATCTATATATATATCTACATATATATATATATATATATATATATATATATATATATATATATATATATGTCTGTATGTATATATATATATATATGTCTGTATGTATATATATATATATATATATATATATATATATATATATATATATATATATATATATATATATATATATAAATATTTATATATATATATATATATATATATATCTACATATCTATATGTATATATATATATATATATATATATATATATATATATATATATATATATATATACACACATACATATAAACATCCATTGCTGTACATATAGATGTACATATAAGCACATATACAGTCTACTATTCATGGTGGGAATATCACTTATGTGACAGTTGTGAGATATACAGTGATGTAATAGTATTGCAGAGTATTGTGCAGACTGCATTGAAGGTGTCCTCAGCCCATGTAGCTTTAGCAGGCCTCACTGGCTACAACACTGCAAAACAGACAGAGCATACCCACAGTGTTTAACCACCCCATGTCATATACCAGCACTGCATGCTGTTTTCTTTTCCACACAGTACAACCTACATAGAAATATGCACATAACAACCTTGAACAATGTATATATGTACACCCTTCACAAACAGTTGCAGTATGTCCCTTGCCCTATGCACATGTACAGATACATAGAGATACGTACTGCTGCCACATATAGTTGATTCACAGTATGAGGAGTACTCTTCATAAACATCTACTACATGCCAGCATATACATTTGTGTTACATACATTTCGTTTGTTTTGCTGTGTTCTGTTTGTTTTTAAAGGAAATGTATTTTTTTTTATTTTTATTTATTTATTTTTTCTTTTTTCTTTCTGTTGCTTCTTCTTTTTCTGTGTTTCTCTGTCTGTCTGTGTCTGTGTTTCTCCCTCTGCCTCTGTCCCTGTGTCTCTCTCTCTCACTCTCTCTCTCTCTTGCTGCAATGAGATTATTGCATGTGTAGACAGCAAGTACAGCCTGCTTTTCTAGGTATCTGCACATGTGCATGTGATGGCCTCTGCACCAATTGGTGCCCACCATTTACTAATTGCATGCAGCCTGCTGTGTGGTAATTGCTCTACTCACAGTCATAACAGCCCACTGCTATAAAATGCTAGGTTAGGTAGGCATAGCCCTTTTAGCTTTCCAAAGTGGGGCCCATGCTTGTTTGCTGTGGACACCGTTGTGTCAGTCAGAAGGTTGGTATACTTCTTATCTCTGAAGCTAGGGTTGTAGCCAGTGATTTGCATGTTGTACTCAAACCTGAATGTTGCTGCTTCTAGTACACACTTGTCAGTGTAGAACTTTACTCACCCCTCCACATGCTTACACAAGATACATGGGAGTATGTACTTTCTTTTCTAATTAGACAATTAACTGATACTGTGTGGGGTTTGTAAAGTGCTACTGTAACATTATTTCCAGCTAGAATGGCTGGTTCTCATTTCACAGTCATGTCATGAAATTCCACAACAACTGCTGGTAAAGATCCACAGAACAAGATTTGTGTTATGACATTCCTATTTTCCCTTTAGATTCACTCATTGTAATGCATGATATATGTATTACAGAACCAACATGTTGTAAATCTACTGTGGCCAAGTGGTACTTCATGCAGCCTACTGTGTCCAAGGTCCGGGGTTCCAGACTGACAGAGGTGTTTTATTTTGCTGCTCAGCAGAACAAGGGCCCTGCCATGCAGAGTGACTAAGGCACTTTTAAACAGTTGTAAACTGGTTTGCACGGGTTTGTGTGTTGCTTAGCAATGCTTAGCTAAGCACACGCATGCGCACACTCGCTCAAACCCGCTAACTACTGCTCAAAAGTGCTTACTCCCGATAACCCCCGCGCTAATTTCTTTGAAAGAAAAGAAAATGGGGCGATAGGAAAGTGGTGAAAAAGGGGGCACAAAGAGGGACAGACAGTAGTGAAATAAGCTTGGGATGTGCAGGATGGTTGTAGGGAAGGTCCATGGCTGCCCATTTCTTTACCAGCAACAGCTGTGCATATGCAATAAATTTGGAGTGAAATTTGAAACCTTCCACCCCTGAGAGATGGGTGGGGACAACAAAGTCTGTTGTACTGCCAATTATAATTATCAGTTTACATGTACAGTGGACATGTGTGCAAAATGGGCAGCTTTGTATGGGGCATAATTTTTTTGTGGGTACAGATTGCCCTTTTTATTTTATTTTTTTCAGGTGAGAGTGGAAAGTGAGGTAGAGGAAATAGGTATGTTCGGGGAGGTAGGTTGGGGAGGTAAACACACAAGACAAACAAGACGCATACAGGGGTGGAGTATGACAGATGGGGTGGGTGAACACAATTGACGGGGACAGATGTTTGGAAATCGCAAGCCCATGAGCCCACAGATGGTAACAGTGGAACTGAGATCCCCACCCATGGGTAGTCACCACTGCACCTTCACAGCCCCGAGGGTGGCTGTGCTGGGGCCTGCATAGGAGGGGGCAGGCTCACCCGTTAGTCATGCCACTCTCGCCTCCAGCTGGCATAGGGGATCAGTGACTGAACGCTGGATCTCCCTATGCACCACAGCCCGGACCCTTTGGAGGGTGACAGGTGGCCCTTCTCCTCCCATGCTTGCACGGGGGGGACAAGCCCCATCCCCTGCAGCGCTTCTACCTGAAGGTGGCCCAGGACCAACGGAGGAGGGGAGCCAGGGCTGGGAACTGGACCTGCTGGTGCCAGGTGCAATCGCCAGCTGACGAGGGACACATGGGTCCGCTGGGACCGGCCTTCCCATACTTTCTGTGATTAGGTGTGTTTAATTACAGCATAAACAACAGCATTCCAAATTAGTTGTAACAGCATGCAGTAATATTCCCATTAACCCAACACATCAAGGTTCCAACAGTTGAACAGCAGGCATAACACATGCATATATTGAATGAGAGTGGACATTCCAACAGCATGCAGAGATGTTTGGTGGTAACAGGCCACCAAGATTGTGGTGTTTGAACAAAGCACATGCATCAAAGTAAAGGCAGATATTTATAGAACAATAGGACATATGTCCCAACAAATGTTTTGAGATTAGACATACCCATTGAGGTGTGGAATTGCATTGTTTATGCACATACAGTAGGGTGTAGAAAGAAACCTCAATTAACATCTTATAAGTACTTTTACTCTACACTACATTCTTATTGACTGCAGGTGTATATCCCCTACATGTATTATTACACTAGGCAACATGCATTAGGTTGTGTAATGGGTTTGGCTAGTTCATTATATACCTGACTTATATCTGACATACTAACTGTCCAAGATGCAGATGTTACTGCTACATAGTTAATTATTTTATTTATATTTCTATATCTACATATCTGGATGTGTTCACGTGACATTTTCAGTTAAATTTCTACAGAACCCTACATTTCGTGTAGCACACTCACATTTCTGGGGAACACATTAACAAGCTACTCGTGTGCCAGATTTACTTATGCATGCCAGCCATTGTTGAGGACTGCATATATGCTTCACAGCTACTGACACTTCCATCATCCACTTTATATGGGACTGCCCAACTGTGGGTTGACAGCACTTAATACAACAGTACTATTTGTATAATGCAAGGGTACAACAACATTTCAAAGTAAGTGACACAGACACACTCCAAGTATACCTTTATTAATTACATTACACACTTTTCTACAGGCTCTCTCCTTTATTTGATATTACAGTGCATACGGAAGACATATTCAAGACATATTATACCTTTATTAATAGGTTACAACACTCTTTTTCAGGCTCGCTCATGTATTTTATATGACAGTATATGCAGAGATATTATTCCGGACTTATTTCACCTTTCTTAATGGGTTACTACACTCTTGTTCTGGCTCTCTGACTTATTTTATATAACAGTACATGCAAAGGAATTATTCAGGGCATTTTATGGCTGTATTATTGGGCTACAACACTTTCTTTCAGGCTCTCTCACCTATTTTATATAACATTACATGCAGAATAATTACTAACCTGCCTGGCGGCGCAGCCTTAGCAGCCTATCTGCATAGGCTTGCTGAGTCACAGCACGGACACCTGCAGCTGTGAGGTAAATGAAGGGATATTGAGACATACCTATCCATTATATAGACTAAAGTAGCATGTCTTACATACTGCATTCCATGGCTACCTACTCAGTAGTGGGGCATCTTGCATCCCACGGGCCTCCTGTATCCATCGGTTCAGTAGGTCCTGCTTCCATCTCTTCAGGTCTGCATGGTGGTGATGCACCTGCTCACCAGTCCGAGGAACACCTATGGCAGTGGTGAGATCATGAGCTAACTGGTTCCAAGCCTCTGCCTTGTACTCCGGCCCTTGGAACTGGCCCTGCAGCAGTCTTGTCTCATGACGGTGGACAAGGAGCCAAACCATGTATTTGACTTCTCGATGCCCCAGCGTTGCGCTCGAAAGCGTGTACCCTCTCCACCACCAGCCATTCTAACTGCAGATGGGAGCTACAATCAGTTATGGTGAGTATTCCCGCCTATGGGGCTTAAATATGCCACATTTCCTGCACTTTTTTGTGATTGGCCGTTTTTGAAAATTCTCGGCTGACTGCAGACCTGCTTAGCAATGGTTAATCTACCATTTATAAGTATATGTATGTTAACAGTGGCTGTTTATCTTAAGCTGTCATGGCTTAGTGGTTCAATACTTTGATTATGGTGCATAGTGTCCCGGGTTCGAACCTTGTCATTGCTTTTTATTTTACTACTGTCCAGACAGGCTAGGGGGTATGGCTGTGTTTAGGCAACTTTGCTCTATGTTGCTCCACGTTGCCCGACGGTGTGCTGGTTGGCGCGGCGCGCACCTCCACGCTAACCAATTGCGCTGGGTAAAGCGCTATTTAGCTATGGGCAACTATATTGCACTGGGTAAAGCGCTGCTTAACTACGGGCAACTATATTGCCCTGGGTAAAGCGCTATTTAGCTATGGGCAAATATATTGTGCTGTGTAAAGTGCTATTTAGCTATGGGCAAATAGATTGCGCTGGGTAAAGCGCTGCTTAACTACGGGCAATTATATGTCAGGATCCTTTATAAATATACATTTTGTTCACTGATACATAGGCCATTTCAATGCTTTTTAGTAAAAGTTTATTCATGTATGTCAGGAATTATTTCATATACTAATTTAAAACATAAAATAGAAAGGTGAGCGGTGGGAATCGAACCATGAATGCCTCCTCTTTGTGCGAAGGCACTACCACTATGCTATCGTTATGTGGCTTAATTTGCATATACATTCCTTATTATGCTCTTCAATGTCGACATTGCTAACTGCAGCTAAGCAATGGACACACCCGCGCAAACACGCGCAAATACGGGCATCTATATCGGGAATTAGAAAAAAAAATTTAAAGTTTTACTTTTTATAACTGTACTGGGGGTTTACAATGTGAGGGAGTGTAGTGTTGGGTACGTAGACATTTGAGCAGACTCGCTCATGTGTGTTGACATTTCACAATTCAGACACTTGTAGGGGCATGGACCTTTGGACTTCTTGGCAGTCAGACACACCCCCTGCCTTCCTGCATGGTCCATGTTAGACTTGGAGTGGAGACAGCATGCCCTCATGAATATGTATGGCATGCTGACGTCATACCATTCAACTGCAGTTTCCGAGTAAGACTTATTTAGTCTTACATGGAGGATTCGTGAATCCGGGGGAGTGGGTATGCATCTCTAAACTGCAAAAGGAAAAGTATGCATGCAGTAGTCTGTAGGACAAAAGAAGTATTTTTGCATAGTCATTGGTTACAGGTTCAAAATCCACACTTCCAAAATATATAATACCGTTATGTTTTTAACATTATTGGAATGTAACCTCATACCTTTATACCAGTTGCACAAATGACTTTCCTTAATTGGTAATCAGTATAACTGGACATGCATATATGCAATATATGAACACATCAAGGATCGGTGGCTACAATCTCTACTATAGTGTGCCTCAGTTATAACTGTATAGTCTAAAGTAAGGAAGAAACGTGTTAAAGGAGTTTACAGTATTGAAAGTAAAGGTAACATAATAGAGTAAAATAATTGTATCAATCCTTTTATGTCACATATGAAGTTATTAATGTTTTCCTTTTTTTCTCACACACAACCCTTTTCTCTCTCTTTTTTATGTTTATTATTTTAATGTTTTTTTGTTTATTTTTTCTTGTTTACTTTTTTATTAATTATTTTTTCCAGAGCACAGAAGGTAAGACATTACCATGGGATCCTCCTGCCTACACACTACCGGCTACAGCACCACTGCCCAGCACATCCGGTGCAGTAACTGATAATACCTCCTTTGCCACACCTACACTACCCATCCCGTCAGGTAGTTCTGCCCCAGAGGACAGGCCTGTGACTCCTTTTAGGTGCAGTGGCAGAGGGGGTCAGTTTATCACTCGTGATGAACTGCCAACGATGGTGCATAAGATTATGCGACATACTGTTGGTGCATGCCTATGCTGGATGGTGTGCCTGCTTTCCATCCTAGTGCAGAGCATCCATAGGAGGTCCAGATGTCAGGCACTGCAGCCAGAAGTGCAGTGAGGTGACGTGGTTGGTAGTCTACTGGGTGATGACTAGATTCTCCCTGTCAACCACCGCGATGTGCATGGGACTGAAATTTCCTCATCCCAGGTATTCACCCACCTCATTTTTCCTTCACTGTCCCTGTCTTCTGTCTTGTTTGTCTTGTCTGTCTGCGAATAGTTCTTCACCTGCCCAGCTTACCACACCCAGACATTCCTGCATTCCTTTCCCAACATTACTCCCTTTCTCTATCTCTCTCTCTCTCTCTCTAAAAAAAAAAAAAAAAAAAAACATTCCATACATAATTCTCCATTTTGCATATGGGTGTTCATAACACACATGCTTATTTCAAATTCTCTATACAATTCTCTATGCAACAGATTGTGTTCTGGTCAACCGTCTCTCTGGTGTGACAGTACAAATTCAGCCAGATTTGCATGTTTTATTCTGGAAGAAATGGATAGCTATGGTTCTTTTCTACATCCATCTGGCACATTCCTGCCTTGTTTTCATTTTCTTGTTCCCCCTATTTGCTTCCCATCTTACCACTTTCCTGTCTCTTCCATTACTTTTCTTTAAATAATTATTGCGTGATGGTGCATGGTGTGCACCAACGTGCCAGAATAGTAAAAAGCATTACTATAAGTGGATATATTTAAAGTATCGTACGCACTTGTAAAATTATTACTTCCACCTATAGTCAAACCCAGTAAAATCTGTCTCCAGCAACAATGTATTAACACTTGCTGTAACAGTCAGTTAGATAGCTGATGTATTTAATACATCCAATAGTAAGTGGCACAGTTTATGAAAGATTTCCATTTGTACTCCCCATATCACTAATGTCATATCTTCCTCATTAACTTTCTAAGAAACAGCATTGTGCAATCCCCTTTATTGTTTTATAAAACATTATTACTCATTCTGCCTTGCACATCAATAGTGTGTAATGTTTCACGATGCTGCACATCACACAGCATCAATAAGCAACACTACTAGCAAAATACTTTGATGTATTACCTATATTAAATCATTTGCCTCAAAAAGGTACTCATCACTACATTAAGTACATTAATTCCTGCAGCCAAAGATTCAGTTAACTAGACGGACTATGCAACAGCAGTTATAAGTCTGCCACTTGCTATACAGTCTGTACAATAGACCTGCTAATTAACTGAGTGTGTAGCACCACCTGTTAATGCAGTGCTACATGTATTTTTGTTGTTTAGATGGTACTTGGTTCAAATCCAGGTGTGTGGTAACAGTGTCAAATAATGTTATACTTGTAAATCCAAATTCTGAAGTGTCATAGTTGTTAGGGTATGTCCACAATATGGCTAGATGGTACTGATTTCCAATCCAACTATATAATACTTAGAACTGGTATATAGATTTATATTACTGCTTTTTACCATTGAAGCACATTGGTCCACAACACACACCATCACACAATATTTCTTTAAAGAAAAGAAGGGAATATAGGAAAGTGGTGAAATGGGGAGCAAGCAGGGGAAAGAACAAAGTGAAAACAAGACAGGAATGTACAGGAAGGATATAGGAATGAAACATAGCTATCCATTTTTTCCAGATCAAAGCACACAAATCTGGCTGAATTTGGACTGTGACCTTTGAGGTGCATTATAGCTGTTGGCTGGAACATCCTGCAAGACATATGTTATAAAGTAGGGCATATGACACAGTTCACATCACTTGCATAGGGTGTTGTGTGTTGGTCATTACAGACAGGAGTCACAAATTAATGATACACCCCACATTTTCTCAATTCTCATTCTTACAACAGCATTCAGTAGAAAGTAGTGACAATTGCATGATCTCCACTATGTACATATCCAATCACAATATATGTCACAGGTAAAATGAACATTTCTACAACAGAGATACAAATATAGTATGCAGTAACTTAACTATACACCTTCAGCATCAGACACTGACTTTGTATCCCTGAATCACAAAGGTGGAACACAGGGATCTGGCACAGTTGTCATTACTTGAAGAGGTTTTGTGGGCGGGGCAGGAAGCCTAGGCTGACCCAAACGTTGATGAGTGTGTGTGAGTAAGAAGGAACACATTTTTGCCAAAATAAAAAAGGGAAGATAGAAAAACTGAATACCTGTTTTTTTTTGTGTGTGTGATTATGTGTGTGTGTGTGTGTGTGTGTGTGTGTGTGTGTGTGTGTGTGTGTGTGTGTGTGTGTGTGTGTGTGTGTGTGTGTGTGTGTGTGTGTGTGTGTGTGTGTGTGTGTGTGTGTGTGTGTGTGTGTGTGTGTGTGTGTGTGTGTGCGCACGTGCATGTGGGTGTGTGTGAGTGTGCGGACAGACACAGCCAAGTGGAGTACTAGCTTAATGTCTTGGTCTGTTGGGCAGGTGTGAGCTGTGCATGGCAGAGATTGCAGTTCATTGTTGTCATCCCTGACTGTGAGACTTGGCTCTGCCAGGAGATGCATTGGCACATTGCCTTTCAGAACCATGCTCAGATGCACTGCTGCCATCTGCTGGATGAGCTCTGCTCCTGAGAATGCTTAGGGCCATGGCCCCATGGCTTGCACATCTTGGTGTGGACAGCACACTCACTGAGGAGCATGATCTGGAACTGCCACATTGGCTGACAGCAGGTGATGTTGCTATCCTATGTCCATGGGAATGCTGTTCCCCTCCCTGCTGATATTCCATCACAGACACTGTTCATTCCAATGTGTCATGTATGTGCTCCATGGCATCAGCAACATGATGTATGCATTCAAGCAAGTCAAGCTTTGCCACATCCATCTTCCTAAGCTTTTGTCTTTACAAATGAGGGGAACATGCCTTTGCCACCATGATGGCCCTAAACATTTGCCGAGTGGCACAGAAAGTGACACGTGCACTAAGTTGTGGAGGAACAGCAGGCCTCCTCCGAGCACCACTATCACTCATCCTGTGCGGCACCTTTCCCACTTTGGCAACAGTCAGACTCAACAGGCACTGAAGCTGCAGTAGCCACACTTCCCTGATCAATGTCCTTGCCCTGAACCTCTCTAAAATCTGAGGGCTCACTACACTGGGTAGGGGTAGGTCTACTGGCTGTATCAAACGTCAATGTAGTGGATGGCTGAATGGCAACCTCTGTGTCAAATTCAACTTCTGCCCACCAAGACTGTGCCTCACTTTGGCCACCATCATCGTTAGACTCAGATGACATACTGATATCAGGTGGCACACTGCCAACAGTCCCACTGTCAGAAACAACTATGAGAAAAACATAGAAACACGTGAATAGCTTAGTAATGGAAATACTACACTGCAATATATGCTAACATGGCTTATTGCTTTATATTGATTGGCACTACTGAAATGACAGCATTTTACCAGATGCAAATGGCAAGAATGCCTCTAGACAAGATGGACCTGGTAGAAGTGAAGCAAGAGGTAATGCTAATACACCACAATCAGCATTAACACAGGGTCTACTACATCATCCCCTTAATAGCAGAAATCAACAGTTACCCAAGAACATGGTTTATTATCACAAGCAAAGCTTATACCTGTAGTAATCTTCAAATCACTAAAACAAAAAAAACAGATGTGCCACAAATAACTACTCAGTTTAAAGGCCTTGGCCTGTACAACACTATTCAACTATTCAGATAACTAGGCTTACTTGGAAGATCCTCCTGTGATGTGGTTGGTGGAGGCAGGTCCTGCTGCATTGATGGTGTACCTGGAAGAAGTTAAGACAGTGGTACAGCCAATATAGCCACATTCAACACTAACAGAAGTAGCAATACATTTGCACATTTAAAGCTGCAAACAACATAAATGTACACAATAATGTGGCTGACAGCTACAGGCTAAGCTTGTAACAGTGGCAAAATGCAATCTCCACAAACAGCTACATGTGACACACAACTTATTCATTTCTCTTCTAGAAGTATATAACACTATTCAAAAGTACACATAGCAAGGACTATGTGTAAGGTCCAACTGGGATATTGACACACTGGCACCCACATCAAGGACATGCTGCACATCAGTGTCTTGGGCATTCTGGCTGATCCTGAGGTCAGTAAGGAACTCCTCATTGGGGTCAGTTGTTGTTGCATAGCAGGGCCTCCATCTGTGCCCATGAAGTCATGGCCTACTCCAGCAGCTGTTTGTCTGGCAGCTATTATCATGTCAGTGGACCTGTGGCTCACCTGGTCATGCATTCTTCAGTGGCTGCCCATGGCATTTACATTGGCAACTACTTCTTGCCATGATGTCATCTGATGGGCATTATCCTGCCTGCCCTTTGGAGAAGAAACACATCACAGATGCATCGGCTATCTACTATGGCCTGTTTTTTCCCATCAGTAAATGGTGGGTGTTAAGGATTCATACTTCTGGATGCCATAGCTGTACTTGGCCTGAAAGAAGGCAGATGTAAAATATATAAGTATCACATAACTACAACATAACTGTTTATAGATGCAACGTAGAATGTAGACAATCAGTATTACTCAATGGAGAAACATAGAACAGTCAACATGTGGGAACCGGTAACAGTCAGTATGCAAAACAAGGCTAGTGGCTTAGGCTCTTGCCACCCTCACAGTGCCTTTTCTAGTCAGTATCTCAAGAACAACAATCTCATTGTAAAACCTCCATCTAAAAACAACCTCGAGGTTATGCTGCTAAACACTAGGAGTCTCAACACAAAATGGCATCACTGGAACCTGTACTCACCTTGGAAGATGCAGACATTTGTGCAGGGCTATGAAGAGCACCCCAGTCATACAGAGTTATCTTCCTTCTACAAGTTCAGACCTCATACTGAAGGTGTGAAAACTAGAGGAGGTGGTGTATCAGTATTCATTAAAGATAAATACACATTCAGATTGGTTAAGTAGTATGACTCCCTGGAGACATTTCAGGTGAAATAAACTGTTGCAAGGACACCTATTCAAGTCCTTGGCAGATAACGGACCCCATCTATGAATCAGGAAACCCACTCTGCTTATTTGGACCTACTTGAATCTATCAAGGTACTTGCAAACACCGTGGTTTGGGGTGACTTTAACTACCTATCCATTGACTGGGTAAATTATTCATACTCAAACTCATTTGCCTAAAGGTTCCTTGACTTCTTTAACTCCAATGCACTGGACCAGGTGGTTGACATCCCTTCAAAGTGTGCCAACATCCTGGATCTGGTGCTTATCAATATGGGGACCACTGTAGCACCCCCACTGTGAGGTCCGCACTGGTGAGATCTGACCACAAATCAGTCTCATTCGAAGTAACTATCACTCCTAATCCCACTCCAGCAGCAACTAAACTAAAACAATTCTCCAAAGCAGATTATAACCTCTTATGGGATGGTATAAATAGCTTCTTTGCACCTCCTCTTTCAGCTGGAACTGGCAAGTATGCTGAGCTCTACAGCAAAGCTTAATACAAACACCTGTATAACTGCATTGATGCGGCCATACCTGATAGGACCAAAACAAACTCCTCAAGGAAGAGCTAACCTGCCTGGTGGCCAATTGCCATTAACAGGCTTTACAATAAGAGGACAAAATTGCTGTCTAAGAGTAAGAGGGAGTAAATCCTCCTAATCTGTAAACACTCTCTCCTCAGCTTAAGCAAGCAAATAAGACTTATTGTGAAGTTCTCAAAACAAACTATGAGTCCAAATTAGCTTCTCTACAGAGGATCCCCACAAGGCATTCTATAGTTACATATGTAACCTAAAAGGAAAGGCCCAGATTTATGCAGAAATTGTAGTTAACAATAGCACATATACTGAGCCTGTGGACACAGCTAATCTGTTGGCCAACAGGTTCTGTGAAAACTTCACTCACCTGTCCCTGTCACACGGACCCCCATGATATCCCTACCACTTGTCCCCTACCAGCCCCTTCTACCTACTACCCCTAAACAGCCACCATTGTTCCCTTGCACAAAGGTGATGCTTCCACTGACCCCAGGAACTATAGACCTATTAGCCTGACTAGCCTTATCTGCAAGGCCATGGAATGAATCATCATGGACATTATCACAAAATGTAAAGGTAATCTCCAAAGCTGGAACCAACTATTCTTCAGTAGTGGGCATTTACATTGCACAACATACTTGAGTATTTACAATCTAGAGAGAAGGAGTTTTAGTTTCCATTCTGTTTCCATGCTGTTGAGTTCAAATACTGGTATAGTGTACCACTCAAAGAGTGATATTTAGTTAGTGAGGCTGAGATAAAGGCCAATCCAGGACAGTTACAAGAACAGAGCCAAGTGTTTCTTAAGTGTGTTTTTAAGAGGTTTTTAAATTGTAGCAGAGAGAAGTTGGAGGTTATTAGGGTTGGGAGTTTGTTCCCTATTTTAGGAGTGAAGTTTGAGAAGAGTTATTCCCCAGCTGAGTTGTTAGCTTTTGTAATATGTAGGAGGAGTTTGTTATTGGAATAGAGGGATCTAGAAGTGGTGTATGGTTGTATAAGATTTTGCAGAGCAGGGTTTTTATCTGGTTAATGCAGTATTTTGTGGACAAAGGTTAATTGATTGAAGTATAGCAAGCAGTTGAGGAAGTTCTAGATAATTTAGCTGTTTAAGAGATGCACACTGATGAGGCCTGTATGAGGCATCTGTAGCAAATTTAGCTATTTTATTGTAACAAGATTCCAGTTTGGTAAGATCAGTTTTACAGTGGTTGATTAGAATTGGGGAGGCATATATAAGAGTTGACAAGAGGTGTGAGAGTGTTAGTAGCTTTTGTGTTTGCCATTAGAAATTGCTTATTTCTTCATTGAAGACCTAGTTTCTTGTGGAACTTCTTGATGGTTTGAGCTATGTGAATATCAAATTTTATGACATTGTTGATTTCTACTCCTAGCAGTTTGGTGTGAGTTATTGGGGTGATAACAGTTTTATTTTTGGATAGGATATTGAAAGCCTGGGAAGATGAGGGAGCTCTAGTTGGGTGGAAGAGAAGGAACTTTGTTTTGTTGGGATTTAGAATAAGTTGGGAGCTAATGAACCAGATTTACACAGACAGAAAGGAATCTTGGGTTATTGTATGGAGGTCTTGTCGAGAGGAGGCTGTGCATATCAGAGTAGAGTGGTCTACATATTGTACTACTGAGGGATGAAATGTGGAGGTGTGGAGCTGCTTGGTGAAGAAAGAGAATAGTAGAGAC
Source organism: Protopterus annectens (assembly GCF_019279795.1). Taxonomy (NCBI): domain Eukaryota; kingdom Metazoa; phylum Chordata; order Ceratodontiformes; family Protopteridae; genus Protopterus; species Protopterus annectens. The sequence continues at coordinate 1,215,423,937 of NC_056732.1, forward strand.
CCAAGGATGGAACCTTATGGAACCCCTGTGGCAACTGGGAAAAGGGGAGAGAACTGGTGTTGCCATTGTATGGCTTGCTGTCTTCCTGATAAGTAACTTTGGAACCAGGTTAGAGATGCGATACTAAAGTTAAGGGTGGGGAGAACATTGATGGGTTTCTTGTGATTTCCATATCAAAGATTTTGGACAGGTCTAAAAATATGGCAGATACAAATTACCCCTTATTTCTGTGGTGGTTCACTGTGTTGGTGAAGGCCATCAGGGCTGTAGTAATGCTGGCAGTGGGGAAAAAGTCATGTTGAGTGTTTGATAGTAGTTTGTGTGTGTGAAGGTAGTCCATAAATTGGGTATGTGCAACCCTTCTTAAGATATTAGATAAGAGTGACAGAATGGCAGTTGGATAATAATTAGTAAGCTCAGTGGAATTCCCTCACTTATGTAAAGGTATGATGTGGGAGACTTTCCAGACGACAAGAAGCAGGTTTTCTGATAGTGATCTGTTTATGAGTATGGATACAAGGGATGCTGTTGTTTCTGCTGCAATTTGTAGAAATTCTGCTGGGAGGCTGTCTGCAGCTAGGGTGGTTGGCTTCAGTGTTTTGAGTAGATTATTTATGGTATTAACAGATACAGGGTGAAGTTTAAATTGGTTGAGGCCATTATGGGAAGTGGAGCTATGCTGTAGTGTGAAAGGGGCAGATGTGTTGGGCATGCTCTGAGAAGCTGCAAGGGCTTGGATAGTTTCTATAAAGTATTTATTAACTGTGTTGCTATATTGCCAGAGGTGGTGGCTGATGTTGGAATGGGAGTGGCTGATTTGCTTGGTTGAAGTATATATTATATACTTCAGCCCAGCACTTGTAAGGGTGATTGTGGTGTTTTGTCTGGATATTGTGGAAGTAGTTGATTTTGTCTCATTTTACAATTTTATTAACTGTATTTCAGAGTTCTAAGAATGTTTGTCTTATGATTTGTGTTTTGATTTTGAGAAAGTGATCCACCTTGTCTCTAGCGTGAAGTAGGGATCTGCATTCTTTACTCAATGAAGGTGCATAGTTGGCTTTTATTCTAATATTTCTAGGGGGTGCATGGCAGTTTGCTATATCTAGGAAAGTGGTGTTGAAGGACTTAACATCATGATCTATGGGTAGTAGTTCTGGTTCCCAGTTGCAGTTTTTTAGAGTGGAGATGAAAGTGTTTGGTTTGAAGTTTTTTTTTATTTCTGATTAAGCGGTAGGTGGGTTGGTTGGTTTGGTGAGTGCTGGTTCATAACAGGAAGGTTGGTTGATGGCGACTCAAGCCATCAGGGAGACAGCCTGATTGTGATGATAAGGTGGAGTTGTTAACCAAGATCCAGTCAAGGATAGACTGTTGTTTGGAAAATTTGTCAGCCCTAGTAGGAGATGTGATCTGTTGGGAAAATCCATGGGTTTTTATCTGGGATATTGGGTTTAGAAAAGAGCAGGTTAGCCAGTCTATGTTGAAGTCCCCCATCAAGATTGTTTCTTGAGGGAAGGACTTTGAGATCCAGTGTAATAGGTGTTCTTGTATGGGAATATTATTTCCTGTTGGAATATAGCCACCTATAATGTTCATGTGTTTTTTGGGGTTTATTTTTATTTTGGTAAAGATTAGTTCTGCATTTTGAAAGTCAGGGATACTTAATTCTAAATAGTCAAGTATTTGGTGGTCTTTGAATAAGATTTCCTCTTCACATCCCATTCTAGTAGTCTTGTTTTTACGTAGAATATTATACCTGGAAGCTATGATTTCATTATTGTTATTATCTAGTTTTAGCTATGTGTCTGTTAATATTACAATATGAGGAGAACAGAGGAAGAGTAATGCATGCAGATCATGGACTTTGTTTACAATACTTCTTACATTCATATTGAGGAGGAGTAGGGACGAATTGTTCCTCTGCTGCAATAGTGTGGCATTGAGTGTGATAGAGCCATTTATCATATTATGTTGTGGATTGGGACCAGGATTGGGGCGCATGTTTCCAGAGTGGCTTAATTCCCTATAAAGGTATAAATGAGTTTAGCAAGCTTGTTTTGCAGTCCTATGTGTTTTAGACAGGTTTGGGATGTGGTAGTTAGGGGATAGACTACTATAGAAAAGGGTCAGAGCTATAGAATAGTGTACTAGTCTGTTTAGGGGGAATACTGAAGAGGTTTTCCAAGGAGAGGGATTGGTGGGTTTTAGTGCAGTATAATATGAAGTGAGGGAGATTGAGTACATACTTCTCAACCTCTTAGAGCAAGAAATCTGGACAAAGACATACATAAAAGAGGGACAAAGGCCCCAAGATAGGGAGGGACACTTTTTAAATATTGCTCTTACAAGCTTAGAAAGTTGATAGAAGCTTCTCATTAGCATGAATTTTCTGAAGGGTATGAAGTCTGAAACTCAATTGTCTGTTGTTATTTTCTAACTTTAGTTTTTAATGATGGGCCACTAATTTGACAGAAAACCACAATTCTATGAAAAATGGACCAAAAATATGAGAAAAAAGTATGGACATTCTGCAAAAATCTGCACAGCTGAGAAGTATGTAAAAATATGTAAGAGTAGTAGCAGTGAGCCAGTCGTGATGCATAGGGATGTAGGGTTTAAGCGTTTCTTATTAAGTTGAAGCATGTTTGGAGGATACTTTGGTATTTTATAGGTTATAATGTAATGGGGTAATGGAGTTGGTGAATAATAGGTTATTTTAGTGGTGTTTAGTTTGTGGGTATAGGTGTGGGAATTTGCAGGTGGGGATGGTTACATTTTGATTGAGTTAACAATAAGTGAATGGAAGGGGTAGGTGCAGTAGGGTTAATTTTCAGGTGTAAGAAAATGAGGTTTGGCCTCAGATTGGCTGCTGAAATGTGGGTGGGGTTAGGGAAGTATAAATATAATTGAAGTGGAGGTGGGTGGCAATGAGGGTAGGGTAGGGGAGCGGAGTGAGCCCAAACATAGCAAGGAAAACGGAGCTGGTACAAACAGGCCAGCCAGAAGCAGCAGTAATGTAAAAACAGTTACTCAGGTGAGTTCAGCTTTGGTCAAATGAGCTTGAATGTACAGCTGATTAGGAATGGTTAAAATCCACAACCGAAAGTAGAGAGGAAGAAAGCTGACTTTATCTTTGAGTAATGGCAATTACATGTAGATACAATTTGAGAGTTTTCTACTATGTCTTTCCAGTTTTTTATTTTCTTTCTTTTTAAAAGGAAGGATCAAGAATAAACAAGAGATAAGTTCTAATACAATAGGGCGGGATGAATGTAATGGAAGGGGTGGGGGTCAATGGCAAGTGTCCTGGCTTGGTGTATGTGTGCCACAGAGGCAATCTAGTGCAAGGATAAGCCAGTGTCTAACTTAAAAGCAGTAGGGCAATATATACATACAATAAAATAGAAGTAGGGTTTATCAGTATAAGATTTCCCCTTGTTCTGGAGTCCATAGGATGGGAAGGAAGATGCTTTTTGGAAAGCAGGTAAAAAAGCAATAGTGCTGAGGGACAAGCTAGAGGAAACCAGGACAGAGAAGGAATAAATTAGGAGAAAAAAGATGTTAATAAGACTATTAGCATATAGTAGGCTATTAATAATGCAAAGTAACCCAAAGACCACTGTTACAGCAGAGTCAAATTACAACAGTGCATATTGGTACATAGATATTTAAGGAGGTTAGATAAAAATAGAACAGTAGGTGAACAATTCATAGTGATAAAGCTATTACATGTAAAGTAATATAGTCTAGTGGGGTAGATATGCAGGTACATGGATCACTATATAACATGAAATCATTATGTCTTATTACGGATTCAGTTTTACTCACTAACAGGACAGTGTAGATAAGGAACTCAGCAATTGAACCTGACAGTAGATTCTGCTCTAAGTTAGATTACATCAGTTACACATCATTTTACACTAATAAACTGTGAGCATTCTCTAAAACAACACTGCGATAAAAAGTATTCTGATAAGCACTTAGTATCTCCTATGGTGTGGCTATGACTAATTTCAGCAGTTCAGTGGCAGGAGGCCATTATCATACACATATAGGTCCTAAATTGTATGGCAGCATTATTCTCCATCAATATACAGGTAAAGCACACATTCAACACTTAGACTAAATGTAACATAGGCAATTTTGCCAACAAGTTTGTATATGCAGGTTTACTTACGTAGCGTGAGCACTGTGCTAGGGATGAGCTGGGATGTTAAGCAACTGGAGTCAGTTTTTTAAAAATGTGGCCAGAGGGATAAGATCTATTTATAACTTCAGTAGGAAGCATGGTGGAGGGGTGGGGACTCACTGTGAGGCTACCTTTGCACTGCAGGATTATACTCACAGCATTTTAGAAACACAAGTAAAAAGGGGAGGAGCGAAACAGGCTAGGAAGAAGCAGCGAGAAGCAGCATTAATATCATTAAACAATCATCTCAGGTTCAGGAACATACCTCTCAACCTCTTAGAGCATGAATTGTGGACAAAAACATAAATAAAGTGGGGCACAAACACTAGAATAGGGACACATTAAATATTCTCTTACAAACTAAGAAAGTTGATAGAATAACAGGTTTTGCATTATCATGAAATTTCTGAAGCATATGAAGTCTGAAACTCAGATGTCTGTCATTATTTTCTAACTTCACTCTTTAATGATTTGCCAGCAATCTTCCATAACACCACACATCTTTATGAAAAATGGACCAAAAATATAAGGCCAGATTGTGGACATTGTGTGACACTCTGTCCAGTTGAAAGGAATGTTAGTAAGGTACCTTGCAATTGCAGCAGTTGGCAACAGTTTTAGTTCAGAGTTGACTCTGTCTGAAGCAAGCAGTACACAGCCATTGCATAGGGAGGTAAAGGTTGTGTGATTTGGCTGGCATCAATTTTAATCTATGTATGTGAGTCAGAGAATGCTATTAGGCACTTAGATGGTCAGTGAATGTGCAATGCGTTGTCTCTTAGCCAAAACAAGGGCATACCATGCACTTCTAGTTTTGCCTCTGTTTACAGCAGCTGGTGGCTCCCCCTCTGAATCCTCCTGTGACTGTGTCTGTGGTGCAGTAGACATTGGTGGGGGGATGTGTGACCCTTCCCTTTGCTGATGTTGCTGTACCTGTTCCTGCAGGATCAGACTGTTTAGCATAGCACATACTATGAAGATTTTTGTACATGTACATGGATCATACTGCAAGGCTCCACCAGATGTACCTAGGCACCTGAACTGTGCCTTCAGCAGCCTAAACACACACTCTGTGATGTTTCTAGTTTGTGCATGTGCCTCATTATAGCATTCTTCTGTGGGTGTGGGTGCACTTCTGATGGATGGCATCAGCCACAACTCCAATGCATAGCCTGCATCCCCCAGTAAATGTGCCTGTGGGATGTTTCCCTTAGCAAACATCTGATACAGCTTTGATGTGTGCCAGATATGGGAGTCATGATAACTGAAAGGATTGCCAGCATTCACATTCAAGATAATTTTCTGGGCATTGCACACAACATGGCAGCTGATAGAGGGGAACATGCCCATTTCTCATAAAAGATTAAGTTGTGCAAAGTTCAGAATTGAAAAGTTGTAAATTACTTCACCAAAGCCTAAGAGTTCATGTTACTTTATTTATTTATTTTTTTGAATATCACTGGTGTGTGTGGCTAAGCACATTCACTCCTAAAATGCTTAAGGAAAGCTGAGTACTCTACACTGCTTAAAATATGTAAAGGTTTGTTTGTTTTTTCAAAAGGGGGTTATAATGTTTTATATAAGGATATCCTTTTCTAGATATCCTGATGGTTTAATTTAAGAATAGAAAGGAGGAAATAGGAAAGATTGAAAAAGGGGAGATAAACAGAAAAGAGGAACATACAAGGAAAACATCTTGTGGTGGAGGAGGTGGAAGAGGATGGGCACTATGTTTTTGTCAGAGGACTGACCGCCCTATTTTTTTTTTTCAAATATAGTGTGTGGCGGGGTAGGTAAGAGGGTGTAGTAGAAAGGAAAAGGGAAGAAGAGATGCAGAAGTGTCAACAGGAGTTCCAGCCTACAGAGCCATTAAACCACTGCCCGATGGTATTGCAGTGGACGACTGAGATGTTGAGGGGGTAAGGGCCCGTGTTTGTGTGGTAGCTGGCACCAACTGGGAGAGTGTGTCATCCACATGCTGAAGAGAGACTATAACTGGATGAATTCTTCTCTCCACTATCTCCAGCAGCACATCCTCTATCAAGCTCTTAAACCCCTTTTCAGTGAAGCTTGTCAGGTTGCCATGTGCTGTGGTACCTTCAGGACTGGTGCCTCCACACAGACCCTTTAAGGATGTCTCTGGATGGACAGACAGTCAGAATTCCATAGACTGTGAGGCACATGCCTGGCCTGCTCTGGAGGGATTTGAATCTATAAAAAAGGAAAATGAATGGGAGAGAAACAAAACAATAAAAGAGAAAGAAATGCATAATCAAAATAAGAAAAACTTAGGAAAAAGGGGGGGGGGGAAGCAAAAGATAAATTCACAATAAATCCCCACATCATGTTTACATGGCATCCTATATACTATTGAAATATTACAGTCCAATCGTTGTTGAAGTAAAACTTGTGTATTGGAAGTGCTTATGCATACAACGGGAGTAGTCATTTGGGAAGTGTTTGTGCACTTTTAAAAGAATGATTTCAATAGTGGTTATGCATACCTCAGATAAATTCATATGCAAGTGGAGCAACTGTTTGTGATGGTGTAGTGGTGCAGCGATAGTGTTGTTACCTCACAGCAAGAGGTTCTCCAGTTCATTTCATGACTGGAGTGCCTTCTGTGCGGAGTCTGCATGTCCTCCCTGTGTTCATGTGGGATTTCTATGGGTGCTCTTGTTTCCTCCTATGTTACAAAGACATGCATCTGGAGTGTTTCATACAGTACTAAAAATACCGTTTGTAATTATTAGAATCAATCAGTTAAAACAGAGTAATCCCATTTATATTTACATACCTGTAACATTAGCTTGAACTGTAATGATTTCAGTTGCATATCTTTCACCTACAAAGTTATAAAAATATTTTCCTTATGACCAAAACAGAAAACATTTGTAAAAATAGCACAGCAGTTTTATACAGACATATTTATTTTTTCACAGTAATGTAATGATTTCAAATCCTTTTTAATCCTTCTTATAAGTAGTACAAACTAGTAAGACAGAATTCTCTTGGACTACAGTTATACTTAACAGAAGATTCAACCAGCCTTTCTACTTGTCTTTGTTGTTGCTTACAATTATACTCTATTTTTGCATTTTTACTCAGTTGTAATTAGAAGAGATGAGACAATTATGTTTGTCTATTGATATATATATGTCAGATTATCGGAGTTCTGAAACTTCGAAATTCATATTGCCAAGACCATATGGTCAACGTTTTGGAACTTCAAACATGAAAAAAAAATGTTTTTTTTAACATTTTTGCTGGAGGGAAAGCCCCGCCCCCTGCATCCCCTATACCCCTGCTAATTAAATATATCAACTCCGAGATCATATAACATCACAGAAAAGAGTACGTTTCCTGTTCTGTGCTGTACTGTGATCACCATTCAAAACATTTGAGGTCCCATCCATATGACTTTCAAAGTTTTTGAAACTTTGATAATCTGCTAGGGACCCATATGCATATATATATATATATATATATATATATATATATATATGAGCAAACAAAACCCTCCGTAACTGCGTGTAGTACATACCACACTAATCGCAGTTACGGAGGGTTTTGTTTGCTCATATCATTTGAGTTGCGGGTATATCATCGATATATATATATATATATATATATATATATATATATATATATATATATATATATATGTGTATATATATATATATATATATAGATATATAAATATATATCTATATATATATATATATATATTTTTAATTTTCTCTTATATATGCATAGCTGTATAAATTCGTACAATACTGTGCCAAAATTTTCTGTCATGCAATAGATAAATAAATATATGAAATGTGGTGTGTGGAATGTCAATTTCAAAATACTATGCTGTGCAAGTTTCACTATGTTCAGGTACAACTTTTTCACAAACTTAGAAATGCAGCAATGCATGGAAGTATGCATTACCTTTCCTGTTCAAATGTATCTGATTTGATAGGTAATGTGGAAGTAAAACAGCATTTCTCTGTAAAGTTTGTACTGCTCAATCACTTTAAAGTTTGTACTGGTCAATCACTTGGCACAGCAACCCTCAACCCCCTCCCCAAACCTCCACTCTAACTAGGGTGTGGTGTCTGAGACTTCAGCCATATTGTATGTGCAAGTAGAAAGACTTTTGAACAATCAACTGTGTTAAGAAACTATTTCAGTTATATTTGTATGGCCTACACAAAATTTTCATGTACTATAACTATTAAGTCATTTTATAAAATAGTAATACATTTTAATGTTCAGTTCTAGTGTTATTATTTTTGTTATTTATAAGTCCATTAAAAATAGTTCTTCTTGCAACCCAGCACAAAATTTACAGAGCTACATGTACAGATTTTCATTTTAATAATAAATGTCAATTTTGTATATATTGTGATGCATTACTCATAGCCTTTTTTTGTCACATTTGTATATATTATAATACATTACTCATATCTTCTTTTTTAAAAAATGTATGTATGATTACAAATATGCACATGATATCCTCTGCATTTCATAATAGTACTGAACATTATGAAACATTTTTTTTTTACTTAGTATAAAACCCAGGCCTTCTTGCAGCTAACTGGTCTACCATTCAGCAAGCTGGTCAGTACAACAGTTTTGCAAGTCACCAAATTGGTGATGACACTGTTGGCAGGAGCCGGTTATACTTATGGCAGATTGACAGGTGGTCACCCAACTCCTGCAATCCTGCCAGATATCAATGTTTTTCCAGGTGATATGATATGTGCATGCATCAGTTTTTTTCCAATAAAAATCATTGACAAGGTAGATTATTACTGGGGTCTGTTTTTCAGATCAGTTATGAATGCAGCTTCATGCTTTCACAGGTAATGCCATCACTTGAGGTGCCAGAATAACAATGAGAAAAGTATGGTCTGGGATGTATTAATGAGCTATTCAAGTTACTGGCAAGTTTGATTTAACCAAAACTGTTTTGTCACATACTATTTTCTTTAAGGAAACCAGTTACTTTTCACTTCTATGCTTGATTAAAACAGAAATGTATGGTTATTACTTGCTATTGCTAAATGCTCATTGACAAATGTTATTTGTATTTATTTATTTATTTATTGTTTTGTAACATAACACCAGTACGCCTTATGTAGTACAGGAGATTTTTTTCTTTTAAGTTTTTTCTTTTTGTTTTAGTTTTGGGGGGTAGATGTTACTAAATGTAAAATCTTGAGTGTTGGGAACTTATAATTTGTTTGTAGTGCTAATCTTTGACACGCAACATTGGATAGACATGGATTACCATTAAATTGCTGCAAATGTAACATTCAGATAAATCCATTTTGTTTTTTAACCACATTCTGATTTTGTTTAATCTAGATCCATTTGCGCATTCCCTCCAAAAGTTTGGGACAGCTGCAGAGAACTGATGGCTGTGGAGCTGTCTGCAGCATGTCCATGTCATTCTAATGTGCATTTCTCTTACTTTTGCCATATGTTCATGATCAGCAAAACTCCCCAAATTCATTGATATATCTTGGGATGCATTTGTGTACTACTGCTCTGAGCTACAACAGAATGGCATTAAATATACCGATCCCAAGGATATTGCCAATATCCTGGCAGATCGATTCAGTGCCAACTTCACCCCCTCTCACCACCTAAAGGGCCCATCTCAATACCAAAATATTGCCAAATTCTGGTAATCACAGCCGCACAGGTAAAAAAAGCTAAGAATACAGCATCCATGGGACCAGATGACATTCCAGGTTGTGCACTATATGAACTACAAAATGAACTGGCACCTCACAAGTGTCATGTTTAATCATAGCCTCACCTCAGGCTTCATGCCCACTGAGTGGTGCACAGCTACAGTTATTTCACTCCACAAGGGGGGATCCACCTTGGATCCCAGGAACTATCGTCCCATCAGTCTGACGAGCCTGATCTGCAAAGCCATGGAACGCATCATCAGGGAACTTATAAACAAAGACATTGGCAACCTTCAAACACTGGACCCCACCCAGTTTGGTTTCGTAAAGGGCCAGTTTTTTCTCCTAAATCTGAATGACTTCTTCAAAGCAGTCTCCAGAGTCGTGGACGAGGGCAAGGCGGCCCACACAGCCTATCTGGACCTCACCCAGGCCTTCAACACCATCCCCCACTCTGGAATCATAGATAAACTTACTAAGCTGGGCATTAATCCCTATGTCACTCGATGGGTTGCCAACTGGCTTACTGACAAAACCCAGACTGTAAAAATCAGCTGAATCTAAATCCAGCTCCAGACAAGTGACAAATGGAGTACCTCAGGGTTCAGTCCTGGGACCGCTCTTGTTTGACATCTACTTCTCTGATGTACAGGCCAGCACTAAGGAACTCTGGCTAACAAAGTTTGCAGATGACTGCAAACTGGGAGCCATTATTGAATCCCCAAATTATGTGGATGTTCTCCAAAAGGGCCTTACAGAAACAGATGCTTGGTGCCAGAGCCATGGGCTCAAGCTCAATGCCAAGAAATATATAGTTATCACCTATGGGAAAAACATGTACCCATGAATTAACACATAACTGGCGGTACACTAAACACCAAAAGTGTGATAAGGGACTTAGGGACACAGGTGGAGAGTGGTCTCACCTTCGATAACCACATCACCACAACAGTTAGGAAATCCTTCTATGTTGCACACCTCATCACTAAGGACTTTTCATCCAGAAAAAAAGAGGTCATTGTCCCACTGTACTCATCTCTCATTAGACCCATTATAGAGTACAGCGCCCCATTTGGTATGTACCTCACAAGACATCTGCAACAACTGGAAAGGCCACAGAAATACTTCACTAAAAGAATCACAAGCCTAAAACAGATGCCCTATGCTGACCGTCTAAAAAAACTCCAGCTATATTCTGTCACATATTGCCTACTTCAAGGTGATCTCTGCTTAACATACAAGGCAATGTCAAACCCAGAGCTGTTGGTCAAGCTACACTTAAAGAAATCCCAATCCCTCAGAGCCACATGCTCCAGGGATCTAAAGTTGGTCATCACAATGAACAAAACATGCTGGAGGGATAGGTTCCTGACCCAGAGACTCCTCATACTCTGGAATAGACTGCCCATACATATCAAGCTGAGTGCCTCTTTGGCCCAAAAGGAACCTTGACAATTGGATGGGAGACAGGAAATTCACCCCGGGGATCATGTCAGTCACCCTGCTAGACAGGGGACCATTGAAGTAAATATTCTGGGAAGAAATAGCAAGGGAATTGTTATGGCTAGGCTTATATAGGCCCTAGGGCTGATAGTCTAGTACCAACCTATGAACCAATGAATGTTGCAAGGGAAAAAGTGTAAAATGTCTATAAATAGCAGCCTCTGTGCTTATTTTAACTTCATTATTTCCAGTGTAGATAAAATTATCAGATTTGCACTTAAAGCAGTGAATTACTTACTTGTAGTAAAATCTGCTAAAAATTACTTTTTGTTTTTCACTGAGTCAATGTCTACACTTTTACTCCTACTTCTGTCTTTTTCTAATACAAACATTGAACTTTATGTAAGACAAGCAACATTTTGTGTACATGCATAAGGTGTTGAACTTGTTTTGCCCATCATACATAGAACTGTTCTTTTACCAGATGTATTTTTTTAGTTGCCTTTCTGCATTCTAAGAAAAGAAAACAAGAAGTACAAAAAGAAATAAAACATGGAAATTCCATGTTGCAAATTAAATAGTCTTCATTTCCAAAATTTCTAACAGTTCTGTTGTTCAAATAGTAAGGGCTGTGTGTAACATACCCGTAAAATCTATAAAACCCATATCAGCATGTCCCATTCCTTTTAGTTGCTGTCACTGCCTCATTAGCCCTGCTAGCTCTTGTATATTCCAACATTTACTTTAAGTTACATTGTCTTTTGTTAAAAAGTGAAGTTTGAATAATGCAGTATTGTCCATCAAAACATTCAGTTATCCTGGATTGAAATGTCAGGGTAGAAAAGCTTAATTCAAAATGTGTTTGGTTTCTCTTTTTTATTTCTGTCTGCTAACATATTTGTGAGCTATATTATACTTTGTAACAATACAATAGGGACTGCATTTGAAATTGCATTTAGAAGATGCTCTAGCAGTATCAGGTGACTTGTGTTAAATTTGTTCTCTCACGGAATATGTAGAAGAAAAATATGTTGGAAAGCTGTAAGCTTATTCTGCTGTGTTTTTGAGGAAATTTCGATTCACTAGAAATACAATAATTACTTGCCTGCAATTGTAGGAAGGTCATAAAACTGAATAAAGAACCCAAATGCCATAAAATTCAAATATTTTTTGTTTTCAATGGGATAGCTGGCCAGAAATAAGTAAGCGGTCATTACTAAGTAAACATAAAACTGTAGCATTGCATTTATGGGGATTTGAAAGTAGAAAAATCTGTTTGGTTACACCTTTGATTCCTGTGGTGGAAAATAGGCTACAATGTATATTTTGACCTGAATCCATTGTGGTCAGTTATTACTGTTTGGAAGATCTTGAAGAACATGCCGGAGGGATAGATTCCTGTCCCAGAGACTTCCCATACTCTGGAATAAACTACCTATCTATATTAAACAAAGCTCCTCATTAGCACTCTTCAAGAAAAATCTTGATGATTGGATGGGAAATAGGAAATTCACCCCGTGGATCACCTCTGTGGCTCTGCTCGACAGTGGCACAGGAAAATAATTTTCTTGTGTGGCAAAAGCCAGGGTACCTTTTTGGCTGGGCTTCTATAGGCCTCAGAGCCGATAGCCTAGTACCTACCTATGAACCTATGAACCTATGTCCAAATCTGAGTAAGTGCTGTCTGATATCTGCCTTGTATTAATAGTCTTTGGGCAACTATCTTTTTCTTTTTATACTTAATTTGAATCATGACTGCACCACTTTTAAGATCTTGTTGTTGGCATCTATGTTGTATGTATCACATATTATTTGACATGAGGTTATTGTTTAGCATTGCATGTTTTCAAGCTGCTGGTATCCATCTGTAATTGGTCACATCACTTAGCACATTATCGATGGATTATTGTTTTATAATTTACATTTATTTATTAATCAAGAGTGGCGCAGTAGCTAGTATGTCTCTAGGGTAATATTCTGGACCAGTGGCAATAATGCATTGCCAAGATGAAAACTGTGAGAATTGGAGAATTCTACAAGACTTCCTCAGTAATTTTGTGTGTGCGCACGCGTGTGCGTGTGTGTGTGTGTGTGTGTGTGTGTGTGTGTGTGTGTGTGTGTGTGAGAAAGCGATAGAGAGAGAGAGGGCAGAGAGAAAAATAAATAATTTATTTAAAAGGCAGTAATCATGGATAAGAGCAATGGAAGTCATTGACTTTTACAGGCAATGTATAGAAAAAGAGGCATGGTGCCTGTGTCAAAGAATCAGCCCATTAAGTAATCAGTCTATTGTCCTAGTTTAGGAGTGGATGTTCGAAGCCCATAGACAGGGAAGCAATATGTACTCCATGTATGATCTTAAGGCCAGGTTGCATTTGTTGAATCGGTTAGTGATTCAGATTTGTGTGCACACGATTTTACTTTAATCTGTTGGGCACCAGTACTATCATTCAAGATACCAGCATTATGGTGGCCATCAGACCTATTTGGGGTAGTGAATAACATCCAGTAACCATAGCCCCTGCTCCTCACATATTCTGTGTAACATTTTGTTAGATGAGGTGGGATTATAACATGAACCTGTATGATTGATATATAGTAAGTTGCAATATAAACTTTTGTAACAACATATAAATATGGAGAGCTTAAGGAAAGATATGAAATTGTGTTGCTCTCGAAAAATATAGAGAAAATGTCCAATAATTAAAGCTACAAATAATATAGAATAGCTAAAATGACGCTTTATTACTGCCTGGCTTAATTTTTAATTTAAATTGAAACAATTCTGGGGATCTATTTTTACTGGCTTATTTATTTCTGTTTTGTTGTAAGAGAAGACAGACTGCTATTGTTCAGAGTGTCTGCTTGCTCAAGGCTTAGCACGATTGTTTTTCTAATCATATGTTAATTTTAAACTTTGTGCTGCATATTAAGGCCTAGTGCTCTGTCTGGCTGTGCTGCTATGAGATGAACTTAACTCCTACAGGCCTGTACAGGATTTGACTTGCTTTCACTTAATTTGATCTTCTACTTGTCTCAATAATATCAGAGAAATAACTCATTTAAGTTATATTGCAACATGTGTGCTATTTAGGAGCAAATATTGTTAGTCTGTCACTGTCAGAGTTTTATTCATTTAGAATACTTTTTGCCTATTTATCAATCTGCTTGTTCTAGAACTTCTACAATTTCAAGAACCATTGCAACTGTGTACTATTTTATGGTGAATGCTAGTAATCTTATCAACTGATTATTTGTCCCAAGTTTTATTCATATACAAGTCTAAGGGAAATAGAACACAGGAACAATATTCAACAAGTGATCACGAGGACCATATGATACCTAGCCACATATACCTTTAAATAGACACATTTAAAAGTTCATGCCTCCCTTTTCAGGGACTTAATAGTACTCACCTTCCAAGATTAATTAGGGCTATATATTTCAATATAGGTGTAAGTTTGTGTCTACCCATCCAATTATCAAGACTAGCCTTAAAGGTAGTCAAAGAAGTTATTTGGTTGACCTGTAGCAGTAGCTTATTCTGTAAGCTGAGACTAAGTTGCATTAGGAACCTACCTTTTTATTAAGCCTTGTTTATTACTTAGTGTAGATTTAGGGTTCTAGTGCAGGTATTTGGAAAGCTACTGGCTTTGAAAAGAAATAAGAATTCAAATAGGATTGTGTATGTCATTCCTCAAAAAGCAAGTTACAGATCACATTGGATCAGCCTTCAGGCCACTAATTACAAGAAAAGTTGTAGTAATTTATTTAGATAGTTGAAGGATTTAAGCCCATTTATTTATCTTTGAAGTCTTTCTAGTTGGGCACTATGCTTTGACTGATATATACCAAATGGGGCATTGTGTTCAATTATGTGTGTGACAATGGAAGAGTGCAGCAGCAAGAGGATTTCTTTTGAAATGTAAGCTATTGCCTTGGAAATTAACTGGGAGAGGTAGAATGATATCCTGACTATGGCTGAAAAATAATAATCAAATCAGAGAAAATGTCTACATAAGGACCTAGGTCTCATGGCTGTGTCTGTCTGAAGAGGAATGCCATTTATAACATAATAAATGGGAACAGCTTTTTTGCTGAATTCTACTGCTGCACTTTTTTGCATTTAGCTCAAGACTGCTTTCAGGTATGTGTATATCCCAGCCCTTGATGGAGATGTTTTGTATTAATGAATAAATGGATAACAGGGCTCAACTTGTAGTCATCAACGAATATGGTTATTCACACTTCTGGGATCTCAGCCTGGATGTCTGTAAAATAAATGCCAATCATGAAGGGGGTGGCACTGATCCATATGGTACCCGACTACAGATAATTTTTTGTTAAGAAAGGGTATCATCAACTTTCTCCACCCCAAAATCTGTCAGATAGCCAATTTGCAATCCACCAGATATATGGGATAACATTGTTTGTCTACTTTTTAATGATACCTGCATAAGGTGTAGTGTCAAAAGCTTTGGCCAGCTCAAAATATGTTGTGTATACTGAGTGACCACTGTCTACATCCTCTCTGATCTTTTTAAAGTAACTTACTTGGTCTAGGAGACCGGACCTGCATTTCAAAAAAAAAAAAAAATGATCAGGTCCATAAATGCCTCATACTATGCTACATTCCATGGCTTTGTATATAGGGCTATTGACGTTGATAGGATATAATTGTCTGAAACTGTAGAGAAGACACCCTTGTGAAGGGGAGGCACAGTGGCTGTTCTACAGGCATCAAGCTCAGATTATGTAGAATGACTGAGATTGAACAGTCTAGGTAGAGTTTCAGACAGTGTGTACTTGGCACTCATGAGAATGTAGCTTAGTACATTGTCTTGTCCCATTAAATTATTATTATTAGTCATTGGTAGGCATGTTAAGACTTGATCTACAGTGATTTAAGGAGAAACTGAATTTCCAGTGTTATTGGGGTAGCAATATGGGCAGGTAAGATTAAATTTAGCACTAAAATTGTCTGTTAATATATTGGCCATATTCTTGGGATTACAATATGCAAGATTATTATAGATGAGTTCATTGCATTGTTGAACATTATTTCTTAATTTCCAGACATAACTGAAGTAAAGATTTGCAGTTTATTTTCATATCTCTAGTGTCCTTAAACTCATACTTTACTTTACATTTTCTAATAGTAATCTGAAGTTCCTTGCTATCGTATTTTATTATGGTCCTGAAATAATGGGGATGAGGATTTCTTATAACTTATCACCTTTTTCTTCACTTGTTATATAATTTAATAATACAGGATTTCTTCCTGAGAGGCTTGTTCCTGTATTAATTAATATATTTAGGGTGGATGGATACTAACTTTTCTTTGCAGCTGTTTAGGTACTGGTAATGGTCAGGGGTGAAAGTAGCTGTCCTTTCAGATGTGTCCATTTGCAGGGGACAACTGCAAATTTTCCACATGTCTTCTAGAAGCTGAAGTAGTATTGCTATGCTGAAATACTTAAAGACGTTCCCATCTGGAGGTTTAGATGTACCACTAGCTGAACAGAGAAGATGGCTGAGTTTTGGAAAGATTTAGCTAGGTGTGATGGGATGCATGGTAGGGTACAAGCAGGAACTTGGTTGGTGAGGATTATATCAAGGATATTAATGTCACTAGTGGGAGGGGCTGACATTTGTTATAGTCAGTAACTACAAAATGTATTGGAAATGTGGAAGCACCACAACTTCAGGCATCTTTTTATTAAGACCCTTGCATTCAGTAGTGCCATGATGGTGTTGTCCTAATTTGAGTTTGAGTTTGCTCTGTAGGAATGCCCAGTGGATGATGCTGCCTAAAAAGGCACTATAGATGGGGGAGGCTTAAAAAGCTTTAATCAGTATACAAAAGCCCTGGTGTGAGAGGTATAAGCCATCCGTGGTAGAGCAGGAATTCTTGTCTATCATCTCATCCCAAGCTGACATATACTGGATCTCCTTAGAATAACACCAATTACTTTGCCAGTTGTTAAAGTCAATTATCTTGCCTTAGCATCTAGGCATTATTCTTAGTGAAGACAAGGTACTACTCAAAGACTATGCATTTATTTATTTATTTATTTACATTTGTTGACCGGGAGTGTCCGACTGGACGTAGGTCCATTTTCAGCGGAGGCCTGGGGAGAAAAGCTCCACAGTTAAAATAAACAGACAGTAGTTACATTGGATTACATAGCGATTAACAATTTAACATAGCAATTAATTACAAACATATTTTCAGATGAAGAACATAGTACATCAGTAGGCAACTAGAATCTTTATCTGTGAAGTACATAACAGACATTAACAAATGTTACAATAAGAAGTTCCTGCTGTATAAGTACTAGGCTTATGAGCATCTGAGCTTGCTATAATCAAGGTAGTTAGTGGGGTGGAAAGAAAGGTAGTGGTTGGATGGGGTGGGTGATATTAGAGTGGGAGTTGCAAGGGCATAGCCAGCATGCCTTTAGGTGCACTTTTAGTAAAGTTTTGAAGTGGGTGCATGATGGTATGGAGGTAATTGTAGGTGGGAGGGAGTTCCATAATTTGGTTATGGCACAAAAGAATAGTGCTTCACCAGCAGAGTTATTGGCTTTAATGATCTGCAAGTGATTTTTCTTGCTGAATCTTAGTGGTCTGGTGGTGTGATAGGGTTGGAGTAGATTCTAGAGGGATGGGACATTTAGTGGATGGTTTACTAGTTTGTGGGCGAGTGAGAGTTGATACCATTGAAGAAGGTGAGGGAGTTCAAGCCAGCCCAAGTTCAGCAAGTGAGATGGTGACTACGGTAGGATGCCCCTGTGGTGAATTTGGCAATTTTGTTATAGCAGGTCTCTAGCTTGTTTAGATCCCATTGCCTTAGGTTGGTATATATTGGAGAGGCATAAAGTAGGGTGGAGATAAGGTGGGAATTTGCTATTGAAATCTTTGCTGCTTTGGTGAGAAGTTGCTTATTTCTGTATAACTCTCCTAGTTTTTTGTGGACTTTTTTATGGTCATGGATATGTGAATGTCAAATTTTAGTTTATTGTCTATTTCCACTTCTAGCAACTTGGTGTGTTCAGTTGGGTATATAGTGGTGTTGTCTTTTGCTGTGATGTTAAAGTGAGAGTTGTTTTGAGTATGTTTGGTGGGTTGGAAGATGAGTAGTTTAGTTTTGTTTGGGTTGAGTATTAATTGGGCATCGGATAACCAAGTTTCAACAGAGGAAAAGGCTTCCTGTGTGACTTTTTGCAGTTTGGGTAGGGACTGGGCTGAGCAGATGATGGTTGAGTCATATGCGTATTGTATGAGTGTGCCATGTTTGGTGGCAGAGGCCAGATTATTGGTGAAAACAGAGAAGAGTAGGGGTCCAAAGATGGATCCTTGGGGAACCCCTATGGAGACAGGTAGTTGGGGAGATATGTCATTCTGCCATACAACGGATTGTTGGCGGTCAGACAGGTAACTCTGAAACCAGTTGGTGACTTGACTGAGAGAAGGATAGGTTACTGAGGACAGAGATGAGTTGTTTGTGTGGGACCATGTCAAATGCTTTAGATAGGTCTAGGAAAGTAGCAGAAGAGAGATAGCCATTGTTTTTATGCTGAAGGATAGTGTTAGTAAAGGAGAGTAAGGCAGTGGTGGTGCTATGGTTTAGTCAGAAACCATGCTGAGTATTGGAAAGGAGGCTGTTAGTAAGGAGGTAGTCTGAGACCTGAGAGTGTATGCATTGCTCTAGTATTTTGGAGAGTGGAGAGAGAATAACTATAGGGTGGTAATTGGTTAGTTCTGTGGAGGGGCCGCCTTTGTGGAGGGGAATTATATGTGATACTTTCCACAGTGTGGTAATGTAACTTTCTGACAGAGATCTGTTAATCAAGATGAGATACTGGGTAGGCCAGAGCATCAGCTGTGATTTGTACTTATTCACTTGGGAGGTTGTCTGCTGCTAATTTGGTGGGCTTAAGTTTAGTTAAGAGTTTTTTTATGTTGGAGGCAGGTACAGGAGAAAAAGAGAAGGCAGTGGGGAGATTACTAGTTGAAGGTGTGGGTTGGAGGGGAGGGTGGTTGTGTTGATTTGCTAGTGATAGTATGGTTTGTGTGAGGTGTGTGCTGAATGAGGTAGCACTATTTTCGGAGGAGTGAGGGATGTTAGGAGGAGGGGTACTGACTTTACCTGGGTGGAGGATGGAGTTTATGGAGGACCAGACTTGTTTGGGGCTGTGTTGGGAGGAGTCTAGGGCAGACTGGTAGTACTGGAATTTGTCCTGTTTTATGAGCTTTTTGACTCTATTGAGAAGTTCTAGGAATTTCTGTTTAGTTCAGGGGTTTTTGGTTTTGTGCCAGTGCTCCCAGGCCTTATCCATTTTTCATTTCTGACTTAGTGGTTTCCTGTAGCCATGGGGAGGGTTGTGCTTTGGTTCTGGAAAGTCTTATGGGGGCATGGTAATTAAGGATGCTCAGGAAGGTAGTATTAAAAAATTCAACTGCGTCATCAAGACTGGGGTACTTTAGAGGATGCCAGTTACATTCTTTGAGGGATGAGATGAATGTGAGTGGGTTAAAGTTTAGTTTTTTACGTATTTGATGGTAGATGACAGGTTTAGCTTGGTATAGGTATTTTCCGAGTAGGAATGTTGGGGAGTGATCACTGAGTCTATCTGATAAGCAGCCTGTTATACATGACTGGGGGCTCTTACTGACTAGTATCCAATCCAGGGTAGTGTGCTTGCTGGAGTTTTTATTTATCCTGGTTGGAGACTGGACTAGTTGGGTGAAGCCATGAAGGTTTACATGATGGGTTGGATGGTTGCCAGGACAGGATTGCCAGAAAATATTGAAATCGCCTAAAATGATAGTTTCTTGGAGGAGATGGTGGGTAGACCAGCTGACCAGGTTTTCTAGTGGAGGGATGTTTTGGCCAGGTGGATAGTAGCATCCAATTATGCTGATGGTTTTGTTTTGGTTTATTTTGAGGTTGGTATATATTATTTCTTCATTGCCTATTTGTGGAGCTGATGATTTTATGATCTGGATGTTTAGATGCTGTTTAAATATTATATCCACACCACCTCCTTTCTTGTTTAGTCGGTCTACTCTTAGTATGCCGTAACCGGTAGGGAATATTTGCTCACTGGTAATGTGAGGTTTTAGCCAGGTTTCTGTCAGGATGACTATATCTGGGGAGTACAAGTCTATGGTGGCATGGAGTTCATGGACTTTGTTGGATATACTTCTAATATTTAAGCTTAGTAGAAGGAAGTCACTTGGCTTTCTATTGGCTGTGACATGGGAGAAGTTGTGGTTTCTAGTCTGATTATGATGATTGGGGTTGGATCTGGTAGGGCCAGGGTTGGGGAGGATGTCTCCACTTAGGGCTAGTTTTAATATGCATGAGGTTATTCGTTTTTTCAGTTTTTGAATTCATTTGTTTATTAGGGAAACTTTATGATTGTGATCTGTGGGTAATAGGTATGGCGGGAGGGTTACTCTGTTAAGTTGTAGGGATGCTTTATATTTGAGTAATATAGTTGGTAGAATATGTGGGGGGTGCATAGGGATGGTTCTTGAGTTGGTGGGAGTGGAGCTGCGTGAGGGTGAGACATGAGTGGTGGTGTGAGTAGTAGTACAGTGGTAGTGGTTGAGTGGGGGAATGATGGCGCTTTGGTAGGATGTAAGATATGCAAGGAGAGTGCATGCAGTGAGCATAGGTAAGGTATGCTTGTACATGTTAGTTGAGGAGGTGTGATAGTAGTGGGAAGATGGAGAAGGTAGTGTTGGGTTAGCGCTATGGCTGACTATTGGAAAGATGGGAGGGGTTTTTGCATGTAATAAAGGTAGGACCACTGGGGGCGGGAGGAAATAGGGGGCAGGGTGGGGCGCGAAGCTGGTAGAGACCCTGTTATTTGCTATTATGAGGAGGATGGAAACAATCAGGTAACAGAGTAAACTGATAAATGAACATATGATAGTGACAAAGGGTTGTTGTAGTTTTAAAAATGGTGCCTGCCACAGGTAATATTTATTAACTTTGGGATTGGCTTAAGGTATTAAACAGGGAAGGGGGAGGAGGAGAACAAGGGTGTGAGCAGGCAGTTCTTTTGTACTGCTGCTAATGAGCCAAAGCAAAGACAAGTTTGTGTTTAAGAAACAACCAGAATTGGCCAAGGACTGCTCTGAAACTGTAAGTCATTTCTTAACCATTTCTCAGGTGAAAAAACAGGATAACCTTGTATCAGTGGTCTCAGTTTAAATTAACAAACACACAGTATTGATCAGTTATGGATACTATTGGAATAAGAGAGAAAGTGGAAGATGAGTGTGTGTGTGTGTGTGTGGGGGGGGGGGGGGCTGCTTACAAGCCAAAGCAGAGTGCTCATCAGCGGAAAATGAATAGTGGCTCAAACAGGCAGACACATACTCAAAGTTAACTTTAGCTGTTTGCAGACAGTTCAGACCCGGACTGCGCTTTTCTTATAAGAATGATAAAGGTGGTACCGCAGTTGAATACTTAAGAGTGGTGTTAGGTTGGAGAGACACTGAGCTCCTCATGGGGCCTGTAGCAGAGTGGATTGTAGTTTTAAAAATTAGTTCCCTTCCTGACTTTTAAATGTGCATAGGAAGTTCCATCACGTCTCTCTGCATCTGTGTGTGGCACCACAGATAATTCAATCTCACATGGAGAATGAAAAGGGTATAGTTATATTTGTATGATTTAAAGGCACTTAAGCCTCTTCTGACAGCATGATTCTTGGCAACTGACAGTTTGTAGTCACTCTATTCTTCTCAAATCTAGCAAATATGGAGCCTGTATGCTTAACTACAGAGTCTACTAAAACATCCCTCTGTACAAAAGCAGGCTTAGTAAACCTTACGGGCTTCAGTCTTCTCTCCTGTAGACATTTGAGTAAACTCTGGATTTGCAATATGTGGGAATGGAGAAGTATTAGGCATTGCCTTGTGTGCTGAAGATAGGGATGTATTATGGTATATTCTAGGATGCTTCGGGAAGCTTTTCTTTACAGCCTCTACATCATTTATGTGCCCGATGTGCATTTTGATAGATGTAGTACTATATATGTATGATGCTTACCAACAGGTTGAAGTGAGAGGTTTGCCTCTATGCTTCCTAAATATTCACACCTCTCATACATTAGCAGTTTGGTGCTATATGTGCAGTGGTAGGGCACTATGTACTCCCTTGTCAAACAAAGTTGCTTTTTGAATTGATATACCTCTCTTTGATCCCTTAGCTACTACTGTCTCAACTTTTTAGTATTCCCTACCTAGTTTTATTTTACAGCAAAACATTACTGCAGATGATGGTACTCAGCTTGGTGCTGTACAGGGTCATATAGTCCTGCTGTCTGCTTGTTTTTCTTTAATAGTTTTGTTTGTTGTTTTCTGCTGGATCTTTTTTCTGTGGCATTGCTTGGCTTTGTTCTTATTTGACCACAGCTGCACCAGACAGTGTTATGTACATGATCCCAGTAGCACATCCTACACCATATTCAATGCCTCGTCTTATCTCACTAATTCTGGTTTTCTGAAATATGACCTTTAATTACCTGTAATTAGAATAACAACAGCAGTCTGCATCCCCATGCAAACAAGTGTGGCACTCACACATGTCCCACTGCATAACTAAGTTACTAATTTTTGTGGCACTGGCCTTTAACATGAGTTGTGACTGCCATACAAAACTTGCCATGTTTTGTGGCAGCCATGTTTATAACTTGTATAATTTCTTTTTGTGTAATACTGAATGTTGTTCTGTTGTTGATTTGACTTCATTGCTCTCCCACATTACACCAAACTACCATTGCTATATCTTTTAACTGCTAGCTAAGCTTTTAAGCTACTAATGCTGTATCATCTGTAGCACACTAACCAAATCCTACTGTACTTCTCACCCCATCTGATTTCAAGACCCCATAGCACCCTATTTGACCCTTCTGTTGCCACTTACCTACATTAGGCACTTTGAGTTAATGTAGGAAATGGCTCATGCTCATGGATCACCCCTTACTGTTAACAGACATGGAATTTGCTCTTGAGTGGTAAAGATATATATTTGAACTAGAAGCAAACCGAACCTCTCATATCCTCAAGTACCCGAGTTGCCAGTGTTTACTAAACACATAAAAAATCTCTCTCCAAGCCTCCTAGGCATTCTAGGTTATTTACTAATGTACTTAGACCACAGCAATATAATCAGAACACATTACTCCTACCAAACACACTAAATTTTCCATCACAAGAAAATGTCAAAGTGGTACAGAAAAGATGCTAAAACCTGCCAGATCATGGTGTCATGAATTAAAACATACTCGTTATATGTGGCTCCAACATTTATGCAGACTGACAGGCTACTAGCCAGACTAAGCAAAACTAGAATGATAGTCAGCTGTCTATCAGGTGAAAAATTTGTGATGTTGCCAAGACTCTTAGATTCCTTCAGACAAAATCTGCATGCAGCCTGGTCATTTCACATGTGGGTATGAATGATCTGTAATGCACCAGCTTGGAAGATATGAAGACGGACATTGTCAGGCTCTATTTGTATATCTTTGAAGCTAGTAAGCAACTAGTCTTAAAAAAGCATTCTGTCATCACAGTGGATGGTGCCACAATACAAACAAAAATAAATGAATATCAATATATGGCTCAATAATTGGTATCATTCCAGGGATATTCGTTGTATGTTAGCTTGGAAAAAGATGGTTAACAGTATGTACTTCTCTAAGGATGGTGTACACCTCCCTCTCTCTCTCTCTCTCTCTCTTTCTCTCTCTCTCTCTCCTGGGCTACTAAATATTGGTAAAGGTGTTTTCTCACTGCCAATGCTGCTTTTAGGCAAAGCAAGCCTCCCACACCTACCAACATATCAGTTTGAAAACATCTTTATATTAAAATGTCAGTACTCAATGCTAGAAGCATAAATAAAAACTGTCCCTTTCTAGAAACCCCCATAACTCTTGAAAAAAGAAAAAAGACACCTGCAAAATTACAAAAATGTGATTCCAATGTAGTGATATGACTTCTCTTCTACCTTGTTTTAAGGACAACCACTTGTTTAGACCACCTAATGAAGATGGCTATGTCTCTGCTTGGGGTCATACCTGTTTTTTTAATCCCTTTAGATCAAATCTATACCTGCAGGATAATGATATAGATCTAACTCCTCCATATCCTGGTAACAACAAGCAAATCCACCGTCCATATTATGGCCAATTACAGAACCTCTTTATGATGCCTGCAGCTTATGAAACCTACTTCAACAAATTAGAATTTTCCATTATATCCTATATATATATATATATATATATATATATATATATATATATATATATATATATATATATATACAATGGTTCTGGAAAATCATAAATGCCAACTTGCATGGCAAATTAGTGTTCTCTCTTACTAAGATGTCAAATGTACTCAATCTGGTTCTTATGAATATGACATTATTATGTGAAATAGCTGTAGACATCCTCTCTTTACTCATATTTTACCACTATGCAATATATTCCCAGTAAGATCCTAGATTAATATGCCCTCAAATCTGACTATCTTCTGAGACTTTAGAGACTTCTCAATGGTTAACTTCCTAACACTGGCTTCTTCCCTAAGGATATTTAAAACTTCTTTCCCTCACGAGGACCTCATAGCTAAAATGGTTACTTAAACCACAAATGTCTATCCCAACCTAAACTGTTTAATTCAGATTTCTATCCCCATTCCTTAAAAATACAGTGCAAAGTTCAGAAATAAACCATTACTGGAAGTCCAGCATCGATAAATACTACAACATGAGGAAAACCAATCATAGCCCTAAGAAATAAAATGAAAACCCCTTACTGCAAAAATGACCCCAATAATCAAAATAGTAAATACATAAATAAATAAATAAAACAAAAGTGCAAGACCTGGAAAACTAAGTATGAATTAAATGTTGCTACCACATGCAGAATGTGTTCTAATATATTTATTTATTTTATTACTCATGATTGTTCATTGAGGGTTTCTGTCATGTGACATGATTTATTTGTTATTTAAATAGATTGGATTGCATAATTTTAATTAAGCACAGAAGAAGGGAGTTGTTGTTCCCAAAAGCTTTGTGTTTTAAATAAATGAACGTTTCTGTAGTTCTACATTTTATAAGGGCAAGAAGAATCATAGCAATTAACTATGCCTTTACAGCTAAACAAAGTAAGCTGTACCACACCTGAGTGAAGAATGTGGTGCAAATGGCATTTAGACTGAAAAATTGGGTGAAACTGAATGCAGTAGACAAGGACCGGTGTCTAATGGGAGCATGACTGTGGGGAATGGGCCATTGTTGTAGGCTTTGCTCAGGGAGTGTTACATTGAAGCTGAAGTGGGATGCATTTTTGAATGGTGGACTTAGAAATATTTATGTAGAAGTCTTGAAAATCTGCTATGGTGAAATATTAAGGTATGATATCCTTAAATTGTCTTAAATGTTGAAGTAAAGGTTATTGTTTTATTTTATAACTGCAGCCCATTGGATTACTGTGTTTTTGGGAAGTTCCTGATAAGAGTTAAATGTGGATAGTTTGCGCTTGTTGAAGAAATGTGCCAGAATAGTTGAGATCTAAAGTTAAAATAGTGAACAAATCTAAGCTATGGGTCTTTCTGAGATAATAATTTCCCAAACATAGTAAATATAGTAGTTTGTTACAGACAATGTGTGTTCAAAAGTACACCAGACTACACTCTTCTACATTCCTGAGTCACTGCCCACAAGTTCAAAAACTGTATAAATAGTTCCCCAGATGTAGAAAGAGAGAACGCCCATTGCCCCCACCCTTTGGCTCTGGCTCTCTCTATCACTGCCTCTGTATCTCTGTCTCAGTGCCCAACACCGAAACACAGATTCACAGAAAAGAGTGTGCATTTCATGAGAAGCTGCTGCTATTGAGGGAAAATGTGATTTCCATTATAATAAGAAGTTATGGAAATACTGAGAATATGAGTCTTATAAAGGGTGACGTTCACAGTGATGTTTTCTTAGAAAGTGTGTATTGAAATGGGGGCTGGCAAACAACCTCAGTAAATAGAAGCACTGTTGAGTGAATTTTATTTTTGGTGTTAAACTGAGTCAGAAGCTTATCTTTGTAACACCCAGAAGAAGAGCAAGGCTCAAAAGTTAGACTTTGGAATACGGTAACTGAAATATGTTTTAAACTAAGTTGAAAACAATTTCAAGAAGAGTTACATAATGGATAGTACTATCAAATGCTTTACAAAAGGGATATGGAATTGCTGAAAGGTTGCTTATCATAGTAATTTAATGAGAGAAAGGGGATCCAGTATCTATCTGCCTGGGACGACGTGATCGACAGACCATGATGCTTTGCCAGAGATGGTTTGCACCTGTCACCCCTGGGATTAAGGTTACTGGCTAAGGCTCTTGCACCCCTATAATGCCTTTTTTAGGCAAAGTTCAAAGGACAAAACCACCACCGTAACAGGTACAAGCATGAAAAATCTGAAGGTAATGCTACTCAATGCTAGAAGTCTAAACCTCAAAATGCACTCTCTCTAGGCACTCCTAAAAATGGAGAACATCAATATCTGTGCAGTAACTAAGACCTGGTTCAAGGCTCCAGAGAGCACCCCTGCAATACCAGGCTACAACTCTTACCACACTTTTCAGCCACCAAACCAGGACCGAACACTAAAGGTGGAGGAGTGTCCATATTCACCAAGGATATTCACAACAGACTAGTTGCCCAACACAATGCATCTGAAATTCTCCAGGTACAACTAACACTAGGTAAGACTGCAATCCAAATTGTAGCTTCGTACAGATCTCCCACCATGCCCCAAGATTCTCATTACACCTTTTTAAACATATTGGAAAATATTAAGATACAACCAAACACCCTAATAATGGGTGATTTCAACTGCCCTGCCATAAACTGGGAAAACTACTCATGTACCAACACCTTTGCCCAACGGTTCTTGGGATTCATAAATTCCAATGCTCTGGATCAACTAATCCTTAGTCCCACAAAGAGCTCCAATATCCTAGACCTGGTCATTACCAACATGGGAAATTGATGCTCCACACCTATGGTCACCCCCTCGTTGGTCAGGTCTGACCATAAGCTAATCAACCTTGACATCCACATCCCACCCTCCAGCAAGGAAACCTCCATAAAAAACTTCTCCAAAGCCAACTTCATGCAACTCAAGTCAGAAGTGACAAACTTCATGACACCAATGCAGACAGGAACTGAAAGTTCGACTGCTGAATCCTACACTAAGGCACTGCACGAGCACATCCACTTGTGCATGAATCGTGCCATGTTCAATAGAACCAAGACCCTCTTCTCCAAAAAAAGGAAGACAATCTGGTAGTCCCTTGCATAAACAAACTTTACAACAAAAGGAAGAAACTGTTGCAGAAAAGAAGAAAATCCCATGATGCAAAAAACTCCCTTACCAGCCTCAGTAAGAAGCTATCTATCATAAAATTCTCCAAAGCTAGTTACGAAAATAAAATTGGCAAAGATTTCAAAACAACCACAAGGCATTCTATAGCTATGTCAAGAAGCTAAATGGCAATGCTCAGATATGCTCTGAGCTACAACAGAATGGCATTAAATATATGAGCCCAAGGATATTGCCAATATCCTGGCAGATAAATTCAGTGCAAACTTCACCCCCCTCTCACCCCCTAAAGGGCTCTTCTCAATACTGAAAGATTGCCAAATTCTGCTAATAACAGCCACACAAGTAAAAAATGCATTCTCCAAAGCTAAGAATACAGCATCCATGGGACCAGATGACATCCCAGGCTGTGTACTACATGAACTAAAAAATGAACTGGCACCTCACCTAAGTGTCATGTTTAACCATAGCTTTACCTCAGGCTTTGTGCCCACTGAGTGGCGCACAGCTACAGTTATCCCACTCCACAAGGGGAAATCCACCTTGGATCCTGGGAACTACCGCCCCATCAGTCTGACGAGCCTGATCTGCAAGGCCATGGAACATATTATCATGGAACTAATAAACAAAAACTTTGGCAACCTTCAAACACTGGACCCCCATACAGTTTGGGTTCGTGAAGGGCCGATCTTGTCTCCTGAACCTGATTGACTTCTTTGAATCAGTCTCCAGAGCCATGGACAAGGGAAAGGTGGTCCACACAGCCTATCTGACCTCGCTAATGCCTTCAACACCATCCCCCACTCTGGAATCATAGATAAACTTACTAAGCTGGACATTGATCCCTATGTCACTTGATGGTTTGCCAACTGGCTTACTGACAAAACCCAGACTGTAAAAGTAGCTGACTCCAAATCCAGCTCCAGACAAGTGACAAGTGGAGTACCTCAGTGTTCAGTCCTGGGACCGCTCTTGTTTGGCATCTACTTCTCTGAAGTACAGGCCAACACTAAGGGACTCTGGCTAACAAAGTTTGCAGATGACTGCAAACTGAGAGCCATTTTGAATCCCCAAATGATGTGGATATTCTACAAAAGGGCCTTACAGAAACAGATGCTTGGTGCCAGAGCCATCGGCTCAAGCTCAATGCCAAGAAATGTATAGTTATCCCCTCTGGGAAAAAACATGTACCCATGAATTACTACATAGGTGGCAGTACATTAAACACCGAAAGTGTGATAAGATACTTAGGGACACAGGCAGACAGTGGTCTCACCTTCGATAACCACATTGCCACAACAGTCAGGAAATCCTTCTATGTGGCACATCTTATCACTAAGGGCTTTTCATCCAGAAAAAAGGAGGTCATTGTCCCACTTTACTCATCCCTCATTAGACCCATTATAGAATACAATGCCCCGTTTGGTATGTACCTCTCAAGACATCTGCAACAACTGGAAATGCCACAGAAATACCTCACTAAAAGAATCACAGGCCTAAAGCAGATGCCTGATGCTGACCATCTAAAAAAAAAACACCTATACTCTGTTGCATATCGTCTACTCAGAGGCAATCTCTGCTTAACATAAAAGGCCATGTCAAACCCAGAGATGTTGGACATGCTACACTTAAAGAAATCCCAGCACCTCACACACACAATCCAGGGATCTAAATCTTGTCATCACAATGAACAAAACATGCTGGAGGGATAGGTTCCTGACCCAGAGACTCCCCAGACTCTGGAATAGACTGCCCATACATGTCAAGCAGAGTGCTTCTTTGGCCCTCTTCAACCTTAATGACTGGATGGGAGATATGAAATTCACCCCAGGGATCACATTAGTCACCCTGTGAGACAGGGGTCCAGGGAAGTAAATACTGTGGGAAGAAATAGGCAGGAAATTGTTATGGTTAGGCTTGTATAGGCCTTAGGGACGATAGCCTAGTACCAACCTATGAACCTATGAACCTATAAGAGGTCGCATAGCAAATGTACTAAGGTATTGACATAAATGCAGTAGGAAATGTGCTAAGAAGCATATGTTTAAGAATAATAGTGAACAAAATTTCTGAATCTGGTTCTGAGAACTGTGTTAAACAACAAAGAGAAGCTTACAACCTTCTAAATTTATAAAATTAAACCAATTGACTGTGAAGCATTGTTCTTTCATTTTGGGTGTGCAAAGTCTATTTTCCAAACAATTCCTTAATGAGAGAAAAGTTTTGCAGTGGTATTCAAAGAAAATAATTTGTGCAGTTCTGAACTGTATGCAGTAAAAAATGTTGACTATGTTGCAGGTTTTAAACTTAAGGTAATCAAGGAGGGTATTCAGAAATACATAGCACACTACTCAATATTGTTTCTAGCACGACTAATCCATGCACCTTAAGTGATCTACTTAATGACTACTATAGCATGGTACAGTGATTCAAATACAAGCTGTATCACTCCATTGCCTAGGAGAATAATGAGTACTATACAGTTAGGTTTATGGTGAACATCTATTGATGCCTGCAGCAGCAGCAGTGGGTGTGTTATCCTCACAAAAGTCAGAACTGCAAGGCAGTCTGTGTGTGTGTGTGTGTGTGTGTGTGTGTGTGTGTGTGTGTGTGTGTGTGTGTGTGTGTGTGTGTGTGTGTGTGTGTGTGTGTGCATGCGTGCATGTGTGTGTGTGTGTGTGTGTGTGTGTGTGTGTGTGTGTGTGTGTGTGTGTGTGTGTGTGTGTGTGTTCATAACTATAGTGCTTGCATTTATGTGTTTGTGCTCCTGTATTTGTCCAACAGTGTTCCTTCGGTCGGTAGGAAAAATACTTACTGCAAGTGTTCCAACTATATTAAATTTTCCATTTAGGGACATGTAAAGCAACTGTTAATAAACTTTTTCTCCATGAGACTCTTGCATATCTAAATCAGTTGTTAAGAAGTTGTTACTATACAAGATTTGCAGTGCTAGTCCTGCTATATAGCTAACATTTTTTGAATACCTCCTAATACATGAAGTGCTAATAAAGGCAGACACTCATTTGTGTGGTGGTTCTGAAACAGGAGAAAAGTGCTAGTACACAGAAATAAAGACATATTTGTATATTATGTTGTATGTCCTGTTACTAACAATAACAATCTACAGGGAAAGTTTTGTAGTATATAAATTAACTATCTTCTGGGAAAAAATATTCCAAGCATGTATGAGTATGGTAGTGAAAGAAAATGTGATTGTTGTATAGAAATGTAATAGTTGTATAGTGCATGGAAAAGAATGGTAATGGGCTTTTAAAGGAGGTCAGAGCATGGTGCATCAGTGACAAAGAATAATTTCTAATATAATCCTGATATTTCTTGGATGTGTTAATTGTCATGTGTTTAAAGTAAATCACTGTCTGGTATTGCTTTCTCAGTAGAACCGTATTTTTTTAAAATACATTTTTTGGTAGAAACTGCATTGCTGAGAGGTTGAGATAAGCAAAAAGAAAAGTACAGTATGTGGAAAGCATTTACAGTGGTGGGACTTTTAAAGCACTGAATTTCAAAATGCACTTTTTTGGCAAACTCTAATAACATACTGCACTGAATCTTAGTACATGCTGTCTGTGGCAAAGTGTAGAATTGCATACAACTCTGAATTGGAGGTGCTGTCTTAACTGTAGTAGAAAACAATTCTGACAAAGTGAATGAGAAAAATAAGCAAAGTGTCACTCTTCCAAAGTAGTGATTTGTATATCTATATTAACAATTGATCTTGGCCATTATGGAAACATGCACCATCAATAAAACTGTTCTTGTGACACTTCAAAGGCAGCTTGAAAAAATAAAATTCTTCGTTGATGTTACACTAAAGATTTGCAAGAAAAAAAATGTTATAGCAAACCTGCTTTATCAAAGTTCTGGTGGCATTTTTTTCAATCTAAAAGGTGTTGTAAATAACTGATTCTACAAGTAAAACCCACTGAGTGGAAAAGGTGAAGCCATTTATGTGTAAAGCAAGAAACAAAATGTGTGTAGACCTTGTGAAACTGAATTGTCTGTGATGAAAATTAGATGGAAATGAGGTAATAAGCAAAACAATATCTCGGTTGCTGTTGTGGAAGAAAAACAAATGTTAGACTCTTCTGAGATACAGCAATATTGGTTCACAGAAGACAGTGTTGTTGACCAAATAAGTAAGGACGTTTTGCAACTGAGTATCTCTGACAGACAGAGGACTATGGATGTTTTTCAGTCCAGTGCAAAGTAAAGACTTATTTGCAAATAATTACTCTGGGTGCAAATGTTCTAAGAGAGCTGGACAAGATGATGGTTTAGAGCAGACCTTGGGGTTCAAACTGAGTGATTTTACGAAGAAACAATATTAAAAAAGGCATTATAGGTCATTGCAGGGAACTAGCTAATGAAAAAATAGGTAAACCAGGGACAAAAGAAAGCAAGTACCACACTTTCTCTATATTGTGTAACTATGTTAGAAGTCACAACATTACCTGAGAAAGTAAAAATGTTCAGACAGCCTGGGGAACTGATTTTAACCAGAGGGAATCAATAGCAATAATACCACAGATAGTTTCTAAAATGAAAATAAAATGAAAGAGAGTTTTTAAAGGTTTTTGGCTGAATGTGACCAACAGAAGAAATGGCAAAAGAAAACATATTGTTAGCATGTCTAAAAGCCAACAATGAAGGAGATCAGTACAGGTACTGATATTATTTGAAGAATATTTATTTGCATTTGTTTTCATGGGTAGAGTACTGATTTCCATGCACCATTTTCAGAGTCAGCTCAGGAGCAGTTTCTGATTAAGTGATTAGCTCAGAGTCACACAGTTACCCACTAAAGGCTTAAGGAATCAAACTGTGTGCCACAGGACCATAGGAAACAGCGTATTAAAAAATTCTAAGGCCTCTAATCCAACTGTCAGGCAGGCATAGGCAGTGGCAAAACATAGTACATTGAAAGGGAAAACAAGGCAAGTTCAGTGTTCAGACTTTCACAACATATTTACTGTAAGTGTGATAACTAAAGTGAGAGGGGCTGTTAGCCTGCAAACCTAATTCAAGTTTTCTAATCTTTAGTCTGTTATTAAAATTTGTGCTCTTAAGTGCATATCTATTTTGACACTCTGTTTTCATAGTATGCTCTTACACACTATTGTTATATTTTTATATTAACTAGAAATGTTTTATAAAAATTAGAAATTTTCTACAATTGTTAAGCATCTGGTTGGGTTTGGTTGTTCTGATTTCCTGCTAGGGATGGTATTATATAACTTGTTTGCAGTTAAAAGCATTATCTAGAGTCTCCTTGATCCTTTATCTGTTTAAACATTTCTGCAGTTTTTTTCAACCTAAGTAGTGTTGGTAGTGTAGCATTGTCCATATTCAGGCTTGAGTTTTGGGCTTAGTTTTTTGTTAGTAGAGGCTGTGTATCTGATTACATGTTGCAGGCCATCATAACTTAGCCAAAGCCAGTATAGCATTTCAGTGAGAGTGAATTGTTTGTGGTCATTGGCTGACTGGACTATGGCTTAGAGTAAGCACCTCAATGGATCTTTCAAGCTTTTTTTAAAGTTGCTTCAGTTTGCAACTTTGTTACTTAAGAAGTTAACTTGTGAGTGTTTCTGCCATTTCACACTGAGCTAATCGGAGGAAGTCAGAGGAAGGGCTCTGAGCCAACTAGTCTGTGATATATCACATTAAGTATCCTCTTTTTTGCTTATTTCTGAGTTATTTATAGCACTTTTGTTGTCTGCATATACTTTGCTAGCTAGTTTCACTGTGTGTGAGGTACTAACTAGAAATTTTCTACAATTGTTAATCATCTGGTTTGGTTTGTTTGTTCTGATTTCCTACTAAGGAGTGTGTCATATAACTTGTTTGCAGTTAAAAGCATTCTCTAGAGTCTCCTTGATTTTTTATCTGTTTAAACATTTCTGTAGTTTTTTTCCTACCTAAGTAGTGTTGGTAGTGTACCATTGTTCATATTCAGGCTTGTGTTTTGGGCCTAGTTGTTTGTTAGTGGAGGCCGTGTGTCTGAGCACATGTTCCAGGCCATCATAGCTTAGGCAAAGCCAGTATAGCATTTCAGTGAGAGTGAATTGTTTGTGGTCATTGGCTGACTGGGGTTGCCTGGACTACAGCTTGGAGTAAGCACCTTACTGTTTTTTCAAGCATTTTTTTAAAGTTGTTTCAGGTTTCAACTTGGTTACTTAAGAAGTTAAGTGTTTCTGCCATTTCACATTGAGCTAATCGGAGGAAGTCAGAGGAAGGGCTCTGAGCCAACTAATCTGTGATATATAACATTAAGTATCCTGTTTTTTGCTTATTTCTGAGTTATTTATAGTACCTTTGTTGTCTGCATATACCTTGCTAGTTATTTTCTCTGTGTGTGAGGTATTAACTAGAAATTTTCTCCAATTATTGAGCATCTGCTTGGGTTTGTTTGTTCTGATTTCCTGCTATGGACTGTATCATGTAACTTGTTTGCAGTTAAAAGCATTATCTAGAGTCTCATTGATCCTTTATCTGTTTAAAAATGTCTGCAGTTTTACTTCTACCTAAGTAGTGTTGGTAGTGTAGCATTGTCCATATTCAGGCTTCTATTTTGGGGCTAGTTGTTTGTTAGTAGAGGCTGTGTGTCTGAGCACATGTTCCAGGTCATCAAATCTTTGCCAAAGCCAGTATAGTATTTCAGTGAGAGTGAATTGTTTGTGGTAATTGGCTGACTGGGGTTGCCTGGACTACAGCTTGGAGTAAGTACCTCATTGGTTCTTTCAAGCTTTTTTAAAGTTGTTTCTGGTTTCAACTTTGTTACTTAAGAAGTTAACTTGTGAGTGTTCTTGCCATTTCACACTGAACAAATCAGAGGAAGTTGGAGGACAGGCTCTGAGCCAAAAAAATCTGTGATATATAACATGAAGTATCCTGTTTTTTGCTTATCGCTGAGTTATTTATAGCACTTTTATTGTCTGCATATACTTTGCTAGCTAATTTCACTGTGTGTGATGTATTACCTAGAAATTTTCTACAATTGTTAAGCATCTGGTTGGGTTTGTTTGTTCTGATTTCCTGCTAAGGAGTGTATCATATAGCTTGTTTGCAGTTAAAGGAATTCTCTATAGTCTCTTTAATCATTTATCTGTTTAAACATTGCTGCAATTATTTTTTTTACCTAAGTACTGTTGGCTGACAGGGGTTGCCTGGACTATGGCTTAGAGTAAGCACCTCATTGGTTCTTTCAAGCTTTTTTAAAGTTGTTACAGGTTTCAGCTTTGTTACTTAAGAAGTTAACTTGTGAGTGTTTCTGCCATTTTACACTAAGCTAATTGAAAGAAATCGGAGGAAGGGCTCTGAGCCAAAAATCTGTGATATATAACATTAAGCATCCTGTTTATTGCTTATTTATGGGGTATTTATAGCACTTTTATTGTCTGCATATACTTTGATAGCTAGTTTCACTGTGTGTGAGATATTAAATATAAATTTTCTAGAATTGTTAAGCATCTGGTTGGGTTTGTTTGTTCTGATTTCCTGCTAAGGAGTGTATCATACAACATGTTTGCAGTTGAAAGAATTCTCTAGAGTCTCCTTGTTGCTTTATCTGTTTAAACATTTCTGTAGTTTTTTTCTACCTAAGTAGTCTTGGTACTGTAGCATTGTCCATATTCAGGCTTGTGTTTTGGGCCTAGTTTTTTGTTAGCAGAGGCAGTGTGTCTGAGCACCTGTTCCAGGCCATCATAGCTTAGCCAAAGCCAGTAATACCATTTCAGTGAGAGTGAATTTTTTGTCGTCATTGGTTGAGTGGGGTTGCCTGGACTATGAATTGGAGTAAGCACCTCATTGGTTCTTTAAAGCTTTTTTTAAAGTTGCTTCAGGTTTCAACTTTGTTTCTTAAAAAGTTAACTTGTGAGTGTTTCTGCCATTTCACACTGAGCTGATCAGAGGAAGTGAGAGGAAGGAATCTGACCCAAACAATCTGTGATATATAACATTAAGTATCCTGTTTTTGGCTTATTTCTGAGTTATTCATAGCACTTTTGTTGTCTGCTTATACTTTACTAGCATGTTTCACTGTATGTGAGGTATTAACTAGACATTTTCAACAATTGTTAAGCATCTGGTTGGGTTTTTTTCTGATTTCCTGCTTAGGAGTGTATCATATAACTTGTTTGTAGTTAAAAGCATTCTCTAGAGTCTCCTTGATCCTTTATCTTTTCAAATATTTCTGCAGTTTTTTTCTACCTAAGTAGTGGTGGTAGTGCAGCTTTGCCCATATTCAGGCTTGTGTTTTGGGCCTAGTTGTTTGTTAGTAGAGGCTGTGTGTCTGAGCACATGTTCCAGGCCATAATAGCTAAGCCAAAGCCAGTATAGCATTTCAGTGAGAGTGAATTGTTTGTGGTCATTGGCTGACTGGGGTTGCCTAGACTATGGCTTGGAGTAAGCACCTCATTGGTTCTTTCAAGCTTTTTCTTAAACTTGTTTCAGGTTTCAACTTTGTTACTTAAGAAGTTACCTTGTGAGTGCTTCTGCCATTTCACGCTGATCTAATTGTAGGAAGTCAGAGGAAGGGCTCTGGCCAAATAATCTGTGATGTATAACATTAATTATCCTGTTTTTGCTTATTTCTGAGTTATTTATAGGACTTTTATTGCCTGCATATACTTTGCTAGCTAGTTTCTCTGTGTCTGAGGTATTAACTAGAAATTTTCTGCAAGTGTTAAGCAGAAGGTTGGGTTTGTTTGTTCTGATTTCCTGCTAAGGAGTGTATCATATAACATGTTTGCAGTTAAAAGCATTCTCTAGAGTCTCCTTGATCCTTTATCTGTTTAAACATTTCTGCAGTTTTTTTTTTCTACCTACATAGTGTTGCTATTGTAGCATTGTCTATATTCAGGCTTGTGTTTTGGGTCTAGTTTTTGATAGTAGAGGCTGTGTGTCTGAGCACATGTTCCATGCCATCATAGATTAGCCAAAGCCAGTATACCATTTCAGTGAGAGTGAATTGTTTGTGGTCATTGGCTGACTGGGTTTGCTTGGACTACGGCTTGGATTAAGCACCTCATTGGTTCTTTCAAGCTTTTTTTTAAGCTGTTTCAGGTTTCAACTTTGTTACATAAGAAGTTAACTTGTGAGTGTTTTTACCATTTCACACTGAGAATCAGAGGATGTTGGAAAAAGGGCACTGAGCCAACTAATCTGTGATATATATCATTAAGTATCCTGTTTTTTTCTTATTTTTGAGTTATTTATCGCACTTTTTTTGTCTGTATATACTTTGATAGCTAGTTTCACTGTGTGTGAGTTATTAACTAGAAATTTTCTACAATTGTTAAGCATCTGGTTGGGTTTGTGTTTTCTGATTTCCTGCTAAGGAGTGTATCGTATAACCTATTTGCAGTTAAATGCATTCTCTTCAGTCTCCTTAATCCTTTATCTGTTTAAACATTTCTGCATTTTTTTCTACCTAAGTAGTGTTGGTAGTGTAGCATTGTCCATATTCAGACTTGTCATTTGGGCCTTGTTGTTTGTTAATAAAGGCTGTGTGTCTGAGAACATTTTCCAGGCCATCATAGCTTAGGCAAAGTCAGTATAGCATTTCAGTGAAAGTGAATTGTTTGTGGTCATTGGCTGACTGGGTTTGCCCGGAGTAAGGCTTGGAGTAAGCACCTTATTGGTTCTTTCAAGCTTTTTTTTAAAGTTGTTTCAGGTTTCAGCTTTGTTACTTAAGAAATTAACTTGTCTGTGTTTCTGCCATTTCACACTGAGCTAACCATAGGAAGGTGGAAGAAGGGGTCTGAGCCAACTAATCTGTGATATATAACATTAAATATCCTGTTATTTGCTTATTTTTGAGCTATTTATAGCAATTTTGCTGTCTGCGTATATTTTTCTAGCTAGTTTCACTGTGTGTGAGTTATATCTGTGATATATAACATTAAATATCTTGTTATTTGCTTATTTTTAAGATATTTATAACACCTTTGTTGTCTGCATATATTTTGCTAGCTAGTTTCACTGTGTGTGAGTTATTAGCTAAAAATATTTTACAACTGTTAAGCATCTGGTTGGGTTTGGGTTTTCTGATTTCCTTCTGAAGAGGGTATCATATAACTTGTTTGCAGTTAAAATCATTCTCTAGAGACTCCTTGATCCTTTATGTGTTTAAACATTTCTGCAGTTTTTTTTCTACCTAAGTAGTGTTGGTAGTGTAGCATTGCCCATATTCAGGCTTGAGTTTTGTGCCTAGTTGTTTGTTAGTAGAGGCTGTCTGTCTGAGCACATGTTCCACACCATCACAGCTTAGCCAAAGCCAGTATAGCATTTCAGTGAGAGTGAATTGTTTGTGGTCATTGGCTCACTGGGGTTGCCTGGCTTACGGCTTGGAGTAAGCACCTCATTGGTTCTTTCAAGCTTTTTTTAAAACTTGTTTCAGGTTTCAACTTTGTTACTTACGAAGTTAACTTGTTAGTGTTTCTGCCATTTCACACTCAGGTAATCGGAGGAAGTCAGAGGAAAGGCTCTGTGCCAACTAATCTGTGATATATAACATTAAGTATCCTGTTATTTGCTTATTTCTGGGTTATTTATAGCACTTTTGTTGTCTGCATATACTTTGCTAGCTTGTTTCACTGTGTGTAAGGTATTAACTAGAAATTGTCTACAATTGTTAAGCATCTGGTTAGGTTTGTTTGTTCTGATTTCCTGCTAAGGAGTGTATCATATAACTTGTTTTCAGTTAAAAGCATTTTCTAGAGCCTCCTTGATCCTTTCTCTGTTTAAACATTTCTAAAGTTTTTTTTTTTATCTACCTAAGTAGTGTTGGTAGTGTAGCATTGTCCATATTCAGGCTTGTGTTTTGTGCCTAGTTGTTTGTTAGTAGAGGCCGTGTGTTTGAGCACATGTTCCAGGCCTTCATAGCATAGCCAAAGCCAGTACAGCATTTCAGTTAGAGTGAATTGTTTGTGATCATTGGCTGACTGGAGTTGCCCAGACTAAGGCTTGGAGTAAGCACCTTATTGGTTCTTTCAAGCTTTTTTTTTAAAGTTTTTCAGGTTTCAACTTTGTTACTTAAGAAGTTAACTTGTGAGTGTTTCTGCCATTTCACACTGAGCTAATCGGAGGAAGTTGGACGAAGGGCTCTGAGCCAACTAATCTGTGATATATAACATTAAGTATCCTGTTTTTTGCTTTTTTTCTGAGTTATCTATAGCACTTTTATTGTCTGCATATACTTTGCTTGCTAGTTAAACTGTGT
This sequence comes from Protopterus annectens, assembly GCF_019279795.1. Taxonomy (NCBI): domain Eukaryota; kingdom Metazoa; phylum Chordata; order Ceratodontiformes; family Protopteridae; genus Protopterus; species Protopterus annectens. The sequence goes on from NC_056732.1 coordinate 1,215,462,902, forward strand.
GTGAGGTATTAACTAGAAATTTTCTGCAATTGTTAAGCATCTGGTTGGGTTTGTTTTTTCTGATTTTTTTCCCATCCTCCCTCCCTATTGGTATCCTGTTGTTATACTTGGTGGCTTTGCAGTGGCCCACCCCTACTATAAATTTGATCTGGGATACTCCTCCCAGTCTGGTGTCATTACCTCATTCTAACTAATCCAGGGAGAACATTTGAGAAGGCCAACCCAGTTAGTTTTTGCTCCTCCTTTCCCCTTTCCACTTTACAAAAAGACAAAAAAAAAAAAAAATTCTAAGCTTGTTTCCTACCTTTCCTGTAAGTCGTCTAGTCCAGATACAGGTTTGCTGTATCCAGGACTGTTTTGTACGCTTTTGAACCCCAAAGCCTTTCTGTTTTGGAGGGAAGCCTTCTAGCTTAATTTTGGTTCTTGGAACTAGCAAGTTTTCAAGTTTCAGCACTTAAATCTGTTTTGTTGAGCTCAGCACTTGTTTAGAACTCATTGTAAGCACCAAATAAGCTACAAATTACTAGAGCACTCAACTTTCCTCACTCATCTAAAGGAAAATAGTTTTTAGTACTTAATAAATAAGCACCTATTCAGGCATGTCTAAGGGTCAGCTCCCGGTGTTTTCTCCTGTCTACCTGATGAATCTGGGCATCTTCGGGCAATGCTGCAATTGCCTCATGAACACAGACACCCTCTCCTCCTACCACCCAACAATACAACCTGTGAGAGATGCACTTATATCCAAACTGGAAGCAAAGCTTTCTTCACCCAAGACTGGACTAGACAGTCAAGAGGAGAAGGTAAACACTTGCATCACACCACACTCATCACATAGTCCCTCAAAACCTACACCACCAAAGCATAAAGATAGAAACACAAAATACACACCTACATTCATGGATGCTCTCAAAAACAATCTACCCAAGCAAAAGGGATCTCCAATGCAGAAACACAAGCAGCCTCCAACCCCCAACACAACCCAAATGACACATAGCCCACAAACTCAGTGTGCCACTCAACCACAGCCCATATGGCATAACAACATACCCAACACTCTAGTCATAAGTGACTCGATAGTCAGGCACACTGATGTTCCACTCACCAGGCTAAACAAGGAGAACGTTTCTGTCATCTGCCTGTCAGGTGACAGGATCCGCCCCATAACGCATCCACTCAGGTCACTTCACATCCATGTTTGTGTGAATGACCTGAGACATACCTCCCTGGACTACATGAAAAGAGACATTGAGGAGTTGTCTAATATTGTAGCCCAGGCAGGTATGAACCTAGCCCTGAGTAGCATCCTGCCATCACCTAGAATGATAGCACACTACAAGGACAAAATGATTGACTTCAACAATTGTCTAAGCTTCTGGTGTCATTCTAAGGGGATCCAGTATCTGTCTGCCTGGGATGACATGATTAACAAACCACAATGCTTTGCTAGAGATGGCCTGCACCTGTCGCCCTTGGCATTCCAGATACTGGCTAAGGATCTTGCCACCTCTATAGTGCCTTTTTCAGGCAATATTCAAATGACAAATTCACCACAGTAACAGGTACAAGCAAACAAAATCTGAGGGTAATGCTACTTAATGCTAGAAGTCTAAACCTCAAAATGGACTCACGTGAGGCACTCCTTAAAATGGAGAACGTCGACATCTGTGCAGTAACAGAGACCTGGTTCAAGGCTCCAGAAAGCACCCCTGCATTACCAGGCTATAATTTGTACCCACACCTTTTGGCCACCTAACCTAGACCGAAGCACTAAAGGCGGCAGCATGTCCATATTCATTAAGGATATCTACACCTCTAGGCTAGTTGCTCAGCATACTGCATCTGAGATTATCCAAGTGCAACTATCTGTAGCTTGCTACAGATCCCCCACCATGCCCTAGGATTCCCACTTCTCATTTCTTGATACACTGGAAAATATTAGGGTACAACCTAACACCGTAATAATGGGCGATTTAAATTACCTCACCATTAACTGGGAAAACTACTTATGTACCAACTCTTGTGCTCAACACTTTCTGCAATTCATAAATTTCAACGCCTTGGATCAACTTATTCACATCCCCACCAGGGGCAGCAATATCCTAGACCTGGTCATTACCAATGTGGGCAACCGGTGTTCCACACCAGAGGTCAATTCCTTGTTGGTCAGATCCGACCACAAGCAAATCACCCTAGACATCCTCATCCCACCCCCACCCCCCATTAGGGAAACCACCGTAAAAAATTCTCCAAAGCCAACTTCACGCTCTTTAAGACAGAAGTGGCAAACTTCACGACACCCATGCTGATGGACAACAGAGTACGACTGCTGAATCCTATACAATTGGACTTTATAAGCACTTACACGAGTGCATGGATCATGCTATCCCTAACAGAACCAAGATGCTTTCCTTCAAAAAAAGGAAGCCAATCTGGTGGTCCCCTGCCATAAACAAACTCTACAACAGAAGAAAGAAACTGTTGCAAAAAAAGAGTAAAATCCCATGACTGGAGGAACTCCGTGGTCAGCCTCAGTAGGAAGCTGAGATCCCTCATAAAATCCTACAAAGCTAGTTATGAAAACAAAATCGCCACTGATTCTGAAGACAACCACAAAGCATTCTATAGCTATGTCAAGAATCTCAATGGCAACATTTAGATCATCTTTGAGTTACAGCAAAATGGCACTAAATATACAGAACCAACTGATATTGCCAACATCCTGGCAGATAGGTTCATTGCTAACTTTACCCCCCTCTCTGATCCCCTAAAGGGCCCATCTCTATACCGGAAGAATGCAAAGTTCCTGTAATCACGGCTGCACAGGTAAAAAACAAACTTTCCAAAGCCAAGAACACAGCATCCATGGGACCTGACAACATACCAGGCTGCATTCTACATGAACTACAAAATGAACTAGCACCCCACCTAATTACCATGTTTAATCATAGCCTCACCTCAGGCTTTGTGCCCACTGAATACCGCACAGCAACGGGTATCCCACTCCACAAAGGGGGAGCCAACACGGACCCCGGGAACTACCGCCCCATTAGCCTGATGAGCCTGGTCTGCAAGGCTATGAAACGTATCATCATGGAACTTATAAACAATGACATTGGTAATTTCCAAACTCTGGACCCTACCTAGTTCAGGTTTGTAAAAGGCAGATTATGTCTCCTAAACCTGATAGACTTCTTTGAAGAAGTCGCCAAAGACGTAGATGAGGGTAAAGTGGTTCAAACAGCCTATTTAGATCTCACCAAGGCTTTCGACACCATCCCCTACTCTGGAATTATAGATAAACTCACTAAATTAGGTATAAATCCCTATGCCACAAGATGGGTTGCTAATTGGCATACTGACAGAACCCACACTGTGAAAATAGCAGACTCTAAATCCAGCTTCAGACCAGTGACAAGTGGAGTACCACAGGGTTCAGGCCTAGGTCCTCACCTGTTTGGTATCTACTTCTCTGAAGTACAGACTAACACAGAAGGTCTTTGGCAAACAAAGTTCACAGATGACTGCAAACTAGGAGCCATAATCAAAACTCCTAATGATGTGGACATCCTACAAAAGGTCCTCACAGATACAGATGACTGATGTCAAAGCCATTGCCTCAAGCTCAATGCCAAAAAGTGCATTGTCATCCCTTTTGGTAAAAACTATGTACCCATGAACTACCACATAGGCGATAGTCTACTTAACACCAAAAGTGTGATAAGAGACCTTGGGACACAGGTGGACAGTAGTCTCTCCTTTGATAATCACATCACCACAGTAGTCAGGAAATCCTTCTACGTGGCATACCTCATCACAAAAGGTTTCTCATCCAGGAAAAAAGAGGTCACTGTTCCCCTCTACTCATCACTCATTAGACCCATTATAGAGTACAATGTCCCTTTTGGTATGTACCTTACAAGACATCTACAACAACTGGAAAGGCCACAGAAATACCTCACAAAGAGGATTACCTGCCTCAAACAGATGCCCTACGCAGACAGTTTAAAAAAACTCCAGCTTTACTTTATCGCATATCACCTACTCAGAGGCGATCTCTGCCTAACATACAAAGTTATGTCAAACCCAGAGCTGTTGGACATGCTCCACCTAAAGAAATCCCAAATTCTCCAAGCTACACGCTCTAGGGACCTAAACCTTGTCACCACAATAAACAGAACATGCTGGAGGGATAGATTCCTGTCCTAGAGACTTCCCATACTCTGGAACAAACTACCTATCTATATCAAATAAAGCTCCTCATTAGCACTCTTCAAGAAAAATCTTGATGATTGGATGGGAGATAGGAAATTCACCCCGGGATCACTTCTGTGGCTCTGCTTGACAGGGACACAGGAAAATAATTTTCTTGGGTGGCAAAAGCCAGGGTACTGTTTGGCTAGGCTTATATAGGCCCTAGGGCCAGTAGCCTAGTGCCTACCTATGAACCTATGAATCTATGAAAATCCATTAATTGTTCATTCACTAATGTTTAAAATTGATTTCTGCACGTCTGTTTAAATGCATTTATTATGTTTTCCTAATTCACCTTTGAAGAAGTTTTGCAAATGTGAAGAGAAAAACATCAGCATTATTTATTAAAATGTTTATTTTGTTTCCAGTTTGGTATCTTTTATTTTTAAGGGTTAAATATACAGAAATAGTTTACTTTGTTCTTCCATATCATTGTGGAATCTAAAGCCATTCAGCTATCCTGGATGGACTTGGATTCCAATGATTCTGCAAAATATGTTGTGTTTTGAAAGAAAATGGGCTGAAGTTTTCCTGGCATCACCATATTACGCATCACTCTATGTATGCATTTCAGAAAAAAAACTGGGCCTGATTCCAAAATATTTCCTGTCAGTGTAAATGGCCACATGCATGGAGATCAGGCTGAAAGCAGGTGGTTTGGAATCTGGGACCCCCAGTATAAGCCTGCTTACCTGTATATAGATACACCTTACACTAAAGTAAGTCATCAAGAGCAAGTCTTTTGGAATCAGGACTGATTTACAATGAGAACAACTCTTTTAGAATATGACTCATTAATCTAGCCTCTCCTGTGACAAGAACATTTTGCAATGTCAGTTCAATACTGTTCTTTCTACAAATGCTAACTGACCTAGCTCTCTTTTAGAAAACACAATGTCATGATTCATAGGAGTCTGATAAATAAACTAAAATTGAAGCAGAAAAACAATGATTTACTAAATTTGCTATTATACCTTTCAAGCATTTTTGTGGAGGGATGAAATCATGCAACTTTGTGAGGGCCTCATCCCCTTTTCACCATATCTGTGGGTTTTAGAATTATGGATTGTATTAAGTGAAATAGCATGATGAGTGGTGACACGCAGGGTGCAGACAAAGCATGGACATGTAGTGCAGTCTAACTACCATGGGAAATAGAGCAGTCATATTATATGCAAATGGCTGTATAATGATAAGAAAATGAGTGACATTGCAGAAATGAAACCAGTTGTGAATGCAAATAAGGGTAACGTATATGATATAGTAATCCAGAAATCTATAAAAACTGGGGTCTGTATTATGTTGCAGAAAGCTGTTTACAGTGAATACAGCAAGCGAAAACCCACTAATGCGAACGGCCAGGTCAGCAATTTTTTCCCAGGGAAAAAAATTGCTTGGCCGTTGCTGTGAAATTGTCCTTTACCCCACTGTAGTGCGATCTCGGAGTTGGTATATTTAGTTAGAGGGGGTTCACCCCCCACTTTGTAGTGATTTAGGTGGTATGCCGTGTTTGTCTGGTCTGACAATTTTTTTCCCTGACCTGGCCATTTGAGTTAGTGGGTTTTTGTTGTTTCAGGGTTGATGTTGTTGTACTCACTGTAAATAGCTTTTGGCAACATAATATAGGCCCGAAAACTGCACAATGAACCACATCAAAAAGTGAAGCTGTACACTATCATTTCCTGGTAAATAGACACACTGACTGTATCAAGATGTTATGAGGAGCACCTTCATTAGCTCAACAACATATGTTAGAAGTTGATTTTATGGCCAGTGCCCATGACAGTACATGTCATCAACGTCTGCATCTCAGATGGATCCATCTGCAGCTGAACTAAGATCACCTGTCTGACAACAATTCAGTGGAATTCATCTTTGAAGGAAGAGACAAATATAGGATCTTGTAAATATATACCACCCTCATATCGAATCATATGCAATACATAGAATCCTTATCCGTGCTTACACTAAGGTATCTCAAACATTAAACACCCTGGCTGTGAAGACTTTTCAGTGGCCATCAGGAGACACAGTAGGAGTTTTGTAAGCATCTGACACATGAATCCTACATATATTTCTTAATGTCATGCTGTAGCACATGAAGAGAGTATGTGGTTCCCATCAAATTCAGAGGACAGAAATATTATTATGCAAGGAATCTTAGAAAACAGCACATTTCCAGAAGATCTACAGGCCATTGACTGCTTCCACATTGTCATCAATTTATTTGGTTCATATGGCTTTGGATATGTCAGCTGGAAGTGTTTCTACTCAATTAACTATCAGGCAGTTGGCAATGTAGAGTATAATTTACAATGTGTCTGTGTGCCATACAGGTAGACCCAACAATTCCCACATCTCACATGTCTTTCTGTAATCAAAAATCTGTATGAGGTGTTTTCTCAGTAGGAGATTGTTATTGTTAAATGAATTTATCCCAACCACTAGGCTTCACATACAAACCAGGAGGTTTGTTGACAGCAATCTACTCCTAAAGATGCCCACTGTTGTATGTTGTAAGTGATGCCAGGTAATTCCTGGATCCATGGCTCATGACACTTAAACAAAAGAGTGGTGCAGTGATTGCATTGTTGCCTCACAGCAAAAGGTTCTCCAGTTCAATTCTGGGCTGGGGTGCCTTCTGTGCCAAGTTTGCATGTCTTCCCTGTGTTGGTGCGGGTGCTCTGGTTTCATTCACTTTACAAAGACATGTATCCAGAGCATTTCTCTCCAGGCCTCCACTGAAAATTGGTTTCATTCCAAGTTAGACTTTCCCAGTAAACAAATATTAAATAAATAATAAATTTTTAAAAATAAATAAATAATAAATTTTAAAAAATGACTCTCTTCAGCCTCCTAGATGCCTCTGATATTTACACTGCAGTGTTCTCAGGGAGCCCACAGAAAGATATTTGATATTAGTGCTATGCTATACAACATGTTTTTATGCAAACACCTATGAACAGCATGTGTTCATTACTGGAGTATCAAACAGATCACAGCCAGCAGTGGAAGAGATGCTGGGTGAGAAGTCTTTGGAGGAACTAGTTGCAAGTGAACTCCATGTGATGCTGAAGCAAACTCAATACTCTGTGGAACAGACAAAGAGGCTGTTTCTGGTCTTAAACTATTGCTCGGAGTAGAGACAACAAAAAATGTAACTGATGCATTCAATACAACACCCTGGATGTCCAATGCAGTGCATTGGCTGGATCCATTATGCATCAGACATTAGTTATCCTCATAGGAAGGGCACAGCTGTCACAAGTGGCATGCAGCACAGTGACTGGAAACAGTAATGGCTACAATGGTGAAGGGTAAAGACTAGGAGAGGTAATAGTAGTTTGGAATACTCTGCTGAAAGTTTGTGAGGAGATGTCTGTACTATGTAGTGATGGGAATGGCTGCGTGGCTGCACATTTATGGGGATGGTGGACACAGGTGCAGGTGATTGTGAAGCAATGCAGTGGTACAGATGTGACAATTGATGTGGGTACACAGGTGGGTAGGGTGTAGACTAAGGATGACCATGGTCATGTGGGCATCCACATCATAGAATAGTACCATGCTAAGTAAAAAGTAACAAGGAATGCAATGTGTACTACTTCCATATAGGCTACATCTATAAGGTCAGCCCTGTCATGAAACTGCACTGTCATCACCCATGGGTGATAGTGGCAATATGACCAGAGAAGTAGTAGCTATGTATTTGGCAACAATAATTAGTGTTACCAGTCTCTGTGGTTTATACTCTATGCATTTCCAACATGCCATGGGTGGCATCTGTTTGTGCCAAGATCACCAAGGCAAACATCTGCTTATTTAGCCAGTGTGGCACTAAGATCAGGGACTGAGAGAGAATCATGGACAGACATCTGCTAACATGCATCTCCTGTGTGCTTTCTGTACATTCTGAAGTATCATCACTGCCCACTGCTGTCACATGCACAGATTGTGACTGTGTATGGTTTGTCTTTGGTTGGTGTTTGGCTGTGAAGGATGGCTGGTAAGGCATTTGTGGTGTTCACAGTCACAGAAGGCATGTCACTGGATGTAAGTGGAAAGTTACCTTCTAGTGTACTTGTTGCTAACAGCAGCATTAAGCTGCCTAGCTGTGCTATCAGCAGGTTGCCATCACTATCTGACAACATTGCTACACTGACTTCACATATGTCCTGTCCTATCTTGCTGTGCCTAACCCCACACATGAAGTACATGTGGAGGTAGACAGAGAAGCTATTATGAGTGTAAATGAACATATGTAACAATCCCATAGCTTATTGGTCCAACAGCATTATATGTAATATACAAAAAAAAACTGAGAAAATGTGTACTTTGGGAGCAGGATCTAGTGATTGCATTGCTACTGTAGCTGCTGGAGAGGCATGTTGATTACCAGCAACAAGGTCATGAGAGTGGTCCACCACCATACATTTGTAGTGATTTATCAGCATGCCAAACTATCTCATCCCTGACAAGCATGTGGTGTTGCTAGTAGGTCAGCTCTCACTTTTAGGTCTCCCATGTGTATTGACGACATGTTACTGTTCCTAGAAAGGGACCTCAAGAACTCCTCCCTCAGTGAGCCTGATCTGTGATGATAGTATTTCACTCAAATGTGTTCTGTCCCTTGCAAATCCCTGAGATTTCAGGCAAGCATGGTGTATCACGTCATTCACCCTGCTGTGGTACTGTGTACTGTTATGTTATTCCCACAAATGGCAATCACATTTGTATGAAGGTCTTTCCACACATCCTCCATGAAAACCTTATCATCCTTGTTACTGTTCAAAATGCACCAGCCATAGGAGCCCAAGCACAAAAATAGTATCTCTGTCTCTGTCGGGATGAGCTTCTCCAGCTACTGTCATTGTTTAGTGATGCCATTAAAATACATATATATGTGAATTTATACCTACGGTCATTTCCTGGACAAAAACTTGCCCTCTCCCACCTCTATCTACCCACTGTCAATGCTGCAAACATGACAGCAACATCAATCATGCCTGTTATAAAACTTCTCGCAGGTCATATCATCACATCAAGTCCACAGTGCCAGCATGGAAACAAGATGTGGTGTAACATGTAGCATGTGATGTGTCTATATAGTCCTGTGGACCAAAAGCAATGACTAAGCATGTCCCACATGCATACGCCTGCAGCCTGACCATTGTGCAAGTGAACCTCCTCCAATCCACACCTCTCCCTGTGTATGTCAGTTGGACATCTGTAGCAGAGTATGTTTTTTATGCAGTCTCACTGCTGCAAAAGGGACACACAACACCTGTGCCCTTTATGCTGTCATGTCCCTCCTGCCTAACCTGTCAGCTCTAGTACTGGCAAATGAATGCTGAACCCTCCTCCATGCAGTAATGATACCCATTATGTGTCCCCAGCTGCTGATAACTCTTTACCACAACTGCTGAAATCAACTGTGTGTGTGTGTGTGTGTGTGTGTGTGTGTGTGTGTGTGTGTGTGTGTGTGTGTGTGTGTGTGTGTGTGTGTGTTACTTATCTAAAATTCTCCATTTAAAGCTGTTCTCTTTATGCTGTAGGATTATGTATAGTGAGGTCAGTGCTGCAGTGTTGGCTGTGGTTTCTGTCATACTAATACCGGTCTCATAGCATCAGGATTATGATAATGAAATGACTTTGCTACACTGTTTCTGAATTGCATATATAATGCAAGAAAGTGTCAGGTCTACATTGTGCTTATTGGGATCATACCCCACTGTACTCTGTCATAGTAGCTCAATGTGTATTGAGTGGTAAAGCTACATTACCAGGTGTAAGGGCCACAAAAGTGTCACACCCCTCACTCTACATATGTCTGTTGAGGTCACACTACTCCATATTGTCAGCAGGCTATCTTCAGTCATGCTGCTCATCGATATTTGCCATGCAAATGTTCAATGTAGAAACACTCCTACATGGAGCAGCAGAGAAATGAAACTTTTTCTTCACATACTGCATATGCATCACCAGGACAGCCTGCTGGTAGACGTAAATTAGGGCATTCACACTGCATGATCACTCATCATCATGCAGCACCTGTGCCACTACCCTACCCAGCATCATTGTGGCACATCTGCTCATATTTTGTAGTGTTGTCCCACAGTCCACTCAAGAGGGTTTTCCTGGCAATTTGATATCACCAGACATTGAATTACTGCATTTATCTCCTTCTGGGGCATGTCATGCAATGGTGTACCACATCATACTGCCCATTTTTGATTTTGCTCTGTTCTCTTCCTCTCTTTCATCTTTATTATTACTTTATTGTTCTCTTGCTTCTGTCCATTTATGTCATTTATTCTGCAGTTTCAGTTATGAATGTGGTGTGGTTGTATCCATGGTTGTATCCACAAAACCCTTCACTAGTCTTGCCACTAACTACTGATTCCCTAACAGCCCCAGTCCAGCCTGTCTACAGGGTAAAGATGTTCCTGTGGGAAGGGACTAAGAGTGCTTTCTAGGGGTCATGGTTGTTGTTTCTTCAATGGGGAGGGGGCATAACCCCCTCATTGGAAAATGGCTCTCTTGATCCCCATGGGCTACCTGTGGGGAGGTGGATAGGCTCATCACAACTGAGGTAAACTAATGCCTTGAGACTTAGAGTGGCACCCTGGAAATCATCCTCATGTGACTGATAAAGAACCATATCTCCACAGCCCTGATCACTGGGACATCAGTGGCTAGAAATGAACAGTATAGCCACAAACGTAAGTAAAAGAGCAAATCACAATACAAAACTAATAAAACCAATTGAACTGAGTAACGTAAAAAGTTTTAATAAGACAAAGCTTTCAGGTCACAAACCCTTCATCAGTGTTGACATCATTTCCTACTACAACATATTTAAATTAATTCAAATAAATCACAGCCAATAATAAACAAAAGTCAATTATCTTAAAGACATCTCACAAAAGAATGTCTCTTAAAATACTAAACATTTCACACGTATATATTTATATATATATATATATATATATATATATATATATATATATATAATAAACTCATTAAACATTCATAAAATAACTAATATGTATATATATATATATATATATATATATATATATATATATATATATATATATATGTGTGTGTGTGTGTGTATGTATATATATATATATATATATATATATGTGTGTGTGTGTGTGTGTGTGTGTGTGTGTGTGTGTGTGTGTATATATATATCTATCTATATCTATATCTATATATATATATATATATATATATATATATATATATGTACATGTATATGTATGTGTGTACATATATATATATATATATATATATATATATATATATATATATATATATATATATATATAGATAGATACACACACACACACACACACACACACACACACACACACTCACATAATCTAAAGCTATTAGAAACAATTTTGTCTATGTTTAAGTACAGATTTTAAAGATACCATTTGATTTAACCCAGGTGCCTGATCTGCACATAATATTAAAATCCATTTATATTCTTCTATTTCTAATTTGTTTCTATCACCTCTCCTAGTTCCCTTAGTAACATAGTCTATAACCCTGAAAGTGAAGCAGTGTGATAGATCATTGTCGTTAACATGTTCCGCCAGACCATTCATCACTACATTATGGCTAATATCTGAATTATGCTCTATTATTTTATCTTTACATCTTCTGGTTGATTTGCCAACATAGGTTCATAGGTTCATAGGCTGGTACTAGGCTATCAATCCTATGGCCTATACAAGCCTAGCCATAACAATTCCCTGGATATTTCTTCCCACAATATTTACTTTCCTGGACCCCTGTCTAGCAGGGCGACTGATGTGATCCCCGGGGTGAATTTCCTGTCTCCCATCCAATCTTCAATGTTCCTTTTGAAGAGGGCCAAGGGGGCACTCTGCTTGACATGTATGAGCAGTCTATTCAGAAGTATGGAGAGTCTCTGGGTCAGGAACCTATCCCTCCAGCATGTTTTGTTCATTGTGATGACAAGGTTTAGATACCTTAAGCATGTGGCTCTGAGGGATTGGGATTTCTTTAAATGGAGCATGTCCAACAGCTCAGGGTTTGACATGGCCTTGTATGTTAAGCAGAGATCGCTTCTGAGTAGTATGCCACTGAGTATAGCTGGTGTTTTTTTTAGAAGGTCAGCATAGGCCATCTGCTTTAGGCCTGTGATTCTTTTAGTGAGGTATTTCTGCGGCCTTTCCAGCTGTTGCAGATGTCTTGAGAGGTACATACAAATGAGGTGTTGTAGTCTATAATGGGTCTAATGAGGGATGAGTACAGTGGGACAATGACCTCCTTTTTTCTTGATGAAAAGTCCTTAGTGATGAAGTGTGCTACATAGAAGGATTTTCTGACTGTTGAGGCTATGTGGTTATCGAAGGTGAGACCACTGTGCACCTGTGTTCCTAAGTCTCTAATCACACTTTCAGTGTTTAGTGTACTGCCACCTATGTGGTAATTCATGGGAACATGTTTTTTTCCAAAGGGGATAACTATACATTTCTTGGCATTAAGCTTCAGCCCATGGCTCTGGCACCAAGCATCTGTTTCTGCAATGCCCTTTTGTAGAATATCCACATCATCTGAGGATTCAATAATGGCTCCCGGTTTGCAGTCATCTGCGAACTTTGCTAGCCAGAGTCCCTTAGTGTTGGCCTGTACTTCAGAGAAGTAGATGCCAAACAAGAGCGGTCCCAGGACTGAACCCTGAGGTACTCCACTTGTCACTTGTCTGGAGCTGGATTTGGAGTCAGCTACATTTACAGTCTGGGTTTTGTCAGTAAGCCAGTTGGCAACCCATCGAGTGACATAGGGATTTATGCCCAGCTTAGTAAATTAATCTTTGATTCCAGAGTGGGGGATGGTATCAAAGGCCTTGGCAAGGTCCAGATAGGCTGTGTGGACTGCCTTACCCTCACCCACAGCTCTGGAGACTGATTTGAAAAAGTCAGTCAGGTTCAGAAGACAAGATCGGCCCTTCACGAACCCAAACTGGGTGGGGTCTAGTGTTTGAAGGTTGCCAATGTCTTTGTTTATAAGTTCCATGATAATGCATTCCATGCCCTTGCAGATCAGGCTCATCAGACTGATGGGACGGTAGTTCCCAGGATCCAAGGTGGATCTCCCCTTGTGGAGTGGGATAACTGTAGCTGTGCGCCACTCAGTGGGCATGAAGCCTGAGGTGAGGCTATGATTAAACATGACACTTAAGTGAGGTGCCAGTTCATTTTGTAGTTCATGTTGTCATAGCCGGCCTTAGGCATAGGCCAACTAGGCGGCCGCCTAGGGTGCCGTTCTAGCAAGGGTGCTTTTCCAGTATTTATTTGGTGTAGGTAGACCAGGATGGGGGCACCGGGTAGTGTGGTAGGGGGCACCATAGAGTCCTTTTGCCTAGGGCACCAGTTGACCTAAGGCCGCTCCTGCATGTTGTACACAGCCCGGGATGTCGTCAGGTCCCATGGATGCTGCATTCTTAGCATTGGAGAATGCGGTTTATACCTGTGTGGCTGTGATTATCGGAATTTGGCAATCTTTTGGTACTGAGATGGGCCCTTTACGGGGTGAGAGGGGGTGAAGCTGGCACTAAATCGATCTGCCAGGATAATGGCAATATCCTTGGGATTAGTATATTTAATGCCATTCTGTTGTAGCTCAGAGCATATCTGAGCATTGCCATTTAAATTCTTGACATAGCTATAAAATGCCTTGTGGTTTTCTTTGGAATCTTTGGCAATTTTATTTTCATAACTAGCTTTGGAGGATTTTTTGAGGGATCTCAGCTTCTTACTGATGCTGGTAAGGGAGTTTTTTGCATCCTGGGATTTTCCTCTTTTCTGCAACAGTTTCTTTCTTCTATTGTATAGCTTGTTTATGGCAGGGGACGACCAGATTGGCTTCCTTTTTTTGGAGGAGAGTGTCTTGGTTCTATTTGGGATGGCAAACCATTGCATTGTTTGCATGTTGCCAGATAGACAATATAGGTAGAATTGCAGGTTGCAGTACACCCAAATTCAAATTTCCTACCAGTTTCAGGGTGAATATAAGTGACATCCTTATTGATATAGTTACAGCAACAACAGCATTAATATGGGTGTGTCCCATTTTTACTTCCCCTCACTATACCAATATTTTGTCTGATATCTTTGTAACATAGTTGTCATGTCAAACTTATACAATTTCTTTAAGGAAATTTAGGAGGATCACTAATCAATTGTTTTAATTCTGACAAAGCTCCCAGTATCCCCCAATTATCAGATAAAATTTTCTTAATTTGTGGGGTACTCCAAGTCATAACATACCTCAAAGGAGTCTGAGTTACATCCTAAGTAGGTATAGTTATCCCAGTATTTTCAGTTCTAATGCTAAAGAATGGACTAGCCATGTTATCTCTTAATGCTGTAACTTTGCTAAAACATTGGAAAAGCATATCAGCATTATATCCCCTCTCAGAAAATAATTGCATCATCTCTCTCCTTAGCTTGTTTTTGATAAATGTGTATGCTGGTGTTCAGCCTACTGAGACATAGCATTTGTGACTTTACTATACCTTTGAATACATGTGGAGCATGGATGCTTTTCCTATGTAAATATTTATTACCATGTATTGGTTTTCTATATATCGAGGTATGCATATCAATACCATCATATTGCACGGTAACATCCAGAAAGTTAACTTTTTCATGAGAATAAACCATAGAGAATTTCAAACATTCAGTACTACTATTCAAAAATTCAACATACTGATTCAGTTCATCAAAATTACCATTCCAGATAAAAAACACATAATCCACAAAATGCTTAAAAAGCACACCTTCTTAGAAAGTTGTATGGAAGTATTAAAAATGGTATCACATTCCCAGTTATTCATTACCAAAGTAGCATAGGTATTGGCCACAGAGGTACCCATGGCAACCCCAGATACTTGGCGGTAGTACCTATTATTGAATACAAATATATTATTTTCCAGGACAGTTTCTAAAAGTTCACAAATGGTATCAGCCTGATGTCCTGTTAGCCCACCATTCTCCAATAGTAACTTCCTAACCGCTGATACCCCATGTAAATTAGGTATGACGGTGAAAAGAGATTATATATCCATCACCGCCATAATACAATTGTGTTAAAAAGCCTGCTGTATCTCTTATATAACTTTTAACACATTTTAAATAAGGGGACAGAATTATTTGTAAATAAGGTGAAATAGGCTTAGTGAGCCAACCCCTCCCAGAGACTATCGGTCTCATAGGGGGGTTTTGTAGGGATTTGTGGATTTTGGGTAAACCATATAAAATTGGTAAACTGGAGAGGGTACTGTAAAATAATTAAAGGTATCTAGATCAGTATCATTCAAAGCCTGTAAGTCATAGACAATCATATTAAAATGCCAATCATCTTATTGATGTCAGAGTCAGAAATTTACCTAAAAGTGTTAACATCAGATAAAAGTGCATTCAAAGATAACAAATAATCACATTTATTCAGGATCACAATTGACCCTCCTTTGTCAGCCTCTTTGATAATAATTCCATCATCATTTCTCAACTCTAACAAGGCTTTCCGTTCCTCTGTATATAAATTATAAAACTTACTAAACTTGCCCTCGTCATACAAGCGTCGTATTAACAGTTCACAAACATTACTAAAGGCACATATTATAGGTTGGCTATTTGGAATAAAAGTTCTTCTATGTCTGCGTTTTCTAACAGAAGCATCCAAATTATTCCTAAATATTAATTTTAAATCTAACTCACATGTAAATAGCTTTAAGTCAGTCAAACAATCACACCAGTGGCCAGATCCAGCTGTTATCAGTCATGTAGGTGACTGATGTCTGGACTGGTTCCACTCTGTGTCCACAGTTTGTCCGGCAGTCCTTGCTCCACTCTATCCCCCATCATGGTATTTCCCTTTCTTGGTGTTAGTCACCTCTTCTTTTTATTGTCTATATCTCCCCACTATCTCTTGTCTTCCCTCTTTCTGTCTGCTTATTTCCTTTAAAGCTCTTTTTGTATTAGCACTCTCCCATCAGTCTTTGTATGTGTTATATGGTCATATTTCTGTCCCTACTGCCATCCCTATAGGTTCATAGGTTCATAGTGAGAATCTTAAGAAGCCTAGCCTTGCATTTCCAAGGCAGTTTTTAGCTCTTCTCTTTTGCATATGACATGCATAGAAAGGCCAAACAAGGATAGTTTGGGACATTTAAATTTCCTGTATCTTTCTTCTTCCATAGATCGTGCCCCTGTCCTCTCCCTCTTTCCTCTTCTTTTTTTAAAAATATAAAACAACTTTTTCCCACAAAATACTACTCTCCTTTTCTCATCCCATGATTTTTCCCTTCCCGTTGCCCTCCTGCCTTTTTTTTTTTAAGATTTGTCCACCCACTTTCTTGCTTTTGTATCACATTATGTCCTTCTTATTTATAATATAAACAGAGCTAGCACTTTATTCTGCTGTCCATGTATGGGCTCTCATCTGTAACCATGTTGCACAATAGCAATACTTTGACACATGTTGGTAGGTCTGGGTCACATGACCTAGTGCTGTGAGGTCTATATATTTGTAAATGACTACTGCTTTCATGAGTGATGGATTATTTATTCAACACTGTCCTCAGCAGGTCCATGCTATGTCAACACTTATGTATACCTAATCACCATTGGCTGCATCATCTGCATCATGCAGTTCTATTCTCATTATTTATTGCAACAAGGTCATGTAACTCTTTTTTCTGAACCAGAGCCTGTATACTTGCTATTTATGTAGCACTAGCTGTGAGATGGCATTATCTCAGAGTATCTACAGTGGGGTGAAGGTGGCAGTAGTTCATGGCACAAGGTGTCAGTGGGCACAGTCAGTAGGTGCTGATCTGCAGAAGTGCAATATGGGTATTGAATGCCAGGGTCACATTTTGTGTCAGGACTAAAGCACTATGGCTTCAGTGTTCCATATGTGTATTCAATCTGAAAAAAAAATAGCAAGTTGCTTGCTGCAATTATTATATAATTTGTTTTTGCTACTGTTTGGAAGATCAGATGATGGTTTATTTTGAGTTGAGGAGGGGGCCACCAGATCAGAGAGCTGCACCAGGTACCACAAAAAAAGTTAATAAGCTGTGCTGTGTCACACCATCCCAAATCCCTAATCACCTTCTGTCAACAAGCACATATAAGGCTCTTAGCCTCTGTATTTCTCACTGAGTATAAAGTTGTTGAGGTTACAAGACAGTCCAACTCATTGAGTGGAACTCAGTTTCCTGTTTTTCATAGGAAAATACTGCTGGTGTGATTTATATATGTCTACTGATAGAGGCTGCGTTTTTCAAGAGTGTTTTGTTCTCTAGAGTTCTATGAGAATTGAGTTAGCATATATAGATAAGTCATATGAGGTGTGAAGTTCTCCATATGGGGTTAGAAGGTTGCCCTCTCCAAACGAACAAAAGAAAACATGTATGAAAATGTATAGTCAAATCATTGTAAATTACTTAGTCAACAATTACATAGGTAAAGTAGGTGGAGCCATGTTAAATACCTCTAAATTGTACCATATTCTGCAGAATGCCATATTTTTGCCTCATATATTTGATCTGGTCCCCATAATGTTTTTATTTTTATCTTTGTTGCCTGGGAAAGTCCAGCTGGGATAGATACCCTTTTTGAGCATAGGCCCAGGCAGTAAAGCTTCAGCATTCACACATACATAGACAATATAGAGTATATTTTCATTTTCCACATTGTATATACTATTTTCATCTTGGTTACATATACATTTTTGCATACATAATTAGCTGCAGCAGATGATTAATGCTAACCTTGCACCATACAATTTGTGACTATAGGAAGAAGACAAAAATAAGAAACAGCCTGTGCATTTGAATAGGTTTGTAGCAGACAGAAATACAAGGGAAGACAATGACTGACATTTGGACTGAAATTAGTAAGTTGTGGTGCTATGGTGGAGACTGAGGATTAAGAAGGAGTATGTAGTTCAGAAATATAACCAGTTAAATTTTTGCAGTAGTGGATAGAAGGGAAAGTGTAATAATCACCATGTGGGAATTTAGTACAGTGCAGCTTGTATTTTCTTCTGGACTGGAAATTTATCCTGCAAAGAGCAGAACTATGTGCCTTGCAGATACTGTCATAGCTCTCAGCTGCCCAGATTTCCACAGAATGTCCAGATTTTTGCCTCATACTTTTGGTCTGTTCATAAAATTTGTGGATGTTTGGCAGATCATTGAAGGTTGAAATCATTAAATAATGGCACGCATTTGAATTTCAGACTTTATATCCTTCAGAAATTGTACGCTAACACAAACCTTGCCATTCTATCACCTTTTTAAGTTTATAAGAGCAATATTTAAAATCTGTCCCTTTTTTAGGCCTTTCTCTCCCCATTATTTTAGGCTTTGTCCAGATTTTTTGGGCTAAGGGGTTGAGAGGCATCAAGCTGTTTTAGCCAACGTTTTAAAGCATTTGTTATTTTCTGTAAAAATTTACTTTAGTAGGATGGAGTTCCAGAATTTTGAGACCAAAGTCAGAGTAGAGTGACTTTACGGCAGAGTTTTTTGAGTTACTAGAAAATTACAGACATTTGAGTTTCAGACTTCATATCCTTCAGAAAATGCTCGCTGATGTAAACCTGTTATTTTAGCAACTTTCTAAGTTTGTAAGATCAGTATTTAAAATCTGTCCCTCATTTTGAGCCTTTGTCCTCCCATTATTACCTTTGTCCAGAATTCTTGTTCTAAGAGATTGAGAGGCATGCTATGGTCTCGCCACAAGCCTCAGTACATACAGCCATGATATGTATTCACATATGATGAGCCACAGCATTTCTTTTCTTTTCTTTTTTCTTTTCATTGTTTTTCTGTCAATCCCCTTGAAGATTTGTCTGTACCGATAGCTTATGGTCATCTCCATTATGTTTTAGCTGTCCTAAACTGTTTCTGCACAACATTCTACTGAATGAAAGCCATGCTAGCTGAGGGAAACATTTCACTCTTTTTAGTGTTGCTTAAGCCGCACTGAATGGTATGTACATGGTTCATGTGTGGGCATACATCACCCTTGTTCATGTGTACTTTTGTTTTTGAAATAAGTACAAATGCTTTAAGCTGATACAGGATACCATTTGTCTGTTTCCAGAATGTTAACTCATGCAAGATTAAATGTCCTCAAGGTTGTGCTGGAGCCATTGGATGCCAGTGTTCGCCAGTCTGAGATTTATCATGTGTTGGAGGTAATGCACTATGGCAAGATGAGGTTGCGTTATTCTTACTGTAAGAAGAAATAACATTAGCAGAAAGAAATAGTGTTATGGGATAGGCAGGATTGGTGACGAATGACAAGGAACATCAGACTACCTTACAGGGAACCAGTCTAATTGATGTAAGAAAAACATGCATGTTACTTCTCAGTAGATTACTGCGACAAGAAATGATGAACTGTAAGACAGCACAGCTGTGAAATGCTAAAGGGAGCATCGATGCATCTGTGACTACATAAACATTGAAAAGTATTGGAAGCAGCCATGCTGTGTTACAAGGCTGAATGTGATCAACTGGAGTCATTAACAGGAATCACATGAGCAGAGCAGTAGTTACTTCTCAGAGGTGCACCGTCACTGAGGAAAGGCTTGAATTATTATTCTGAGCTAAAAGAAATGACTACAGAATGCAGATTTCACAGTCTAACAAATTCCCAGTTTTACCCCTGTGCATAAGAATAACCTAAGATTCCCAAAACTCTATAAGATTTTTATTTCCCACAGCAGTTATCATAGCTATATATGCTAACTCTAGAGAAAAGACAGGCTCATGAAAATGGCAATCACTCTCAGAAGGCTTATAGAAATCATGGTAGCACGATTATCCTGTAACACCCCATAAGTTTCTTCATCCTTGTGGGAGAAGGTTACAGCTGGATGCTGAGTGGCACTTACCCTTAATATTTTATTTATTTTTTACATATAGCTTATTAACCTATACTTTTCATGACAATGCAATCTCTGTTATAGCAGGCTCATACTGTGAGTGTATGCTTCCACAAATCCATACTCTGACAACACTGCCTAAGTATCCTTTTGTATTTTATCTGTATGCAGTTGCATGTATGTGGCCATACACCAGAGTCCATGTAGGATGGGACAATTGTAATCCACTCCCACTTGTTCTAGTAAAATCTAGGCCTCTTTTCAAGTCAAGACCACTAAGTTACAGTTAAAGTTCAATCTTTCTGTACCCCAACATGATCTTGGAGGTGTGAACTGGAAGCCTGCTCTCCAAAGGAGCAGGCCACTAATAAGTCCAATGTTTTAACATATTGAACATAGGAAACAATTTGGCTCATTTATTATAAAAATGTTGCAATTCTTTTAGCTATTTTAACTTATTAAGTAACACAATTACTTTTTGGCATTTATGAAATCAGTTGTATGGTAGAAAAAATGTTTCATTTGATAATGTAATATTTTTCCCAAATGCTCTTAAGAGTTACAGGCAAAGTGCTTAAAACTTTATTAATATGACAACTTGTTCATTTTCAGCTAAACTTCAGAAAATCACACACTTCTCTAAGCAAAATACAGTATGGATTTGAAAGTCTAGTCATTTGTTAAAAGAAATGTGAATTTCCTATAAAAAAGTAAGTAGGATACTATTGCGCAGTTTAATGTGAGTTGAGGCATGCCACATAAAGAAAGATTATAAAAAAATCCAACACCTAACCACTTTAGAATGTGTAAACCTGTCACTTGTTCTTTTCATATACGAGACCCAATTCACTTCACAGTTGATTGCATGTTGGCTGATAGATATACACTACTTTTCCATTTCAAGATTTAAATTACTGTAACACGTAATATGGAAACCAAATGGTATCTGTTGAAGTGTAACTATTTTTTGATGTGAAATGTCATATTTATTTAGCATCTGGTTTTGTCTGTTACACTTGAAAAAGTGCATGACTTTTACCATATGACATTATCTTGTCTTGAATGCGATTGTCGAAGTTCTCTATATGCACCGAAAACATTACACTTTAAAACTGTGAGCCAAAATCATTTTAGATGCAGGAGATCAATTACCACTCCCCCTTAAAGATCTTTGTACACTGTGTTAGTAATGGTACAACTTGTGGAAACAGTGCTCTGCAGTTATCTTTGTGCTGTGCCGTTTAAAGGCAGTGTATACAGCCTGTGATCACGTCCAGTTGTGAAATACAAAAAGAATCTGAATGTGATCAAAGTGAGTAAAGGAAA
>NC_056732.1:1215489429-1215574429 GCF_019279795.1 Protopterus annectens
ACTACTGCTTGCACTGACTGTGGCCACCACTGGTTTAGGCTGTATGGATGATTTTGTAATGTCTGATATTTCCCCAGTGTAATTTTCTGACTGTCAGGAAGTCCAGCTGAGTTGCATGTTGAAAACTCTTGTATGTAATCTTATGACTGTCTCTCTTGTACCATCATGACATTTGCCAAACAGAAGCCTCTCCTGCTTTATTCCTGTTACTACACTCACATGGACTAAGACAGTCTTCTTGTTGTATTCTTTCTATTCAGATATGAGCATTCAGATCCCTCAAAACTACCTTGAAATTCTGTTTAGAAACTAAATGTATTAGAAAATAAAATGATTTTAAATTTTGGAACATTGTACCTTAGGGAACTTAATCTGGAAATGACTGTTTAGTAAAATAAATGTTTATGTAGTAACTGCTGTTTTTAAATCATGATCTGAAGAAGGTGGTGTTTCCGAAAGCACTTATCAGTTTTTTATTGTTATAATAAATTTATGTGCTTTGCCATGGTGGTCCTATTGTTGTTTATTGTCTACATTGGGACTGAAAAATATCGTGCTGCTGTTGTTTTTTTTTTTGTTTGTTTTTTTGTATTTTATTGCTATTCTACAGACAGAGTTACATGGCTGAAAGTGCAGATATAGAATTAGACTATAGACCTGCACAACCTCCTAAGAATGATTCTGGCTATAGTTCAAGGATGTTACATAGAACAACGAATCCTTTGCTTATGTTGAGTTTCCATCATGGTAACCAGTCCCATGATGAAGGACAGCTAATGAAAGAAACTTTTTTCCAACTTTATAATAAGTTAGAAAATGGCTTATATGAGCTAAAATGCCTACAATGGCAATGGATGCATTTAGAGGCATGCATGTACTTTAAAGTAATACCCAGGGGACTTTGTATATTTTATATGCCAACTTATGGGACTAAATACCCTGACCTTTTAGCCAAATGGCAGGCTATTAATATAGAGAGCAGTTTTAGATATATGGAACTACTGTTGGATCATTTTTAAACTGATGGAATCTGCTGTAATACAGCGTATGAAAGGATACAGACACTTTTATCCAGGGATGATCAAAAAAATATGTATATAGAACAGTTTGATATGCTGTTTTGTAATCTCTTTCTATATGATTCCAAGCTACAGTGCTTGAAAAGTAAGAAATTAGAGAGAGGATGAGGCGATTTCAGCAAGGGACACATTTTTGTCTGGCCAAAAGATACAGTGGGACAGCCTAAATATAATCAAAATAGAATGTCTAATGTTGTGAGAACTAGCGATAATACAGTAATGATTCCTAGTTCGAATGGTGCATCAAAAGGAAGTGATGTCACCTTTTTGGATGGCAAAGATCAGCCATCCACATCTAATAATGGTGGACATGCTATAGAGTATAAAGATATGACTTCATGAGTGGATGTTGGAGACCGTGAAGGAGGAAGTAACCAGTTACATACTGAGGAGAATACTCTTCGCGTTTCTAGTAACTTGAAATTAATGGTACAGAATATTTCTGATTTTAGTAATTCTGAACTAACCACACCTGTTTTTAGTAATTCTGAACTAACCACACATAATATGGGACCAGAGGCTAGACCAAGAACCTCTGCTTCTTTTTACATCTTCTCGAATGGCTGCCTCTGCAAATGAGAACACCAGAGAGCAGGAAAAGAGACAGAACACAGAGCAATGGTCGCAAGAGAAGGAAGATATCCAAAGATGACCCTCTCTAGAAACTGGGACTTTGGTATTTAATTTATCTAATAGAAGTTTAACTAATGTTTAATTGATGGTTTTAAATAAGGGACTATCATTTATTCCAGCAGTCCCTTGTAAACAACTGGATGTTGTTTTAGAGCTACAACAGTTTGCTAGAAATGCCAATTTATGATGTTTATTTCCTAACACAGATGATTTATCTCTTAATCCTACTTTAAAAAAAAAAACTAGCATGTATATGCCATTTTCACAACCATTAGTAGATACATTTTTGAAAGTTTGTGAGAGGGAGATTAATCAACATTTTCTATCTACACGTAGACCAGCACATTTCAATCTAACACTAGAAGAAAAACAGCCAATTAAAACACTTGCAGAATATAAGAATATAACAATAAAGTCTGCAGATAAATGCAATGCAATAGTGATATTAGATTATACACATTACAGGGACATTATGTTTAATATGTTAAAAGATACAAACACTTACAAATGTTTAACATCTGCAGAGGTCAAGAGAATTATTATTGATGTTAAAGATGAACTTTTGGACCTGTTTACTTTAGATGTTATTTCTAAAGAATTTTATGATTATTTTTTGGTAGACTGTCCCAAAGTACCAATTATATCAGGCTTACCTAAGATACATAAGTCTATGTCTAATCCTCCCTTGAGAACTATTGTTAATGGAGCAGGATGGAATACTGAGTTGATCTCCAACTGGGTTGAATATCCACTAAAACATATGGTAAATAAAGCTGGTACAGTCCTAAAAGACCCTTCCCATTTTCTAAAACAATTCTTTAACCATATGGAGACTAGAGACAAGACCTTACCATTTACTTTAGTAACATTAGATGTTCACAGCCTTTTCACAGTAATACCCAATGATGTAGGACAAAAGTACATTAGAGTCTTCACTACAAGAACAGGTTTTATGGATTTGAGTAGAATGGAATGTATAAGCAAGTTAATGAATATCATATTACATAATAATGTTTTTGTATTTGTGGATATACTATTTTTACAGTGCTGGGGCATAGCCATGGGCACGCCCTGTGCAAATAGTTATGCTAGTTTAGTTGTAGTGGAATGGGAGCTGGAACATGTTTTGAGTAACAATAACCCCTGGCTTAAACATTTGAGTATTTACCGCAGGTATGTGGATGATATTTTTATGTTGCGGGAGGGAGATATAGAAAATTACATGCATTTGTTCAATATTTAGAATCAACTACTACATTTTTAAGATTTACTGTGCATTCATCCACGGAATTGATGGAATTTTTAGACATTTTACTAAAAGTAGATGATTTGGGTGATGTTTATACGTCACTGTATCATAAACCATGCTGGAAGAACTTCTAGACTTTGTAGCAGAAAAGGTGATTTTCTGCAACAAATGAATAGAACTGAACAAAGTTTAACAGACGGGGGTATAAGGATAAACAAGTAGTGGCTGTGTCTAGGCAAGTGAAATTTATGAGAAAAGGTAAAGTTAAACCGTGGTTTACTAATAATGACAAAGAAGACAAGGAAATAATGGAGAGTGAGCGTAGGTCATTCAATAAGGTCAGGATACCTTTTACTTTTAGCACGGATTTTAAATATATTAGGAACATAATAGAAAGTAATTGGAAATTATTTACTTCAGATGACAAATTAAGAAATATAGTGGGTGATAAACCTAGTTTTTGTTATAAGAAAAATCGTAACTTAAAGAGTCTAGTATGCTACAATGATATGCAAGATAACAGGAGTAGGCTATATAGTGACAAGTAAGGAACATATCCATGTCACAGATGCAAAGCTTGTAGATTCATAACTAAAAATCAAGTTTTTATACATCCTGTTACAAACAGAAGATATTCTTATTGAGGTTATGCATGTTGTACAACTATACATGTGATTTATTTAGCATACTGTACACAATGTGCATTGTTCTAAATGGGTAAAACTAACAGGATGTTAAAAGAACGTATATTACAACATTAAAATTATGAACATAAAGAGAGACCTAGAAGTGCCTTAGCACAACATATTCTTGCCAACCCACAACATGATTTTTGTCTTATGGTAGTGGATAAATATTATCCTATTATTAGGGGAGGTGATGTAATGAAAAATACAGAGATTAAAGAGACCAATTGGATAGCTGAAATGAGGTAGATATGCTACCAGGGCTAAATGGGTATATACCTTTAAAGCCCATATTGAAGGCTAGAAGAAGGTAGCAATTGATTGATTAATTATGCTGATTGCTTTGCTCATTTTGTAATGATGTATTGTGGGTATGGATATGAGAGTATTTATGTGGTAACTGCTATTTTTAAATCATGATCTGAAGAAGGAAGTGTTTCTGAAAGCGCTTATCAGTTTTTTATTGTTTTAATAAATTTATGTGCTTTGCTGTGGTGGTCCTAGTGTTGTTTATCTCCACATATTTTGCCTTGTCTACATTGGGACTGAAAAACTTCATGCTGTTGTTGTTTTTTTGTATCTTGTTCATATCTGCTATGACTTCATCTGAGTCTGATTCTTTCACTGACTTCAGTTTTCTAATTGCTGATCTTCTAGGTTGGGTTGTTTTTCCTGTTTCATTGTAGGCCAATATGGGGCAGTGCAGCTTTTATATATTTTTTTTCCATTCAGAATCTTTTGAAAGCAAATCTTTCACCTGCCTTTATTGTCTTATGTATTGGTGAACAGATGGTTGTTGGCATCTCTTATGAATGGTATTTGATGGACTAATCTTTCTGACTTTACTTTGTAATTTATAGAGTTCCTCTGTGCCATCTACTAAGTCACTTTCCAGAAGCTGGTAGACTTCCTGTAATAGCTTGTTCTTTGCTATTGTGACTACAGTAGTTAGCCTAGCCTCTGTCAGTCATAAAGCCTTATCTGACTACTTCTTGCACTGATTGTGGCCACCACTGGTTTATGCTGTAGGGATGATTTTGTAATGACTGATATTTCCCTAATATCATGTTCTGACTATCAGGAAGTCCAACTGAGTTGCATGTTGAAAACTCTTATATGTAATCTTATGACTGTCTCTCTTGCACCATCATGACATTTGCCAAACAGAAGCCTCTCCCGCTTTATTTTCGTTACTACACTCACATGGACCAAGACAGTCTTCTTATTGTATTCTTTCTATTCAGATATGAGCATTGGTCCCCCATAACTACCTTGCAATTTTGTTCAGAAACTAAATGTATTAGAAAATAAAATTATTTTAAATTTTGGAACATTGTACCTTAGGGAACTTAATCTAGAAATGACTGTTTGGTAAAAGAAATGTTTTAGATGAAGAGGTTATTTGGTGCTTTAATGTAGAAATAAATTGTATAATTGAATAACTGATTGTTTAATGGGTATTCATCCTGTATTTACATCACACTGCTTAATGGATGAAGTGTTCTGGGAAGGCGAATGGTCATGGTATCAGATCAGTATTAAATTGGTAATGTTTGAACAGCTTGGTTCATATGTCAAGAAGAGCACCTCCTTGGCCCTCTTCAAAAGGAACCTTGACAATTGGATGGGAGATAGGAAATACACCCCAGGGATCACATCAGTCACCCTGCTAAACAGGGGTCCAGGGAAGCAAATATTGTGAGAAGAAATATCCAGGGAATTGTTAAGGCTAAGCTTGTATAGGCCCTAGGGCTGATAGCCTAGTACCAACCTATGAACCTATGAACCTATGGTTTCTTCCCCTTAATCAATTCCTGATGTAAAGATGACACAGTAAAAGCATTTTTTGAAAGAATTCCTTTTCTCAACAATCTATGATAGAGTAAACATTTAAAACACATTGATCTTTAGAGTACTAATTATCATATAATTGGACAAAACTGTCTTCAGCACATAAAGCAGTTTATAAAATGAGGCATTGAGCTACACTGGGTTTTACATCAAAGGAAACTTTAGAAACTATCATTCAACTGACCTTGTATGATCTTTCTTACGAAGTTGTAAAGAGAAACTCAGTTGTTTCCAGCTTATCCCACTATTATGGATCTAACTCCCAGTAAGAGTCAGAAGTGCTAAGAATTTTATAGAGTTTGAATGTCTATTAGTCAGTTTGGTAGGGAACTTTGAATACAACTTTTGGTGTAAGGTGTATACATTCCTTGATGGTTTTATGACATGACTGCAGACAAAATCAACTATGGAATGAAGAAACTATTGAAACAGAATTTACAGTTCTGAGACCAGAACTTGAATGTTCATACCTAACAGAAACCAATACTGAAACTGGCTGCCTGATACTATAATGCAAGTATAGTCAATCTTGTATTTATTGACTGAGTTGTTCATGTCAAAAAAAAAAAATCAAAGTCGCTTTGACAACTTTGAGAGGCACTTGATCGAAATTATATATAGCAATTTTCAATCCATTCAATGAACTATTTACCTTTGTTTTCCATTATCTGGCCAGACCCAGTTTTTGATACTGAGGCCATAGCTAAATGCATCTGTAGTTTATTTTTAGTCCAGTTTGACCCTTTTCCTTCTAATCCCCATACTAAAGACTCCCGTATCCAGAAAAATCTAATTATTAGATGTTCAGGCCATTATGACCTCAGATTGCTTTTTAAAATACCAAAATATGTGCTTGTTTCCCACTTCTTCTGCTACACAAGACCATAATTTACTAGATTTCTTCCTATTGTCTCTGTAAAGTCCAACAGACATTCAAAATTACAAAAAAAGGACATTTCTTATTTGCTGGTACCAAAGCTGGGTCCAATATAATAGATTATGGCATGAGTAGATTACCATATCCCATTGTTTCTGAAGCAGTAGTATGCCATCCTTATTATTACAATGCTTATGTAGTCTATTAGAAACTGCTATTATTGCTTTTTAATCATGGGTCTTTACATATGAATCCCCCTCCTGTTTTCTTTACACTAATCCGTTTCACCCATGCAGCTATATCTTTCTCTTTTAACTTCACATAAATTTTTGAACTGTTGGTATATATAAGGGTTATAATTCCAATGGCACAAATGCAGGGGGTGAAGTGTTGTGCACAACACCTACTTGACTCCTACGTGACATATTTGCTCATATTCCTTTATATCTGCTGCTTTCCAGATAAGTCCATATGATTAGTTATAACCCTGTAAATCTTCTCATTAATTCTTATTCCAGGGGTCCTTTACTTTCACCATATTCTGTCTTCTAACTAAGACTTCTTTCCTTTCACTACTTTGTTGACATATTCTGTTTCTATTCTGGAAGTCTATCTGCTCACAACCTACTCTTCCCAAAGGCCATTTCTTGCAAACATTTCTATTTCTTCCTACTTCCCTTGCCTGCCTAATTGACTGCATTATGTAGAAGAATACGGATTATGTTGCTTAATGTGTCCCCATCCCATCATCTCTCTGCTTTTAAAACAAAGACACAATGGTATGCAAAACATTTTTCTTCTTGTCTGATGTATTCCATGACCATCCCTTGTATATCCTCTAAGCCACTCTGTGAGACTGGCATAGAAAGATGCCTTAAGGTGTAAAACATCAGTGGGATAATCATGATACCCTCCTCACTCAATCTCTCAGACCTGTTATAACATGCTTAAGTACCCCACTTCATCTCAACTCCAAATACATATCAAACTGACTTGCACCAAGTTTCCTCTCACTACCACGTATACTACTCACTCAGTCTCCTCTCTTACTCTGCTATCTTCCCCTTCCATCCCATTAGCCCTTCTAGTATGTTGCACCTTCATGTGGAGCTTCTGCTTTATATCTGCTTGAGTTTAGTGCAATATTTGTATATAAGATTTAGCTATATGAGTTTAGAACAGTACCTGTTTGAGCTTAGTACTATCTGTGTATATATATATATATATATATATATATATTCTAACTTTAATCCTAGCCTTTAGCTAGATATTGGTATATCTGTTTATTACTAGGTTTCATATTGTATGTATAGCTAATGTTTGCAGCAGTATGTATTATTTGCTATTGTATGTTTATTCAATTGTTCTTCATGTACTCTGTTACTTATTTATTGTACTGTGGAGCTTTTCTCCCTAGGCCTCCACTGAAAAAGCACCTGTGTCCAGTGGCATTTCCTGGTAAACAAATATAAACAAATAAACTAAACAAATAAAATAATATTTCATTAATTCAGCCTGCCATTGATTGTATATGAGTTCTTGCTTTCTACAGACTATCTCTGTCTTTTCTCACTGGTAGGTTCATATTTTTCCACCATGGTTTCCCATGTGTGTCCAGCTTTAAGAACCAGATAACTGGGAAAATCATCCTCATGAATCCCACAAAGTGTCTTTTCCCCTCTCCAACTCTGTTCTATCATTTTTTTATCATGCTGAAATGTAGACCTGATGTTACTATAAGTTCTTAAAGACTTTTAAACATTATGAAGCAACTCATTTTTTATTTATTGGTTCATAGGTAGGTACTAGGGTATTGGCCCGTGGGCCTACGTAAGCCTAGCCAACAATGTTCCCTGGCTTATGCCACCCAAGAAAGTTATTTTCTTGTGCCACTGTCGAGCAGAGACATAGAAGTGATCCCCGGGGTTACTTTACCAAAACATCAGATGATAGTTGCTTACAGAGCAGGTGAATACATAAAGTAATGTGATCCCCAAATTATCTTCATAATGAGAATTTCAAAATAAAAGTTTTATTCTAAAGTTTCAAAATCCTTTTTATATGAAATAAGATTATCTCTGCACTGTGCCATTGCTCCTGCTTAGCCTGGATGAATTAACTAAGCCCCGGCAAATGGCTATTGATTCCTTTACATTTACAGTACCTCTTTGCCCTATTTCTATGAGGTATGAAAGAACATTATCAAGCTTGATAGCTATAACATTTGTGAATATTTGTATATCATTATTTAGTAGAAATACAGGCCTAAAATCTTCTTTTTTTGAGTTCTTGTTGCTTAGGTTTTGATATTAATGTGATGGGGGCAGACTACTTTGATGGCAGAAAACAGTCCAGATAAGTGGATGAACTAAATAAATCTAACAGGGATTAAATTAGCTAGGGCTTTCCCATTTAAATAATTTATTTGGATATACTTCAGGATTTGATTCTTTGTTCCTTTAATTTATTTAATTAAAATGCAAACATCTTTACAGGAAACAATTTTAACTAGCTTTTCTCTGTCCACATTCACCAAACCTGTCCTGCCCTCCTGATAATTAAACTATTGAAGAAACTTCTGTTCTGATTACTGGATTGCAGCTCAAAGTAATAAATTAGGAAAAGGGCCAGCATATCTTTGAAGTCGATTATATGTGTTATCCTGCTCATCTTGAATGTGTGCTATATAGTCAGCTCTTTGATTTTCTTTAAATAGACATGCTTTGTATTTTGCCTCTCTATATCATTGCATCCATCACATACCACCCCCCCAACATACACACACACACACACACACACACACACACACACACGCAAATTTAAATA
Organism: Protopterus annectens; assembly: GCF_019279795.1. NCBI lineage: Eukaryota > Metazoa > Chordata > Ceratodontiformes > Protopteridae > Protopterus > Protopterus annectens. Next base: position 1,215,498,631 of record NC_056732.1, read on the forward strand.
TTCAGATTCTGCGTAGGAAGAGTAATTTTTCCAAATGGCATTTTAGAATGTGAATTTCTTCAATCACACATTTATTGCCAGCTGCAACTAGCCCACAAAGGACTGAAAATGTTATAGTCTGTTTTTTTTTTTTATCAGATGAGCCTGTTCCACACACTTGCTCCAGTATCTACCCTGTTTTGCCACTAAGTCTACCCTCACTGCTATTTTCTTTCCGTCTCACCAGATAGGTCCTAACTCCTGCTTATCATGTTCATTTACTGTGAGTGCTTAGTCTGCAATCTTCCAAAAAGTTGCTTGTCTCCCTAGTGTCTTCCACTTGTAATATGCTCATGTCCAATACAATTGTTTTCTTGTATTTGAAATGAGAAGATTTAATGACAGTGTTGCTTGATTTGATATGTATCTGTCACCTGTTGTAACCATGCCACCTCTGGTTAAGTCATTAGTCCATACTAGGAAATAGTGTAGTCTACTGCTCTGTAGTTCTTTCTTCCCTGAAAATGCTTTGCCTACCTGGTCTGTGTTTCCCTTAGGTGGTGACTGTGTATGTGTTTCATGGTATTTCTTGTATCATAAATAATCTGTCCCAGGCCTGAAAAAAGGTTTAATCATCAGAATTCACTGCATATAAGCAAGGGTGTAGCCAAGAATACTCTTTGTACTCTATTGAATACATTTTTTTCTGAGCATCATATCAACATGCCTTTTTTAGGTCATATGATGTCTACAACTGTCTAAAAGAATACCTTTAACAACAGGTGCAATATTGCTAATCTAAAAACAATATCTTTATAGTTTTTGGGGGGACAGCTGAAAATATTGCTTGCATTTACTAACTGCTTGGGAGGCACTATTTTTGAGAGTGTCCATTTTAAGTGATATGTATCCAAGGGACATAGCATTAAGAGCTTGTGAGTACAAAATGGAATCTGCTTTCTACACTCCTGCATATAAGTTGCCTGTAGACATTTTCTGGCCATCCACTGCTCCTTTCCAGGTTATCTCTCATCCCTGATCTGGGATTTGTTTTCTCAAATTTTATGGGATAATATAGCTACTCCCTTCCTGCTCCCACATTGTTTATGGTCTTCTATTATTTCCATGCAATCACTATGTTTAACTTTATGTTGAATCATTCACCTTAATCCTACTCGTATCAAGTGCAACAATGTGACCTTTTTCCTCTTTGTAATTTTCAGTAAATTCACATCCTTTTAATCTGATAAGTATACTCCCTAATAATGTAGAATACGTGTGTAATGGTATGTTGAGTTTTTCTCTGCTCTTGGCAAAGGATCCTCTTCTATATTCTCTCCACTTACTGCCTATCCCTTCTCCATTCTTGCATTTCTTTCACTGGACTCCCTGACACCCCCCCCCCATGATGTTGCGGTCTCTTTACTGAGCTGGAACATATGTTCAGTGGGCATTATTTCTTACTTTGTAATGTGAGGGCTCAAGGATAGTTTCAAATGGATTTGTATTTCACCCCAACTAGCTTTGATAATTTATTCCAGCATTTTATTCTCTCTAACCGATTTCAATATCTGGAATGTTAGAAGAGGACCTAAAAAATGAGATTGTATACTTTAATGAATGTGTTATGTCTGAAGATTTCCAAGAAATATTAGACAAGGAAGACAACTGTGAGGATAGATCTACAAATAGCTGCTCTAACCACTGTAACAGCAGCAGAGTAGACAAAGCAGCAGTGATTATATAGCAAGCTGGGAACTAACAACCAGTCCATACATGGAATGTGATAACAGTACAGAGTACTAATAACATTGAGGAAGAGTGCCTAGAAGGAGACCGAGAAAGGAAAACAAAAATGAAGCAGGCAGCCTGGCTCCACTCAAATATTTAATAAATTAAGCACTTTCATCGGAAAACACAGAGGACTTCATCAGAATGATTCTGATGAAGTCCTTTGTATTTTCAGATGAAAGTGCTTAATTTATTAAATATTTGTGTGGAGCCTGGCTGACTGTTTCATTTTTTTGTTTTCATTTGTTGGAGTTTTTTTGATTTTAGCCCACGAAAGGAAAGTACATAGAAAGAGATACAACACTACCTCATTATTCCAAAATGTTACAGATAGAACTAATAATCACAAAAGGAGGAAAACTGTGAAGTTGACAAGCATCGTGCTTGAGAATGACATCTCAGGTAGTGATACAATGGCAGAAGTGGTAATTGATGATAAGGCGGTTGGTAGAAAGCTGAAGCATAGCACAATTCAAAAACATTTAGCTAACCATGAACTTACACTGAATACTAGTCAACAACTTGAGGAGACCACTGATAGGAAAATTAGACTGTTAATAGATAATTCAGTTGTTCATGGAACTGACCCCTATTTTTATTCAGTTTCTAAAAGGAATAAGGTATTATACGCCTTACCTGGTGCTACATTGATGGTCTTAAAGGAAGGTCTGGACAGGAAACTAAAACTGGGTCATCTATATATGTCCATGCAGGATTAAAAGATCTTACAAAATATAATTATCTAACATGTGTGAGATGAGCAGTAAATATAGTTTCCTTAACAGATGTGAAAGGGGTATAGTCATGCTTTTTTTCTGTTTCACAGACTGGCTTTATGACTGGCCAGATGAGCAAAGAGATCATGGAGACATATGCATATATTTTTTAAATGTTGCAAAGTAAAGTCTAGTCTTTATTTATGACATCACAATGTTGACTTGAATAAATAGCCTTATCTAGCAATGAATTCCATTGGCTACATTCAAAAATGTTAATGTGAGATGTTAGTTTGGTGTATACCTCACAGTGATTATTTTGTTTTTTAGAGACGGCCAGCCACAGTGGTGCATCACTATATTGTGGGCTGTCCTCTGACATACTACAAATGTTAACGAGACATTCCAGGGAAGGTCTGTGCTAATTAGTCATGTGCTTTCTCTTTGGAAATGCATGCAATATGGCATTTACACAGTTGCTCAGCTGTGTAAATTACCTCAGCCACCCATGTTAATGAAAATGGCCAAAACCTCTTGTTCACCCAGTTGTGTTAGAAAAGTGTTGTGGTGTTTAGTGGATAGGTAGTGTGCATGAGTGTATGCATGTGGCTGCATGTGTCTGTCAGTGTGTATAAAGGTATAACGTTTGTAAGATGTGTGTATGTGTTTGTGTGTGTGTGGGTGTGTGGATGTGGGTGTGTGTGTGTCTAGGAGCATACCTAGGGTGGGGTGAAGGGAGCAGCCATCCTGAGCAGAAAATGGTAGAGGAAGTGATTGGCAGATCCTGATCAGTCTCCAGTGCATACTAGCTTTTAAATTCCTATATTGCATTTGCTGTTAATGCAGAAGCACTGCAGCACTCCATGCGTGGCATAAACCAGCTACCTTATACAGTTTAAAAAGGAGAAAATGCCCTTTTACTTTTTTCACTCATTTCAAGTGGGGGAGAATTCCTTAAATAATACTTTTTTTATCTGTTTATTTATTTGGCCCAAGTGTAAAATAGTTAGCTATACCTGCGTGTGTATGTGTCTGTGAGGGGGTGTTTATCTGTGTGTGGTGTGTAGTGTATACATGAATGTGTGTGTGTGTGTGTGTGTGTGTGTGTGTGTGTGTGTGTGTGTGTGTGTGTGTGTATGTGTGTAGGGGGGGCTGTCATTCCTCTTTTCCTCTCCACTCCCCTAGACTAACAAGCAAATCTTGCAAAACTGGGATAGGAAACCCATGATACCAGGAATAGTCTTGGCATTGTGTACCCATAGACACATTCAATTGTAGTAGCACCAAGTTTTGCAGCACAAAAGATTTGGGGTAGAGGAAACACTGGACATGAAGGATACTCTTGATATCATACCTTAAAGGCATCTACAGATATAATAGCCCAGACTTTTGCAGTGTGAAAGACATGTGTCAGGGTGAATACTACACTCTACGGATACCTTGATACCATACCCTAAAGGCATGCACAAAGGTAATAGAACAAGGTTTTGCAGTACAAAAGAGGTGGGGCCTGGGGAAATACTAGACACCAGGGATACCCTTTGAGTGTTCTCTAAGGGCATGTAAAAAGATTTAAGCCCAATACTGGCAGCATGTATAAACAGCTCTTTCAAACAGCTTTAACCTTATGTACTACATTAGACACCATGGATCTGCCTACATACTGAGTAAAGTTTTGGAGAGAAAAAAAAGTTAAGGTAAATGGAGGATTTAACACCCTGTATCCTCAGCACACACCCAGCTACTAAGTAAGGTCTTACTCTGCTGCACCACCACTGATGTCTAGATATCAGAGATACTCTTAAAATAGTATCGGAGTATAAAACAAATGTTAATACAAAAAGGGGAGGTTTTATAGCTTGCACCCCTCACACAGAAAAACATCTGCATAGGTGAAAGTCTATTCTAACTGACAGGACTTACATTTTCTTGTATTTTTACACCACGATCAATATGAAACTCTACTGTCTGATAGTATTTTCTATGGCTGCAACAGTTTATGAGGTACAAGGGACAGGGCACATATAGCCTATATTAGAGGCAAAATCAGGGACATTATTTAAAATCAGGGTCAGTTTTAAAAAAATTATTCCAGCTGACTTAAAAAATTAATATAACAAGAGGCCTAGCATCACAATGCACTTTACAAAGAGTAAAAAGAATTACACCTCTGCCACCTGGTATTATTAATTGACTGTAAGGATCTGCGATTTACACGGGCATGTTCAAGAATTAGAAGAGCCACCAGGGACATTCTTATGTTCAGCTAATGGACTGGTGTGTGTGTGTGTGTATGTGTGTGTGTGTGTGTGTGTGTGTGTGTGTGTGTGTGTGTGTGTGTGTGTGTGTGTGTGTGTGTGTGTGTGTGTGTGTGTGTGTGTGTGTGCATGCGTGTGCATGTTCGTGTGTGTGTGTGTGTGTGTGTGTGTGTGTGTGTGTGTGTGTGTGTGTGTGTGTGTGTGTGTGTTTAAATGTGTACATGTGTGGAAAAGAGTAAATTGAAGAGTGTCAGTGCCAACACAATGCATAGCCTGTCAGTGATGACTACTACAGGAAAGAGCTGATTTTATTTTACTCAGAATAATTAACTCTGATTTAGAGATATGCAAAGTAAAAAAAAAAACAAGAAATCAGTGCATAAATTGACTAAGAAATCATTGTGAATGTACTAATAAGGAAGGCAACCAAGACAAAAAGTACACACACAGGTCAGTGCAAAAGCACTGATACCACAAGAATTTACTGCAAAACGAATAAAATAAAACTGTTTAGCAGAATGCTTTCATCCTATTGCCAATGCATATAGACTTCCTCAGAGCAATACTTTTTTTTTACTCAAGCCCTACCTAGACAAAAAAGAAAAAAAAACTTGTCCTGCATAAAAACACAAGTAAAACAGAAAATGTATTAATCAAAATAAATAATTTGATAATTCATCACTAAGAACATAGCAGGGAAAAAGTTAAGCAGAAATATCCCACCAATTAAAACAATATTACATCATGGCTACAAACATGCATGTGTAAAACATTCCATTAAAATAATTAACTGATGAATTAAAGTAAAATATTATAATTTATAATTGATCTGCTCTAAATTTTAAAACACATCCAATGGGTATGTATTTGGAAAGAAACCAGGAGAGCCACTGCACATAATTTTAATTGCCAAAGGAATTCATTGCACTCTATTTTATTTTCCCAAGAGCCCCCCCTTGAGTTATACTTCACTTTTTCCAAAATGTTAAATTTGAATTTTACAAAGACAACACATTTCCTAGGGTATCAGAAAAGGGCATTATTCAAAATGTTAATTACAATATCATAATTGTTTCCTAAGCACCTGCTCCATTTTACCCATGTAGAACACTGTGCAGGTAGAGTCATTTTCCAGGTTTATTACCCTTTTAGTACAATTGCCCTTAACAGGTTTAATACTTGACCTCAACTGGCTGTCTAAAACAAAATGTTCTTCTTTGTAAAAATGGTGACACTGGTTGCATGCTAAATACTTGGTTGTTCTCCCTCACCCCCGGTATCAAAATCAGTCCTAGAGGTAACTTCAACTTATCCCTTAATGTTCTTAGCCAGTTTAAAAACAACATGTGGCTCATTGCCCAAGACCTCAGCAATTTTTGGGTTAGTTTTAAATAAAGTCCAATGTTTCTTATAGTTTCCATAACCCATTTGGCCACTGAGTCATACTTCAACACTAGGGTTTTTAGTGAATGTTCTCAACATGGGGTCTATGGCCAGGTATGTTACACCTCAACGTCCTTTTGTAAAGAAATGTGATTTAGTCAAAGGACAATTTTTCAGACTGGCAACCATGTGCTCTAAGTTTGAAATGCGTTGTTCTGATGAAAAGAAGGTTTTGGAAGATATGTTTATCTGTAGAGGATACTTACCTTCTCTCATATTGAACATTAGTGGCAAAATTTCCAAACTCCAACTATTCTCTGTCTCATATCACCTACTTAGAGGCAATCTCTGCTTGACTTACAAAGCCATGTCTGACCCAGCTCTGTTAGAAATTCTACATCTAAAGAAATCCCAATCTCTCCACACCACATGCTCCAGAGACCTCAACCTCATTACCACAATCAACAGAACATGCTGGAGGGACAGGTTCATAACCCAGAGACTGCCCATGCTATGCATTAGACTTCCCATACATGGCAAGCAGTGCACCTCACTGGCCCTATCCAAGAAAAATCTTGATGAGTGGATGGGAAATAGAAAATTCACCCCGGGATCATCCCAGTGGTTCTACTCGGCAGAGGTTTTGGGAACTAATGTTGGGTGTCAGGGTAATCCTACGGGCTAGGCTTGTAAAGGCTCCAAAGCCATTAGCCTAGTACACACCTATGAACTTATGAAATATAGCTTATCTACTATCAGTGTTATGGTTATATTTCATGCATATGCTTTCTACTGTCACCACAGTCTAGAACACACCTATGAACTTATGAAATATAGCTTATCTACTATCAGTGTTATGGTTATATTTCATGCATATGCTTTCTACTGTCACCACAGTCTAGTATAACACTGTAGTAGTACTACCATGTCATATTTTGGTTCCAGGTGAGCTCTAGGTAAATACCAGTTGGTCAGTAATAAGTAGTGACTCAGAAGTTCAGTTTGTTAAATGCTCTGTATACAGTACATTTTGCCACACACAGCCCAGGGTTCGAATCCAGTCATATGTAACAGTAAATTTTACAGTAGCAGTCACATAATGCTCACAATTTCTCTCTCCAGAGGAACTACATGTAAATGGGTGAGGTAGCCCATATTATGAGTAGATAATTGTGTGTGTAGATGTCACAGATTGTTAAAATCATTAGCAAGAGTGTGTTCATAAGCAGTGTTCAGTCAGAAATAAAATGTGTAATCCCGGTATGGCTATATGCCTGGAGCATCTTTTAAAAGTAGCTACAGTCAAGTGATACATTCTATGCATATGTCCCCTGCAGTCACTGCTATTGGGTTCTATTCCCATTCCTGCCAACCAAGGCATGACAGCTGTTTAGTGTCTGTACTGTACACAAACATGCTTCGCAAGTGTCATGATTTTACGTTATGTAAGTAATAGTGTGTAATCCATCTATCACAGGATTACCATGGAAATGATTACCTAGATTGCAAACTAGATTGCAAACTATTACCTAATCAGTCTACAGAACACCTTGGTAGTTATATAGGTCCACCTGATGTTTAATTGTTTACCCACAGTTTATTAATGTTTGGCCCATAGTGTCCCATGCAAATAGCTTGAGAGCTATGAATGTGCTATAGCAGCTATACGAGACTTGTAGTCACTGTACACATAAACAAAATACAGATCCGTTGAGTAGACAGTGGCACTGTTGTCAAGGAAATAACCAGAAATCTTACTAATGGAATGTTTTTCTCTCTCTCTCCCCACCTCTTATTTTCATTTATTTCTTATTGTTATTCATTGGTCATGGTTCACTACTAACATATGTTGTTAAATTAACTGTATTTTGGGACATGTTTTATTATTGTCATGTATTATAATGGCACCAAAAGCAAAGAACAGTAAATTCCACGATGGCTGAGCGGATGCAATAATTCCAATGCTGCTGACAGAAATCTGATATTTTATTCCACCAAACACGTAAAACACAACGTTTAACACAAGCGCTTTCACTCGGTTCCTACCGAGCTTTATCAAGTACCATGAAAGCTGCATAAATGGCATTTTATATACATTTGCTTGCTTCAATTGAATTAATCACATATGCAAATACTTTCTTAAGGTAATACCGGCTAGTATTTAAATGAAAATCATTGTTTTAAAAATGTGAAGATTATTTGGTACATTATACCATAGTGAACTGAAGTGTTATTCTATTTAAAATTAACATAGGAATTTTTTTTTTTAAAAACATAACATATCACAATACATCTAATTCAGTGCAACATATTCAGATTGTACTTTTATGGTTGCAATCATCTTAAAAATAAAAGAAAAGAAAAGAAACAAAAGAAAGGTGGAGGGGGGGTGTGGGGGGGGGAGGGGAGGGGAGCGGAAGTGAATAGAAAAGGAAAATGAAAGAATAAAGTTGATAATATATACAAATATCTGTGTGTATAGCAGCAAACCATGTGTGAATATGCAATAATTGTATTGGGAAAAAACTTTAGTAGCAACAAAATCTATACAAATATACAATAAATATGTTAAAATGTACTGAACAAGATTGCTTCTTTCTAAGAACTATTCTAAAAATGTTTTAAAACTGATTTTGAAAAATAGGTTGATAATTAATTAATTCTTCTGAACTGGATAAAACATGTCACAATACATATAAAACAGTACAAATTATTCAAATTGTGCTTTTATGATTGCAATCATCTTCAGGTTAGAAAAAAGGAAAGAAAAGGCGAAAGGGGGGGGTACAAAGGGAAGCAAAAGTAAGTAAGCAAGAAGAATAAAGAAATGAAGTTATTAATGTGTACAAATATCTATGTATATAGCAGCAAATCATGTATGCATATACAATAATTTTATTAAAAATAAGCCTTAATAGCAGCAAAACCTGTACAAATGTACAATAAATATGTTAAAGATGTGCTGAACAAGATGTTATCTTTTTAAAAATTCTTCTGAAAATATTTTAAAATTGATTTTGAAAAATAAACTAATAATTAATGAATTCTCCCTGATCTGAATATTAGAGTTTAGCTCTCCTTAATTTTAGAACTGAGCTTATGCTTAAAGTGTCATTTAATCCAGGACTTTTGTTTGCATCTAATCTTAGTTGCCATGTTAGCTCTTTGGATTCTAAAACAGATTCCCAGTCACCACCTCTTTCATTTTGTAGCACTTGTTCTAGGATTATGAACTTGAGATTATAATTTGGACATGTGAGTGAATGCTTGTAGAAGGCATTATTTTCCTTCTTCTTCTCTATGTCATAGGAATGTTCATATAATCTTTTTTTCAATTCTCTCTCCGTTTTTCCAATATAGAAACTATTGCACGTAGTGCATAGACCTAAATATACCACTCCCTTAGTGTTGCAGGTGTAATGTCCCTGTGACTTGATGTCAAAATTTCTTGCCTTCAAAAACAAATGGGAGTCATGGATTATCATGTGACATTGTTTACAAGCCCCGCATTTATAAGTTCCTTTTTTAGCTCCATGTCTGTTGCTCTCTAGGTGTTGTCTTCTCTCGAATATTTCTTTGAGGCTGGGACCTTTCTTTCTTATAAATTGTGGTTTGTTTTCCAATATCGAATTAAAGTCCTCGTGCATTTTGAGTACCGGCCAATGCTTTAGTATAGACTGTTCGATCCCAATGCTATTATTGGAAAATGTGTATACAAAACCACCACCTTTTTCTATATTACTTTTATTTACTTCATTTTGCCTTGAATTTATACATCCAACACCTAGTAGGGGTTTGTAAGAACTGTCCCTTAAATTAGTCACTTCTTGTGTAAGGGTATTTAGTAGATCCAATGGGTATCCATGCTGTAAAAACATATTGTGTAATTTTCTAATTTCATCCTCAAAATCATCTTTCTTGCTACACATTCTACTAGCCCTAATTAATTGTCCTTTCACAATCCCTTTCTTTTGATGAAAGGGGTGCTGGCTGGTATAGTGTAACAACGAATTCGAAAAGGTTGTTTTCCGGAAAATTTTAGAGTGAACTTGTTTTGTAGTGTGGTCTTTATAAATAGAGACATCCAAGTAATTTAGACTTGTTTCACTTACAACATAGGTGAAACACAAGAAACTGGTTGAAGAATTGATGTAATTTAAAAACAAATCCAGCTCATTTGTAGATCCTTGCCATAAAATACAAATATCATCTAAAAACCTGCGGTAGAACATAATGTATTTTGCCCATTCTTGCTGAAAGATGTGTTTCCTTTCCCACATATGGAGCACAACATTGGCGTAGATTGTGGCACAGGGTGTTCCCATAGCCACCCCTCTTTTTTGCTTGAAAATCTCGCCATTGAAGAATATGAAATTGTTTTCCAGTATTGTTGTCATGAATTTTACTAGCAGGTTTTTGAAAGTATTACTGAGATTTGTTTCATTATTGAGAAATTCAGTGAACCATTCCAAGCCAGTTTGGTGTGGGATGCTGGGAAAGAGATCTTTTATATCTATCGTAACCATTAAAATTTCTTGGGTGTAAATGTTAACGGGAAAAGCTTTTAAAAATTCCCAGGAGTCTTTGCAAACATAACTTAATTTTTCATTGTATTGTTTCATGATGAAATCAATGAATTTGCCAAGGGGTTCAGTAATTCCCCCTGCGCCAGCTACAATTGGTCTGAAAACCAGAGGGTTGATCCCCTTATGAATTTTTGGAATCCCAAATAAAATAGGGGTCCTTGGTTTATGGACGAAGATGTAATTGTATAGATTTTCATTAATAGCTCCTTGCAACAGATCGTCCTTCAACATGAATTTTATTTTAGCTAATGCTATGTTGTATTCATTTCTAGACATTAATACATACTGGTCTGTATCTTGTAAAAGTGCATACATGTGAGCTTCATAATTTGAATCATACATTAACACCATTCCTCCCCCCTTGTCAGGTTTCATAGTTCTGATTTTTTCATTTTTCAACATATTTATGAAAGTTATTTCTTCACTGCTTATATTTTGTTCCCTTGTTTTGCAGTCTTTGCTACAAGTTGATCTTAGTTCTTGTTCCACCAGTTCTTCAAATACCCTCAAAGTAGGGTGTGTGGGTGGGTTAAATGTACTTTTCTTGCTAGCACATTTTTAGATTGGTTTTCCTTTGAAAATTTGATTAATGTTCATGTTCCTAATAAATAACTTAAATTCTATAAGCAAGGAAGCTATGTTAGTTTTTTTACTGGGAACAAAATGAAGACCCTTAGAAAAAATGTCAAATGCTGTGTCTTCTATCTCCACTTCTGTGTAATTATAAATTGTGAAGTCTTCCTTTTTGCAAATCAAACATTCACCCTCTTTTGTCCTATTAATGTTATCTGACAATGTTGTGTTAACATATTGTAGTGTTACTAAGCTTGATAGTCCCTGTTGTTCCAGGTTCTTGTTTGCCTGCGTTGTTTCTGTTCCCACCCCCCCCCCCCGGTTCTCCCGGGGTGTTGGTGAAAAACCTGATTGTTAAACCTTTTTCCTTTTTCTGCTAGTCTTTCACTACGTCGCGGGGGTTCCTGCTCGTTACTAGCTTCAAAGAATACCTCATCACCTTCATTATTATTGCTTGCTTCTAATCTGTCATTAGTTCTAAATCTAGTGGGGTTGGGATAAGCAATACCTTCATTGTAATCATGCAAATCTCTCTCAAGTTTTTTTATTTTCCTATTTATTACTTTATCACAAAATTGGTCAACTTCGTGAAACAGTTTGTCATAGTCATGTTTGAACATACTAAATGTGTTTTCTGTTGTAATGGCCTGGTTCAGCATGTTTAAATCATTATTTAACTTTTTTGCTTTAGTCTCGTATTCTTCAACCATTACTTTTAAAACTTCCAACCCTGCTTTATCAAATATATCACACAGTTTGTCATAATACGTAGTATTCTTTTTCACATGGTTAGGAAATTTATAAAAGCGTAGCCCTTTAGGGATACGTTTAACTTTAATGCATTCTTTAAGATAATCTATTTCTAGCTGGTTACTTTTCAATGAATACAGTTTATCTTTAAATTCATTAAAGTCCACTTCGGCTGTTGACATAGAATTGTTGGTTACAATGGTTGTTTACAGAAACAACGCAGGCAAACAAGAACCTGGAACAACAGGGACTATCAAGCTTAGTAACACTACAATATGTTAACACAACATTGTCAGATAACATTAATAGGACAAAAGAGGGTGAATGTTTGATTTGCAAAAAGGAAGACTTCACAATTTATAATTACACAGAAGTGGAGATAGAAGACACAGCATTTGACATTTTTTCTAAGGGTCTTCATTTTGTTCCCAGTAAAAAAACTAACATAGCTTCCTTGCTTATAGAATTTAAGTTATTTATTAGGAACATGAACATTAATCAAATTTTCAAAGGAAAAACCAATCTAAAAAATGTGCTAGCAAGAAAAAGTACATTTAACCCACCCACACACCCTACTTTGAGGGTATTTGAAGAACTGGTGGAACAAGAACTAAGATCAACTTGTAGCAAAGACTGCAAAACAAGGGAACAAAATATAAGCAGTGAAGAAATAACTTTCATAAATATGTTGAAAAATGAAAAAATCAGAACTATGAAACCTGACAAGGGGGGAGGAATGGTGTTAATGTATGATTCAAATTATGAAGCTCACATGTATGCACTTTTACAAGATACAGACCAGTATGTATTAATGTCTAGAAACGAATACAACATAGCATTAGCTAAAATAAAATTCATGTTGAAGGACGATCTGTTGCAAGGAGCTATTAATGAAAATCTATACAATTACATCTTCGTCCATAAACCAAGGACCCCTATTTTATTTGGGATTCCAAAAATTCATAAGGGGATCAACCCTCTGGTTTTCAGACCAATTGTAGCTGGCGCAGGGGGAATTACTGAACCCCTTGGCAAATTCATTGATTTCATCATGAAACAATACAATGAAAAATTAAGTTATGTTTGCAAAGACTCCTGGGAATTTTTAAAAGCTTTTCCCGTTAACATTTACACCCAAGAAATTTTAATGGTTACGATAGATATAAAAGATCTCTTTCCCAGCATCCCACACCAAACTGGCTTGGAATGGTTCACTGAATTTCTCAATAATGAAACAAATCTCAGTAATACTTTCAAAAACCTGCTAGTAAAATTCATGACAACAATACTGGAAAACAATTTCATATTCTTCAATGGCGAGATTTTCAAGCAAAAAAGAGGGGTGGCTATGGGAACACCCTGTGCCACAATCTACGCCAATGTTGTGCTCCATATGTGGGAAAGGAAACACATCTTTCAGCAAGAATGGGCAAAATACATTATGTTCTACCGCAGGTTTTTAGATGATATTTGTATTTTATGGCAAGGATCTACAAATGAGCTGGATTTGTTTTAAATTACATCAATTCTTCAACCAGTTTCTTGTGTTTCACCTATGTTGTAAGTGAAACAAGTCTAAATTACTTGGATGTCTCTATTTATAAAGACCACACTACAAAACAAGTTCACTCTAAAATTTTCCGGAAAACAACCTTTTCGAATTCGTTGTTACACTATACCAGCCAGCACCCCTTTCATCAAAAGAAAGGGATTGTGAAAGGACAATTAATTAGGGCTAGTAGAATGTGTAGCAAGAAAGATGATTTTGAGGATGAAATTAGAAAATTACACAATATGTTTTACAGCATGGATACCCATTGGATCTACTAAATACCCTTACACAAGAAGTGACTAATTTAAGGGACAGTTCTTACAAACCCCTACTAGGTGTTGGATGTATAAATTCAAGGCAAAATGAAGTAAATAAAAGTAATATAGAAAAAGGTGGTGGTTTTGTATACACATTTTCCAATAATAGCATTGGGATCGAACAGTCTATACTAAAGCATTGGCCGGTACTCAAAATGCACGAGGACTTTAATTCGATATTGGAAAACAAACCACAATTTATAAGAAAGAAAGGTCCCAGCCTCAAAGAAATATTCGAGAGAAGACAACACCTAGAGAGCAACAGACATGGAGCTAAAAAAGGAACTTATAAATGTGGGGCTTGTAAACAATGTCACATGATAATCCATGACTCCCATTTGTTTTTGAAGGCAAGAAATTTTGACATCAAGTCACAGGGACATTACACCTGTAACACTAAGGGAGTGGTATATTTAGGTCTATGCACTACGTGCAATAGTTTCTATATTGGAAAAACGGAGAGAGAATTGAAAAAAAGATTATATGAACATTCCTATGACATAGAGAAGAAGAAGGAAAATAACGCCTTCTACAAGCATTCACTCACATGTCCAAATTATAATCTCAAGTTCATAATCCTAGAACAAGTGCTACAAAATGAAAGAGGTGGTGACTGGGAATCTGTTTTAGAATCCAAAGAGCTAACATGGCAACTAAGATTAGATGCAAACAAAAGTCCTGGATTAAATGACACTTTAAGCATAAGCTCAGTTCTAAAATTAAGGAGAGCTAAACTCTAATATTCAGATCAGGGAGAATTAATTAATTATTAGTTTATTTTTCAAAATCAATTTTAAAATATTTTCAGAAGAGTTTTTAAAAAGATAACATCTTGTTCAGCACATCTTTAACATATTTATTGTACATTTGTACAGGTTTTGCTGCTATTAAGGCTTATTTTTAATAAAATTATTGTATATGCATACATGATTTGCTGCTATATACATAGATATTTGTACACATTAATAACTTCATTTCTTTATTCTTCTTGCTTACTTACTTTTGCTTCCCTTTGTACCCCCCCCCTTTCGCCTTTTCTTTCCTTTTTTCTAACCTGAAGATGATTGCAATCATAAAAGCACAATTTGAATAATTTGTACTGTTTTATATGTATTGTGACATGTTTTATCCAGTTCAGAAGAATTAATTAATTATCAACCTATTTTTCAAAATCAGTTTTAAAACATTTTTAGAATAGTTCTTAGAAAGAAGCAATCTTGTTCAGTACATTTTAACATATTTATTGTATATTTGTATAGATTTTGTTGCTACTAAAGTTTTTTCCCAATACAATTATTGCATATTCACACATGGTTTGCTGCTATACACACAGATATTTGTATATATTATCAACTTTATTCTTTCATTTTCCTTTTCTATTCACTTCCGCTCCCCTCCCCTCCCCCCCCACACCCCCCCTCCACCTTTCTTTTGTTTCTTTTCTTTTCTTTTATTTTTAAGATGATTGCAACCATAAAAGTACAATCTGAATATGTTGCACTGAATTAGATGTATTGTGATATGTTATGTTTTTAAAAAAACAAAAAATTCCTATGTTAATTTTAAATAGAATAACACTTCAGTTCACTATGGTATAATGTACCAAATAATCTTCACATTTTTAAAACAATGATTTTCATTTAAATACTAGCCGGTATTACCTTAAGAAAGTATTTGCATATGTGATTAATTCAATTGAAGCAAGCAAATGTATATAAAATGCCATTTATGCAGCTTTCATGGTACTTGATAAAGCTCGGTAGGAACCGAGTGAAAGCGCTTGTGTTAAACGTTGTGTTTTACGTGTTTGGTGGAATAAAATATCAGATTTCTGTCAGCAGCATTGGAATTATTGCATCCGCTCAGCCATCGTGGAATTTACTGTTCCATGTATTATAATGGTTAAATATTAACATATCTTGTTAAATTACCTATTTTGTTGGTGTTATGCTGTAACTGTTACTGGCATGCGGTTAACATACTGACTGCTCTGTTATTTATTTTGTTTCACAAAATATGCATTGATATTTAAGTGGGTTATTTCCAATGTTCTGCCATGCTGTTATTACTAGAAATCATTTGTTTACAACTAACCTATACTCATTGCTATACCTCCATTACCACAGCATGTCAGGATAGGCTGGTTCTGACTGATCCGCTTACCTTGCCTCAACCGTCCATAGAACCAGGTCCTGGCATATCTGGGAGCCGGACCGATGGTGCACCCTCTACTGCCCCCACACAACCTGTGGCATCAGGTGGGATCACTTCAGGGGATGGGTCGAAGCCTCCTTTGGTAGTGGTGGCAGAGGGGCCATTCTCACCCAGGATCAAATGCCGGTTATAGAGCACATAAATGTTCATCATACCTATGAACGCTGCCTGCAGTGAATTTAAGGCATGCTGACCAATCTGTTGGGACAGCCTCACCGTGGTGCCAGCCTCCAGCACAGCCACCCTTGGGACAGTGAAGGAGCAGTGTCAACAGTCCCATGGGTGGGGAAATGAGTCATGCTGCTACCGTCTGGAGGCATGTGTGGCTTGGATTCTACAACACCCTCCCCATTCAAGGTGTTCACCCACCTCATGTGTCACACACTGCCCCTGTCTGCTGTCTTATCTGTCTGTGAATGCAACTGCTCCTACCTAACTTACCTCCCCACATGTACGTAAGCCCCTTCCCCAACATTCCTCTCTCACCTTAATAAAAAAAAATGGGCACCTGTCCCTCCAAAAAATATCAGCCCATATTTAGTTCTCCATTTCGCACATGTGTCCACTGGACATAATTAATTTGGTCCAATCGGCTTGACAACACAGTTAGGTTGTCCTCACCCCTCTCTCTGGGGTTTGAGCATTCAAATTCATCTGCAAAATCTGTCAAAGTGCACAGTTGTTGCTGTACAAGAAATGGATAGCAATGGTTCTTTCCTACACCCTTCCTGCATATCCCTACCTGCCTTTCATTATGTTTTTCCCCTTATTGCCCCCATTTCACAACTTTCCTATCTCATCTTTTTTCTTTTCTTGATTTTTTTTTTAGTGCAGAGCTGCACGTTGTGCTGTGTTGCACAGCTTCACTTATCTCACCTAAATAGAGCTGTAATGAGCATATGTGTTTATAATATTGTAAGTCACTTGTACAAAATAAAAGCCTGTTTTGAACCCAAGCCCATCAGACTTTCAGCGCACTGCATTAACCCACCACACCACACAGATCTTAATTAAAGCAGGTGTTTTCATCAAAACACAGTGATTGTCACTTACAGTCATTAGGTATGTCTCAGGATAGCTGCATGCCATGCTGTACCGCTCAAACTGAAATTAAAAATTATTGGGAAAATGGGAGTGTACCTTGGACTCTGGTGCAATAATACACCACTAAACAGCCAAAGACATAAAAACGGATATAATTGAGGCATGTGATAGCAGACAAATGTGCCCTTGTATCAGGAACATGTAGAAAGACAACTCCTAAGGCATCAATGGCAAATAACATGTTCAACTTGAACCCTGGTGCAGAAATACAGCCATAGAAAGCCATGCACATACTGATGGATGCAGACAATGTGTGTCAAAGCCTGTATGTCTGCACACATACCTTGCAAATACACCAGTTGCAGCAGTGACTCAGCAGCTCAGTATTTTAAATGCCCTGCATGCAGTACATTTTGACAGACACAGTCCTGGGTTCAAATCCAGTCTTGCTTTGCAGTTCAAATCCATTATTGTGAAGACAGCAATTAATAACTGAGTCATGAAATCTTTATCTGCACAGGTTACTGCTAATTAATGAATTACTATCCAGTTTTTCAAGTAGTCAAAAGCTTCCAGTAGGGGCACACTGCACAAATCTGTATAGCATAACTATATGTCACCTGCTTCTCTGTTATTCGCACTGTTGCATAACAGATGTATCTTAACCACATGCCTAGATTGGAACTGTAAAGGGTACCCTTACCCTGGCTCTGCCATAATGACAGGGCTGACACAGCTGCTACATTTACATGTACAGCTTGTTGTCCTCCAAAGTGTTCCCACTCCCCCCTTGTGTTCTAGGCCTGTAGCACACACACCTGTATGTAAAGGTAGCTGCTACAGACCTACCATACCTCCCAACCTCCTAGCACAAAGAATACGGACACAGCCATACTTAATGGGGGAGACAAAAGTCCAGAGATTGGGACTTGTTTTACAGTTTTCTCTTACATAGATAGCAAGTTGATAGAATAACAGGTACTGCATTAGCATGCATATTCTGAGGGATATGAAGTCTGACATTCAAATGTGTGTCTTCTATTACTGACCTCAACCTACAATGTTTGCCAGTGAATTGTCAGATGTCCACAATGTCATGGGACACTGACCACACATACAAGGCAAAACTGTGGACATACTGCATAAATCTCTACTGCTGACAGTTAAAGAACCTACCCTCTGTAATGCTGTAGTCTACAAACCTCAGAAATGTCCATCTTACCAGCTAAGAAAGGGGCCCAGGTCTACATGAAGGCCTTATATAGTGCACTGTGGTGGCATGTCATTGGCTAATGATAGTGCAATTCAGCTGTTTGGCTGTGATTACCATATCAGAGCCACAGATTGGTGAAGAGGCAAGTACTTGGTAATGATCAGTACCTTAAAAAGGCAAACAGCTGGTTATGGGAAACAAGTCTGGATGAGACCTACCTCACACAGTGTATTTTCAAAAGAGTACCAGAAGCAAAGTTCAACAAAGGAGTACTGCACTCAACCAGGTATGTAATTGATTTCCCCATATAACAGGATTCAGATGGGAAAATAAAAGTATGGTGAATAGGGATTACAGCAGTTGGCTTGTTTTAGATCTGTGGTAATGACATGTCACTGATACTCAGCTGTCCTACACCTATGGGCATGCCTCTCAAATGTCTCTGATTTCCACTCACATCTTTGCTCTGTCCCTCTTATTTCCTCCTACAACAGTTGGCTGTTGTAGGGAAGCTAGTAAATTACATGTAATACATAGTGACAATAATTAATGGTGTATACTCCTGTAATGTAAAACAATGTACACTAATTCACCTCCTCTCATTCTGTCAACATCTCACATAAATAGTTCTAACATTTTAAAACTGTCCCTGATTGTCCCTGATATACTCCGATTAAGTCCATGTTTCTGTTGACGTGGTTCCCTGTCTGGATGAGAGCTATGCCTAACATAGCTGTCAACCTGTTACAGCAAGAAATCTGAACAAAGTCATAATTAATGGAGGGACAAAGGCCCAAAATTAGGAACACTGTAACTATTGCTCATACAAAGTAAGAAAGTGAATAGAATAACAGATACTAGAGTAGCACAATTGTGTTCTGAAGGGTATTGCATCTTAAGCGCAGATATCTGTCTTTATTTTCTGGCATCAACCATCAATGATTGGCCAACCTTTTGTCAGAAAACCAAAATGCTATGTGAAAATGACCAAGTGTATGATACAAACATCTTGACATTCTGCAAATATCTGTATAGTTGAGAGGTATGATGCCTACAGGGAACATATTCTACAGCAGGTTTGCATTGTTTTCTATCATTGTGGCATACTGCTGTTGCTGGACTGTCCCAATAGAGTGGTTATACACTGCTATTTGTCTGGCAGTGGCCTAGTGGGAGTTTGCCCATAGGGGACACACTACAGTATACTGCAGTGGTGGGTGTAGGAACATACAGCAGAATCTGTCACGACACACAGAGTTATACCCCTGTAGTACTACTATCCTGCTGGATCCATACATATTGTACATTGCCAGACTGTGGGGTATGATGTGTAAGGGAGCAGTGGGTAGTGCAGGCCATTATCGGTGTGCTTAATCTGTACATAGTGGAGGTCCATGTATCTGGTCCTGTAATGCGTACCCCTTTTGTTGTCTGCCAGAAACCATGTATTGCAGATGACATGCCTCCTTCTCCGATACAGAGAATAAGGTAATAGTGGATGTACTAAGGCAGCATCATCAGATGTTGTAGTCCAGGGGTAGGCATAATCGTGAACAACAGGCAGCATTGTGGGCAGACCTTGTGTAGGATGTCAATCAGACTGGCCAGCAGGACAGGGCCTATAAGCAGGTGCAACACATAGCCACAGATATGGTTATGTTGGACTACGAAGTGCAGCTGATGTTGTCAGGTATCATGCTGTCACTGGAGGAGGGCCTGCAGTGGTACAACCACTCTCAGCCACAGAGAAATTCTTGGTGAACCTAGGAACACATGACAGATCTCAGTCATCCGTCACACCATACGTCATAGAGGTGGGTGCCATAGTACTCCCAGCAGAGTAGCGTCCAGGTAAGCTTACTGTGTCAACCATTTTAATACTTTATCAGTCATTGTGGCAGCTGTACATGCCTCTACAGTGGATATATACACATATTACCATGTAGCGCTGCAACATTTTATTTATTTGTATTAATTTAACATTTGTCTACTGGGAAAATCTGACTTGGAACAAAGCCAATTTTCTGCGAAGGCCCGGAGAGGAATATTCCAGATGCATGTCTTTGTAACGTGGGAGGAAAGCAGAGCATGCAGAGGAAACCCATATGAATGCAGGGAGGACATGCAGACTCCATAGAGAAGACACCCCAGCCAAGAATCAAACCAGAGAACCTCTTGCTGTGAGATGGCAATGCTACCGCTGCACCTCTGCACCATCCTGTAACATATAGTGGTGCTGACAATACCTCTCCCTCACCCTTTCATAGATCTGTCAGAAGTTGCCCAAGCCTGTAGTCCTGTACCTGATAAGCATGATACTATTGTTTTATGGATCATCTATACCCTATGAAAGATAAGGGCTGCCATATTGCACTATGTACAAATGTTGTGTTTAGGCAGATTAGACTATTAGTATGTACCATTCTGGAACAGTTCACTACAGTTCATAAACTGGGTAATTACAGGTGTGTATCTGAATGAACATTAACACATTTGCACTTATAGTCATGAGCAACTACACAAGCCTGCTATACATGAGGCACGTAATCCAAGATGTCTGTTCAGACACAAAAGGCAGATTACCCATACCTGAGGCAGTGATACTAGTACTGGCATATCATTCTCAAGATAGGTGCACTGGGTTTAATGTGCAGTTCTATCACATGTAGTGTCATATTGCATACCTTATAGGTAGATTGTACTTGCAGCTTTAACTGGATGTAGCTGATGTGCATGTTATAAAGGCTTTGGCTTGTATGTGCATGTTGATGTGAGGTAGTCTGTTGTACATGGGAATGGAGATGAGAAGTTCAGAGACTGGTAATGCAGTTGTGGATCCTCATCTGTATGTGTCTGTGTGGATTACCATACATAAAAGTGCAAGTGGTAGTGTACTGCTTTTATCTTGGTTATCACAGGAGATGGTGGGGGGGGGTGGAGTCTGTCCCTCTCACAACCTGATGTCAGTGTCTCATTGGACTCATGATGATAGTGGCCATAATGAGGTAAAGGTGGGGTTGTTGTTAGCTGAATTTGCCCCAGAAGTTGACATTCTTATTCTGCCTCAATGTCTCTGCACACAGTCAGTATGCCCACACATACCCAGTCCCCACAGGCTACAGACATTGGTCAGTCAGAGGGTGGACACATTGAACATGGAAGTGTGGCAACTATGGCTCCAGTGAATGTAGACTCTGGCCATAACCAGAGAGCTAGTGACGTCCCACACAGGTTGATTTACAGGGGTGCTTATAGGAGGCCTGCTGCCCATCCACCACCTTTTGCTGGTGTCACATTTCAAGTTACTCGACATATGTTTTGGGCCATCATGGAGGCACAGGCATGTTCTGCACAGAACACCAAGATGTATGCAAAGGGTTATGGATGTAGTGGAAAAACACTAAGTAAAGTAAAAAACACTGAAAAAGAACACAAAAGGAGCTTCTTCAAGTTGCATAAAATCTTTAATGATGTGTCTTGGTACCTTGGCTCATGCCTTCACGTAATAAATTACACACCAGGAAAACACTCCACTTATAGTGCATCAATTGACACCACATTCTAAACACAATCATAGCTCCACAGGAAGTAAACAGGGAACGTTCTTTATTTTACGATCAGTGAGCGCTTTCACCCATAGAGGGCTTCATCAGACTGTACAAAGTAGATTGGTTAGAACAGTCCTTAAATACTTGATTCAATTAAGAAATCAATTAAAATCAGTTAAAAAATTTTTACATAAAATCGAAACTTTTAAAATCTGGTAGTGCAAAAAACAGGAAATCAGCTCATTCAATACTACTCTTATTATAAGGAATAGTAAATATTATCATAGAACATTTAATTAAAGCTGTTCTCTAAATTAATGTTATATGACTATGTATTTATTTCATTTAGAGAATTGCTTAAGGAATATTCCCATTGCAGTAACCACTAAAGTCCACCAGATGGTGGTAATCCACAAATCACATAATACATCAAATATGCTTAGCTTAATAAAAAGACTTTGGTCATAAAAATAATTTATGCATATATCAACTATAAATGTATTATAAACTTAAAAACATCATGAAGTTCATTAAAGCTTAATCCTAGATATACAAACAATTAGATGTACATAGTTATATGTATTAACAAATGCCATAATTCCTAGTCATATTGCTTTTTATAGTAATTAAAAAGCCTATTGTTCATAGCAGTATATTTCATAACAATGATGACAGTGAAAATTTTTATATACATAAATAACTGTGATCAATGCATTTACTTAAATGTTTTACCTAATCTCCTCTTTTTAAGAAAGGGATAGATATTGATTTTATCATTCAAGCCAGGGGGGTGATCCGCTTTGCAACGAATAATCCATCTAGCCTCATGTTCTAAGGTGGTCGTTTCTATGTCCCCTCCTCTTAAATTATGTGGAATGGTTTGTATGACAAAAAACGTAAATGTGTGTTCGCCTCCATTTCTCTTTACATGTTTAGCAGTTAGCTAAACATGTAAAGAGAAATGGAGGCGAACACACATTTACGTTTTTTGTCATACAAACCATTCCACATAATTTAAGAGGAGGGGACATAGAAACCACCTAGAACATGAGGCTAGATGGATTATTCGTTGCAAAGCGGATCACCCCCCTGGCTTGAATGATAAAATCAATATCTATCCCTTTCTTAAAAAGAGGAGATTAGGTAAAACATTTAAGTAAATGCATTGATCACAGTTATTTATGTATATAAAAATTTTCACTGTCATCATTGTTATGAAATATACTGCTATGAACAATAGGCTTTTTAATTACTATAAAAAGCAATATGACTAGGAATTATGGCATTTGTTAATACATATAACTATGTACATCTAATTGTTTGTATATCTAGGATTGCTTTAATGAACTTCATGATCTTTGATAGTTTATAATACATTTATAGTTGATATATGCATAAATTATTTTTGTGACTAAAGTCTTTTTATTAAGTTAAGTATATCTGATGTATTATGTGATTTGTGGATTACCACCATCTGGTGGACTTTAGTGGTTACTGCAATGGGAATATTCCTTAAGCAATTCTCTAAATGAAATAAATACATAGTCATATAACATTAATTTAGAGAACAGCTTTAATTAAATGTTCTATGATAATATTTACTATTCCTTATAATAAGAGTAGTATTGAATGAGCTGATTTCCTGTTTTTTGCACTACCAGATTTTAAAAGTTTCGATTTTATGTAAAAATTTTTTAACTGATTTTAATTGATTTCTTAATTGAATCAAGTATTTAAGGACTGTTCTAACCAATCTACTTTGTACAGTCTGATGAAGCCCTCTATGGGTGAAAGCGCTCACTGATCGTAAAATAAAGAACGTTCCCTGTTTACTTCCTGTGGAGCTATTGTTCTTTCTGAAAAAGTGGATTCTTAAATGTGGTGACTTTTCCTACGTTGAATTACATAAGCCGTTGTGTTCCTGCGACTTTGCTAAGGATTTATTACATTTATATATAGCAGGAACACTTATTCTCTGGTTTGGGGCGCTGTTGCTACTTGATAAACACAATCATGTTAAAGTGAAAATCATCCTTTTGACCAAAACACATAAATTAAATCCAAACAAATTATTATTCCCATTGTTTCCCATGCTGATTAAACATTAAGATTTACTCCCAAATTTAAACCTATTGGATGTAAAGTATTGAAATTAACAATAAATTTGGTTTCCAAAGCTAATAATTTACTTACAAATACTTCACCATGTTGACATAAAGGTTTAGCCAGTACACTAAAAAATAAAGTAGAATCTGACCCCCCATGACAAGTCCAGAAATGGTTGGCTACTGGGCTATCCAATCTACTATGTCTGATGTCCCCCAAATGTTCAAGGATGTGCTTCTTGACCTGTCTCTTTGTCTTATATGCCATTTAACAACAGGACACCAGCATCTAATAACATACACCACCCCACGGGAACAACCGGTGAACCTGTGTTTGGCTCTATACACCCTGCTATTAATATTGGTGCCATTTAAATTTCTAACCTTAAGACAGACCTTGCAACCTGAACAAGGAAAACAACCCACTTGACCACCTATGTTCATACTTTTCTGTTGTTGAGCAGTTCCTTAAGATTTGAAAACCTGCCGTATGAAAAAGTGACCTTTTCAGGGAACAACCCCCCAGTAGTATCTACCTGCATAATAATTGGCCAAAATCTCTTTGCCAAACTACTTAATGTTTCTGAAAAGGGTGAAAATCTGCTAGCAAAGAACCATTTCTCCTCTTGATAATTAACCTGTACCTGATTATCGCTCCCAAAACTCTTTTTTCTGTCCTATTCAATAAATCCACCCGATATCCGCAGGATAATAATCTCTTCCTAACTTTCAAAAATTCCTCTGAAATCAAACTTTTATCATGCATGTTATTGAAAATATGCCTATACTCCCTGTATGGGAGCAAATCCAATAAATGGGGGGGGGGTGCATACTCGACGCTAAAAGAAAATTATTAGCAGCCGTTTCCTTCACATAGGGCCTAAAATACACTTTCCTATCCTTACTGACATAAAGTTTTAAATCCAGGAATTGTATAAACTCCCTATGATAATTAAACGTGAAAGATAATCCAAAATTGTTCTCTTCCAAATCCATCATAATTTTTTTGAAATCATTAATTTCCCCTTTACATATGAAAATCAAGTCATCTATACATCTCTTATAGATGTATAAATCTCCAAGCACAGGATCCCAATAAAGGCAGACTCACTTGTTATTCGAAATTGAACCAAATTTAATCCACACAGTAAAACAAAGGTTACAAAAAGTTTAGCGCTTTCATTTTCTAAACGGAAACTTCTTCAGAACAACATAATTACATACAGCTTACTAATTTATAGTCAAAATTAAAATCAATATAAAAATACAATTGGTTCATTCATACATTATTTGCTTTGCTTGAAATACAAGTTAAAGTCATAGTGCAAGTGTAGGTTAATAGTGGCCAAGCATAGCTGAATTTTCTCAGAACCTTCCATGTAATTCATCCTGTGCATACCAGATATACATGTAAAATTACTTAAAACCCAACCATTAGCTATCTATGTAGATACAAAATTAAAACCTTTCCACAAACTATACCCACATATTTTAATCAATTCCTGGGATCTTTTAAAGAAAATAAATCAAACAGAATTTGAACCTCAGTACTCATTCCTCACTATTGATGTTAAGGATCTATTTTCTGTTATACCACACAACTCAGGTTTGGAGTGGTTTGAATACATGCTAACAGACTTTAAGTTTCTTAACAAACATGAATTCAGGCTGGTGATGGAAAATATGGAGCTAGTCATTAAAAATAATTATATTTATTTTCAGGGAGATATTTTTCACCAGTTAGATGGGGTGGCTATGGGGGCAGCATGTGCCCCCATTTATGCTAATATAGTCATGCTATACTGGGAATTACATTATGTATTTACTTCCCCATTTATGGCTAATATTGTGAAATATTTTCATTTCTTGGACAATATTTTTATAGTTTGGAAGGGCACAGAGGTGGATATACCCAATGTTATGAAGTTTTTTAACAAATCTACTGAATTTCTTAGGTTTACTTATGAATTTAATACAGATGAGATACATTATCTTGATGTATGTATAGTGAAGGACATTTTGAATAAAAATATGTATCAAGAATTTTTAGGAAGGCTTGTTTTCCCAACTCATATTTACATTATAGTAGTAATCATCCACCCCTACAGAAAAAGAACATTATCAAAGGACAAATGGTCAGGGCAGCAAGGATGACTTCAGACTATGTTGATTTCAGAAATGAATTGGAATACGTACACCAACTAATTCGGGAGAGGGGCTACCCCGATACATTAATACATTCTATTAAGGAAGAGGTGATAAAGGGATGGGGTACAAGATTTATTCCTCTACTAAATACTGAATACAATAATGTGAACCAAGGTTCAATATTAGATGACAATGGGACAAATAATGGAATCCATCAAATAGAAAAAACTACACCTTTTTTGGTTATGACATGCAATATAGGTACCAATACAATGAAAAAGGCTATTGACAAAACATGGGACATGTTTAGGAGTATGCCCAATAGATTAGAAATATTTGACAAACGTTTGAGGTATTGTTTTATAAGGGGCTCCATTCTCAAAGATATTTATGAGAAGTCTGGAAATGAGAATGGGGACTAGATGATTAAAAAGGGAACCTTTTGTTCTGGGAGATGCTCACAATGTACATTTGTAGCCAATAAGGGGGACCTATTCTTACCAACCATCTCATTTAAGCTCATAGGAAAGGGACATTATACTGTTATACTAAAGGAATAGTTTTTAGCATATTGTATATCATGCTGGGCATATTATGTGGGAAAAACAGAAAGACATCTTCGTCAGAGAATATATGAACATATGTATGATGTTAATAGAAAAAAAGGAAACTAATGCACTTTATAGACACACCACAGTTTGTAAAAATGCAAATTTTAAATTTTGGATTTTGGAGATGCTACCTAAGAACAGTAGAGGGGGTGATTGGGAAAACAAATTGTGTTTCAGGGAATTAATTTGGCAGTTGCGGGTGGATGCAACTAATCCACCTGGGATTAATGACCACATCTCCCTGTTACCAGCTTTAAAACTCAGAGCAAATAAAATAAAATAAAATAAAATAAACAAAATACACATACAATGCACAAAGTATACACATATACTTATTATTAGTATTATTAACATTATACAATGTTATATATTTATATACTATGGATTTTTTAAAAAATTTAAAACAAATGCATTTATTTATTTATTATACACTACATGTTATACATTATAGATGAAATTTATTTATTTATTTTACTATAGTTATTAGTTAGAATATTGGATTATATTACAATTATTTAGACCATATTGTTTTATGTAATGGTTTATGTACTGTTTTAAGTAATTTTACGTATATATCTGGTATGCACAGGATGAATTACATGGAAGGTTCTGAGAAAATTCAGCTATGCTTGGCCACTATTAACCTACACTTGCACTATGACTTTAACTTGTATTTCAATCAAAGCAAATAACTTATGAATGAACCAATTGTATTTTTACATTGATTTTAATTTTGACTATAAATTAGTAAGCTGTATGTAATTATGTTGTTCTGAAGAAGTTTCCAGTTAGGAAATGAAAGCGCTAAACTTTTTGTAACCTTTGTTTTACTGTGTGGATTAAATTTGGTTCGATTTCGAATAACAAGTGAGTCTGCCTTTATTGGGATCCTGTGCTCAGAGATTTTTACATTTATTGTTTTTTCTTTGTCTC
Organism: Protopterus annectens; assembly: GCF_019279795.1. NCBI lineage: Eukaryota > Metazoa > Chordata > Ceratodontiformes > Protopteridae > Protopterus > Protopterus annectens. Next base: position 1,215,526,352 of record NC_056732.1, read on the forward strand.
CGTGGTCCATTGGTTTTGTGTTACTTATCTCTTATAGATGACCACATTGTTAGAAAAAAAATACGCTGTTATGTATAAAAACTTGTTCGAAAAAAATTTATAAAAATGATGGCATATGATGGGGCAAACGAGGCCCCCATAGCAGTACCACCCTTTTGTAAATATATCTGGTTTTCAAATGCAAAGCAACTGTGTGTTAAACAAAACTCCAACAACTGTAAAATGTAACTAGTCCTGGGACCTTCACCCAACATTCTAGCTATTGCCTCTATTCCCAACGAATGATGAATGCTGGTGTAAAGTGCCTTGACATCAACACATGCCCAGAAATAATTTACCTGCCAATCCATCCCTCCAACTAAATCACAAACATTTTTGCTGTTCTTAATATGTGATGAAATTCGCAATATATGATCCTTAAACTGCAAATCTAAAAAAATTCCTATATTCTGTAAATAAGACCCTACTCCCAATACTGTCAGCCTTCTGGGGGGATCCGATAGACTCTTATGAATTTTGGGAATAGTAAAAAACTTGGCTCTCCTAGGATTCTTAACATAAACCTTTGTAACATCACTAGCATTAAAGAAACTAACCAATCCCCCCTTCTCTAATAATTCCAATAACTAAGAATTAAACTCAGCAGTTGGATCATGATCTAGCTTTGAATAAACGTTTTCATCATTTAACAAATCATTGGACATCTTGTTATATTGCTCTCTGGATAAAATTACCCAGTTGCCACCTTTATCCACTTGTGAAAAAAACACCTTACTGTTTTCATTACATATACTTTACAGCAATAACCACTCTTCTTTAGGCAAATTGAACATTTTTTATATTTTTGCCCTTTTTACAAAAACATTATATTCACGTTCAATTTCTTTACACACTGTTGATTCAAAAACATTAATAACTGTGATATTTTTTGTAGGAACAAAATTACTAACACAAGGTACTATAGGCACCTTCAACTTCCCATATCCAGTGACAATCCCCCCCCCCCGACTTTCATTGTCATTAATACAAACATCATAAACATCCTCTTCATTAATATCAACAAACTCATTTTCATATACTGATAAATCCAGAATCAGCAGAACAGGCCTCATCTGATCCAGTTTCCCTATGACTTACTAATTTTTTTTGAATGGTTTTGTTATGAGAAAATATTTTTAAGTTTAACTTTTTGCAAAAATGACCAACTTCAATAAATAAGTCCGCTAAGCATGGGAAACAAGAAGGCACAAACTTTACACCCTTGCTCAATAAACTCTTCGCATCATAGTCAGTAGTGAGATGTGAGAGATTAATAATGTCCAACTATCCAGACTCAATCCTTCTATTCACCTCATAATCCCCAATGTGTGAATCATTAGCGCCAATGTCCCTCAAGACCCAAAAGCTATTATCTCCTTCTCCTCTTGTTCACACCATTGCTCACACTACTGCCTCCGCTGTTTCCCTGCCATTTCTGGCCTCTGCCTCTCGACTGTTGCTGTAAACTGCCATGCTGGTGCTGCTGTTTTTGTATTTGGAATGTTTCATTCATTTGCACATTTAAATTTTCGGACAAAACACTTTTTTTACTGCTAGACACAGTTTCTCTAGAAGAAATGGATGAATCTCATTACATGATGGGGCTTCTCTCTCCTTGCTGGCCTTTACTTCTGCCCCTCTTCGGTTTCCTCTGCCACAAAAAAAATAAATTGCTCTCATAATCCCTCATGTCGCGTTCCAACTTACACTTTTTCTGGACCATGATGTCCCCTTCAACCTTGGAAACTTTCACATTAATGACCCTCAATCTGTCACAGAAAATTTCCTCTGACACTGCCATTGAAAGCTCCTCCTGCAACTGGAGGATATCCACCTGCACTTTACCATGTGTCCTGCAATAACACTTAATCAAAATCTTTAACCAAACTGAGGTACATGACAAAGATACTACAGCAACTATGGCTCCAGTGAGTGTAGACTATGGCCATAATCAGAGAGCTAGTGACATCCCACACAGGTTGATTCACAGGGGTGCTTATAGGAGGCCTGCTGTCCATTCACCACCTTTTGCTGGTGTCACATTTCGAGTCACTCAACATATGTTTTCAGCCATCATGGAGGCACAGGCACGTTCTGAACAGAACACCAGATGTGTGCTTAGGGTTGTGGATGTAGCACAGTTTGACATCCGTGACTGCCTCCACTTTATTGGGGATACCATGGATTGGTTCAATGATGCAGTGGACAGCCAGTGGGCTGAGACAGTGTCTGCTTAGACTGCACATTGTCTGTAATGGAATATCTTGCTGGAGTTGGACATTGAACCAATGGATGTTGGTCAGCAACACCAACTGCTGAGAGTCTACATGACCATGCACAGCTACACTCCCGTAGTGGCAGTATCTCCAGCACTACAGAGGGAAGTGTGCTGCCCACATCACAACATGGCAGGCCATGGGCAGGTGCAGTCACCATCAGGTACTAGCACCTCATCTGACCTTGGGCATGGTGGTGCCAGTGCATCTCCTGGCAGAGCCGGTTCCCATGTTCATAGCCGGAGACGGTGAACTGTCCATTCTACCATGTGCAGTCCACAGCTGTCTGACATACACATGTGTAGGGCTAGCACTGGGCTTGACTCTGTACATGCACACACTCAAACACCAATGTCACATGCAAGTCACCTAAAGACAGACATAGCACTTCTCCATAGCCCGTCTACCCCCCACCCCTTCTTGACTCACACACATGCTGTCAACTGTTTGGCACAGCCTAGGCCTCCAGCACTCCCAAACCACACCCCATGCATGTGATGATACCTGTGCCACATCCCTGTCATCTTTGCCATTGACACAGGGAAATTAAGCTATGTGTCTGATACACAGGGTGACTACATTATTTGGCATGCATGTGTGTAATGCAGTATTGTTTTGCCATGCCACTTCTTGTGATGCACAACAGATACTGTATGCTGGCATATGTCATGACTACGTACCAAACATTGTGTACCTTATGTTGTATGATGTTGTACTGGTGACAGTGTTACAGGATGACATTTGTCTCAAGGACCTGTGTATGTTTCCATTCCAGGAGTCTGAGGGTATAATCTATGGAAACATGGTGGCAATACAGTGGTACAGGATGGCATTGCAGAATTGCAGAAATATGATATCAGCATGGTACGATAGTACCATGCATGGATCCCTAGGTGCATATGTCTGTAACAGTCTAACAGGGGCAATGGGGTCAGTCTGCATAATCATGCATTCAAAGCATGTGATAAGGTCTGCTACCCTTGATAGTGTCACCTGGGCTCTCTGAACATCTAAAAGGTATGGTGATGGAGTTGACACATCTACAAATATCCTGTGTCTGGATGTTGTGTTCCCAGGGTTATGACTCTCACACACTTGGATATAAAAAAAAATAATAAATAATGGTCTCTCCTTCGTTCCCTCAAGAGGGAGCACATTGTCTGATCTATTGATTGACTTGCGTTCTTTTGCTCGAGCAGTCAGTCTGAAACTGCTCTTCAACAAAGACATTAATAACTCTATACCTAACACGGCCAGTATTCCAGCTTATAAGAAGAAAAGCTCATTTACACCTGTGATGCCTACTCATGTAGATTCATTTGTGAAACTGTGTGAAGCAGATTTTTATAATTACTTTAATAATGATACTAGACATTGCGCTTTCTTTAACATGTCAAGCAATAATATACACTCATTGCAAGTTTTAAGACATGATGTTTCACTTACTTTTAGGCCAGTTGACAAGGGAGGAGGCTTAGCCATTTTTAATACAGCAGATTATAATACTTTTATGATTAATATGTTGGAAGCTGATAACACTTATGTTTTAATAGATCAAGTTAAATTTGACCTTATTATTAAGAATATCAGAGAGGATATGTATGATATGCTTATGTGTGGTCAGATAACTGAGAGTCTATATGATTATTTTCATGTTGAGCACCCGGTAGTACCTGTTATTAAAGGCCTACCAAAAATGCACAAGGGGATTTTACCACCACCCATGAGACCGATAGTGTCTGGTGCTAAATGGGTTACCGAAAATATATCCATCTTCTTAGAGAAAACGCTTAGACCACTTTTGGAAGCCATACCCACGGTCCTCAAAGACACATACCAACTTATTAACTTTATAAGATCTATGGACTTTGAATTCATACAAAACAAACATCTTTTAATCACTATGGATGTGCAAAGTTTGTTTACCTCAATCCCTAATGATTTAGGGATTGATGCCATCCGTGAATTACTACAATTTCATCATGACTTGAAGGGAAATAAAGCCATTATGATATGTCAACTATTAGACATAGTACTAAGCAACAATGTGTTTGTTTTTAATGATAAACTTTACCTTCAGTCCTGTGGTGTAGCTATGGGAACCCCGTGTGCAAACACGTACGCAAATTTGGTTGTACACCACTGGGAGCTGAATCATGTTTTTACACATCCTTCTTTCAACAAAGTAGTATTATACAAGCGTTTTGTTGATGATATTCTGATTGTTTGGGATGGCTCCATTAAAGAATTCCATGATTTTAGAACTTCTTTAGAAACTACTACCACCTTTTTGAGGTTTTCAATTGAAACCTCTTACTCACTGGTTAACTTTCTGGATACAAGCATTTCTATTAGAGGAGGGAAATTAATAACTACATTGTATAAAAAAGAGTGCTGGAAAAACACAATTTTGAAATACAACAGCATGCATCCCCGCCATATATTCAAAGGCATTTTGAAAAGTCAGTTCGTTAGACTTAGTAAAATTTGCCTTGATAACCAAGACTTGACTAAGAAAGCTGATGAAATGGTCAATATGTTTCTATCAAGAGGATATAACCATGATTTAGTCATGGAAGTCAGAGACAACACGTTGTCTCTAGAACCTCTGACTTCGCATGAAGTCAGAACAAACTACCAGCCCATTAATTTTACCAACATTAATCACAAATTTAACCACACTGAAAGAGTTTCATTTATCACCACATATACTAATGACTTCATGAGCATAAAAAGAATTTTAACTAACAATTGGAGAGTTTTAACGTTGGATGAACCTACCAAAGATATAGTAGGTCACTCTCCACACATGGTCTATAGGAGTAACCAGAACCTAAAGTCTTTGTTATGTGACATAAAGCCAAGATTACTTCATATTCATTCAAACAATAATGAACTTCCTGGAACTTACCCCTGTTACAGCTGTAATTATTGTAAATTCATTACCAAAAACCAAGTTTTTATGCATCCAGAACTTAATTTTACCTTTACACCCAGGTTTAGAGCAAATTGTAACACCTCGGGTCTAGTTTACCTAGCCACATGTGAACACTGCAATGCATTCTATATAGGCCTCACAAAAAGGAAACTTAAGAACAGGATTTATAACCATCAATATGATATAAGGAAGAAAAATGAGCTGAATGCTTTGGCTAAACATGTGATTTTGAATCCATCGCACTCTTTTGTGTTCAGAGTACTGCAAGTGGTAGAAGTAACAGAACGAGGTGGTGATTATCCAAACCTTTTAGAATTAAATGAACTTAAATGGATACTTAGATTAAGAGGCCACTATTCGCCAGGCCTGAACAACTATATCAGTATTAGATCCTTCTTAAATAATCGAAGATGAATTTAACCTGAGATGACAATCTTGTTCAGTAGTCTCCATTCAGTATTCATAATTAAATAAAGATTAACATGCATTTTTCACTTGGAATTTCGTTTACAATATGTCCAAATTTTTTAGTCTGTTTTTATACTGACACACACACAGCTGTTTTGCTTTTATTTGAAGTCCATCACTTCATGCATAAAAGGCGTTTTTAAAGACATTCATAATGGACATTAAATTTAAATTTTATATTTATATTTACATTTATACTCTATAAGTTAACATATTTATTATTTATATTTATTATTCATATTCATATATACATATTTATACATTTTTCAACTTATACACAATACATTTGCACTATATTTAAATCTATACATTTTTAGAGTATTTATATATTTGTCTATCCATTTGTAAGATATTTCTTGATAACAATTCTTATATTTATATATATATTTAATATTTAAAAAATTTTTTTGTATTTTAGCTTCATAACATTATTGAAATTCATTTAAGCTCCTGAGTCACACAAATTCATAGCTATATCAAAGCATTTTAAAAGAACAGTACAGCCTTAAAAAGTTTCTTCAATGGCTTTAAATGCTGAAGTTTTTTCTATATAGATATATAGATATTAGGCGTGGTTAAATTCTAATACATCTTTAGCTAAGAAATGCCAATATGGCCTTTGAAGAACCATTGCACATGTCTGCATTTATAGCTTTATACTTTGCCTATTATGCTGCAATGTTTATTGAAACGAGCTTTTTCTGCAACATTACAACATTGCAAAATATATGTTACTACATTTATATGTGTCTTTAACTTTGGTATGAATTTTGATATATATACGATGTTCCACTTTGATTGTCTTTTAATTATTGAGTCACCCTGTTTATAAATGCAGCTTCCTTTTTAAATATCTAATGTTTTAGCTCAGTCTTTTTAATGTGTCTTTAAATGTGTTTTTACTGTGGTTAATTGATTAATTTGATTCATCTGCTGATAGGCTAAGCCTTCCTATAAATTTACTGATATCAACATTATTAAATTGTCTGATGAAGCGTATGGTAGCATACGCGAAAGCGCTTACCTTCTGTTCTATTTTAAACAATAAAAAGTCAACAATTGTTACGTGGCAGAGTCGGAAGTTTTATTACTATATACACTTGGATATACACAAGCTTACATACCAGTCTGTATGCGATGTATACATTTGGCAGCATGCCCTGCTGCATTACTATAGGTTCATATAGGTTCATAAGCTGGTACTAGGCTATCAGCCCTGGGGTCTATACAAGCCTAGCCATAACAATTCCCTGGCTATTTCTTTCCACACTATTTACTTCCTTGGACCACTGTCTAGTAGGGTGACTGACGTGATCCCCAGGGTGAATTTCCTTTCTCCCATCCAATCGTCAAGGTTCCTTTTGAAGAGGACCAAAGAGGCACTCTGCTTGACATGTATATAGGTTTATTGCCATAAACCTTGTTTTGGCAATCAGCAAGGACATGGGTGGGGGTACATCAGGGTGTACAACACCCAGACTGAGCCTAGCCATCTCACTGTACTGCCTGTTCAGGCAACATGTACAAAGGACCCACTTAGGCATCCATGATACTCTCAATGTGGGGATCACTACATGGCCCACTGATGGCAGACATACTCAACACAGGGACATTTGACTCCAATTGCTGTTCTGTAAGCAGCAGTGCTCAACAGGGCACAGTTGTGGGTACTCTACTGCTTGGACTGCATGTCTATACAGCACATGAGGGTACTGACTGACTGTGGCTAACAATGTTGGCTGCTGCCTGCTACTAGTCAGCACTCATACAGTCACTGTGTTATGTCAGTGTCTTGCATGACAGTATTACAAATACATGCCTGGTGACATAGTAATGGCCATAAACCCCAATCGAATATATCATATATATATATATATATATATATATATATATATATCTATATATATATATATATATATATATATATATATATATATATATATATATATGATATATATATATAATACATATTTATATATATATATATATATATATATATATATATGTACCATCCTTTCCATTGGAGATACCTATGTCCTAAGTTAGTAGCATGGCAGTCCCTACATGTAATGTACATATGTAGTGGTGACAGGTAGCCACACAGACCCGGCCATACAGGTATACAGCTCGTGTGCCACACATCAACACGTCTGTACTGTGGTATGGCAGGATTCATATGGCACAGCTGTGGCTACAGTCACCGGTAGGTGACATACCCATACCCACCATATACTCCTCCCTCAGCATGCCAAAATCTGACTACAATGGCCATGTGTTGATAGACTTTCCATACTGTTTTGACATATGCAGTTGAAATTATGGCCCCTCACAGGGTCCTATCACATCAATATGTACTCAACACTGTTCTTCTGCAATGAGTGTCAGTGCCACCTGTGCCATTCAGTGTACAAATAGGTAATCTGTGCCATGCATACAGGACAAGATGTGACCCTCGCTTGACTGTATATGCCATCTATCTCTAGGAAACATAGCAGATGGATTAGTCACCCTAAAGACATTAAGCCACTATGTGATGTTAGTAGTAGATGCTTGTTGGTGACATTTGTGTAGCAGACACAACACACCCTTAACACAGACCCTCCATATCAGTATGGTACAGAGAGCACCTCAGTGCCCTTCCACACATGCCATCTGTATGATTGGCTAGGTGGATGTCATCTCAACACTAGAGGTGTGACTGCATCTCCGTGGACTTGGGCAATATGTGCTGCTCCTGTGATGAGGGGTAGCACTGTCTCCAACTGTGACAGCTGTATGGTCATCATAGGTATATCAGCATTATATGTATTTGGGGTACAAACTGCTACATACACTACTCATGTGAGTGGGGGATAAAGACAGAAGAATGTATACATAGCTTTCTGTATGTACACATGTTTTTCCACATAGCAGGTCTTTGTGATGGAAACAACAGAATTAAGCTAAGTGTTGGAGCATGACCAGTGGGACTGTCAGTACTTACAAGGTGACATCAGGCTGGAGCTGCCTGTACTCTAGTTCAGGATTTTGTGTGCTGCAGTCATTGGGAGCTGCACCTGTTTCCACAGTACAGCATTTCCCTGAAACTGTCTATGGCATTCTGCAGCTGTCTGCTATACTTAATATGTGACTGGAGTACATAATGTAACACCACACATAGGGTGAAAGTCTGCATACCTCTCACTGTACATGCTTTTGCAGAAAGTCCAGCATGTTGCTCCATATGCCTGATCTGTTCCTCATACATTTGTGGTGTTCCATTAACTTTCTGTATAATGCAGTCACAGAATAGTACCTCCTACAGGCATATTTGAAAGATGGACTTTACATGCTGCAGATTTTCTGATGTGATGCAACCTGCTGTTATACTAGCCACATTCAAGGGTAATTAGAGCATGTGTAATGTCTGTCTGTAGTTATGGCCCTTTGTTACCCCCATTTTCTCTGACTTTGTCCAGCTTTCTTGCTGTAACAGATTGCAGGGTCTGAAAGTCTGTGGCCATGCCACCATACAACTACATCACATGCAAAAGATGTGGATGCTGCCAGTCAAACCATCAATACCATCATTTATGCTAACATCTCTAGTCCACTGAGCAACACAGGCCACCAGACACAGATGTGTCATTCATCACACAAGCAACAACATACAGGCATACATTATCACCCAAGTGCTATGTGTGACATCCAATGTGTGCTCAGATTCTATGTCACAGCCCTGAGATTGGCTGATCTACTGATATATCATTTCTGATGCAGTGTTACAGCAATTGTATAGGAACACTGAAGCGATGGGGGTGGGGGACAATCAGCCCATGATCTTCTGGCATAGACAGTTGTGCAACTGTCCTGTGACCCCATAGTTTACCTTGAAAAAAGTAGTGGATATTCCAGCCATGTGGCTTAGTGAATATTATGGAGCACATATTAATGAGCAGGGTACCTGTTGTCCCATGTGGCTATTAGATCTCTCCATGTAGCCGAGTAGCTCACTATCTTGCCTTACAAACATGCGTCAGGTTCATACGTATGCTGCCATATGCAAGCACTCCTTACAAGTAGTGTATAGGCGAGTGACTTACCTTGTGAATGCAGCAGTCGACAGACCTGTAATTCAGAGCTGACAATGTCTGATGCACGAAGGACACAGCCAATACATGGTTATGTATAGGTTATGTGGGCTGGCTGGCATAATTTTTGCTATATATGCGAGTCAGAGTAAGATGTCAGTCCCTAAGGCCCTAGATTATCAGTGCATGTGCAAGCATTGTCTCTTGACCAAGGCCAGGGCATACTGGGCACGCCTACGTCTGCCTACAGGGACATCCTCAGGGGGTTCCTCCTCCATGTCCTCCTGTGTCTGTAGCTGTGGGAACCTAAGCACTGGTGGGGGCTGAATGTCCTTTCCCTTTGTGATCCTGCTGCAGCTGTTTCTGCAAGATCATATTATGTAGCATGGTGCATACTGTGAACATCTGTGCACATGTGGCTAGAGATTCCTGCAGGGCTCCCCCAGATATATAGATGCAGCCGAACCATGACTTCAGCAGCCCAAACACATGCTCTAAGATGTTCCTAGTTTGTGCATGTGTCTCATTATGGTGTTCTTCCATGGGTGGGTGTGCATTTCTGATGGGTGCCATCATCCATGGTTCCAGTACATAGTCAGCATCCCCCAGGAAATGGTAGTGTGGAATGTCTCCCCTAGCAAACATCTGGTACAGCTGATATGCATGCCAGATATGGGAGTCATGATAACTTCCAGGGCTGCTAGCACACACATTCATGATAATTCCCTGGGCATTGCACATGACCTGGTAGTTGGAGTGATACCCCTTGCAGTTGATGTAGATTCTACCCTCCTCACTGGGTGGTGCCTTGATGTGTACATGAGTGCAGTCTATGGCACCTAGTACTTCGGGGTAGTGCTCTACACAGTAGAAGTGTTGCAATATTGCTGGTCCTTGCCTCAGGGGTGAGGGGAAAATAAATGTGTTCATTGGCATGTGATAGCATGTCATCCAGGGACTAGTGCAGTACCCTGGATGCTGATGCCTGTGAGACCCCCATCATGTCCCTAGTTGGTCTTTGGAAAGTACCTGAGGCTATTATCCTTAGAGCTACACATGCCTTTGTGTCCACTGGGATGGGTCCCCCTCTGTTAGCTCTGGGTCTGAATTGAGGGCAGCAGAGCTCAGTGAGTTGTTGTAGCATGTCCCTGTCCACCCTGTAGCACTTTACAATCTCCAGCTCATGCAGCTCCTGGAATCTTACCTTGGGCCTGAACACTCTTCTCCTTCTCAGTCTAGGCCTACTGTCAACAGCAGCAGCAGCAGCATTGACCTCAGCATCTAGCACATGCAAATGTAGCAGACCTGCAGCAGCTCCTAGCATTCTTTCAGTTAAAATTCCCAAGTCTGTACTCCACGGGTGAAGAGTTTGGGGGAGAAATCAGATTGTTGGGTGTATGCACCCTTTATTGGGCTCTGCTGTAGGTGTAGGCTGTGTGATTGGCTACCTATGATGCATTCCACCTGCCAAGTACATCATTAACAGCATTTAATGGCTCTAGTTTAAGTGAATCAGTAATTAATATATCATTGGCTTTTGGATACACTCAGCACTGCGGTGCACCAAGCAAACATGCAGAAACAAACACCCAGAAGGTACACAAAACTTAGAAGTTGCTGAACCCATGCCCCTGAAAGGTCATGCTCTGCTTGGTGGCATGCTGTTCAAACATGTGGAAACTTGCGCCCTGAAGGTAAACAAAGCTTAGCAGCCACTACACACACCACCCTTCTGAGCACAGTGGCACGTCGCGCAGACAGGTGCAGCTGAGCTTCAATGAGCTTACAAATCCTTAGACTCACCCCACCATTGATGTCAGCTACATCTTCTATGGATACTGACATGGTTCTGTGTGTACACTGAAGAGATATGCAGACACAGATACCCATTTGTGCTATTCAGTACCCCAACTAATTTTCATAGAGTTCCTTTAACACAGCCTGAGACTACACAGTTCCAGGCCCTACTTTGTTAGCAACAGCACCATTCCACCATTGTGGAAACTCTATGCAGGTCCCATATTACATTTCTGTCACATACTATGAATTTATACACAAACCAAGTGCAATGAAGCAGCAAACTTGTAAAATATGAAGAAAACTAGTCATAACACTTTGCTGGAAACTGAAAACTGTTTTAATGAAAAACAGACTAGCAAATTGACCAACAACTAAGCGCTTTCACCTTGGATTCCACTGGCATCATCAGAGCTGTAAAAAAGCCAAGCATAACAGCTTAAGTACCCTCATAGGTGAAATAAACAACCAATCACATTCTTCATACAATTAACGCAAGGCACTAACTAGTTTAACTAGTTAAAGTCATATCACTAAAAGTCAAGATTTTAAAACAATAACTGTCATAGAAATAGTAAAAAACATGGTGGATACAGTTTAAAATACATTTTTAACACAACAAAAGTCTGAGCCCAAATATAAATACAATTACCTATCAAAGTTTATAATTCCAAAAATGGAACATAAAAAAAACTGATATTAATTCAAATTAAATAAGCCCTTTGTTTCAAAATAGGGGCCAGTGATATACTGTCATTAAGTCCGAACCACAAAAGGAGAGGGAGTATCAATATTCGTCAAAGATACCCACACCTCCAGGTTGGTGGCACAGCACGAAGCATCAGAGACTATCCATGTGCAACTAACAGTGGGTAAAACTGCCTTCCAGTTTATAGCCTGCTACAGACCACCCTCCCAAACCCAGGAACCCCACTTGGCCTTCCTGAGAACACTGGAAAATATGAAGGTCTCTCCAAACACCATTATATTGGGTGACTAAAACTACCCAACCATAGACTGGGAGCATTACTCTAGCTCCAACACCCTAGCCCAAAGGTTCCTAGAATTTATAAACTCAAATGCTATGGAACAACTTGTTACCACTCCCACAAGAGGGGAAAACATACTGGACCTGATCATCACCAACATGGGGACTCTATGCTCGAGACCAGAAGTGTATCCCTCACTGGTAAGATCAGACCATAAACTAATCTCACTGGATATTCACATCCCGACCCCACCCCATTCCCAGAAAACCACAGTAAAAAACTTCTCTAAAGCAAATTTCACACTCCTCAAAACCAAGGTAGAATCCTTCAAAGCCCCCGGGCCTGTGGATAATAAGGCCCATACCACAAAATCCATTATAAACGCATTCTATGAACACCTTCAGGAATGCATGGATGATGCAATCCCAAATAAAACCAAGACCCAATCTTTCAAAGGCAGATGTCCTGCCTGGTGGACCCCAGCCATAAACAAACTATACAATAGAAGGAGGAAGCTACTACATGATAGAGCAAAATCTCAAAAAGGGAAGGCATCTCTGATCAGTATTAGCAAAAAACTACGGGCACTCATAAAATCGTCTAAGGCCAACTTCGAGAGAAAAATTGCACAGGACACTAAGGATAATCACAAGGCTTTCTTTAGTTATGTTAGGAACCTGGCTGGGAATTCCTAGATATGCTCAGAATTAGTCCAAAATGACAAAAAATACACTGAACCCACAGACATTGCCAACATCCTAGCTGACAGGTTCAGTGCAAACTTCTCCCCCCCCCTCCCCACCAAAAGGGCAAATATCTATCAGAGCAGAGTGCTGCCCCCCTGACATCTCAGATGCTCAGGTAAGAGCTGCCCTCTCCAAAGCAAGAAACACAGCATCAATGGGACCAGACGGTGTCCCGGGCTGCGTCCTACATGAACTCCAAGAAGAGCTAAACCCAAACCTAAATCTACTGTTCAATCTCAGCCTTACTACAGGATATGTACCCAAAAAGTGGTGTACAGCAACAGTGGTCCCTCTCCACAAAGATGGTGCCTCAACGGATCCTGGAAACTATCGCCCCATAAGTCTCACTAGCTTGGTCTGCATAGCTATGGAAAGGATCATCATGGACCTTATAAATAAATATATTGGGGACCTGCAGACACTGGATCCTACCCAGTTTGGCTTTGTTAAGGGCAGATCCTGCCTCTTGAACCTGGTCAATCTCTTTGAAACTGTCACCAAGGCCATTGACAAGGGGAAGGTGGTCCACACAGCCTACCTGGACCTCGCAAAAGCCTTTGATACAATACCCCACTCGGGCATTATAGATAAGCTCACCAGCTTAAATATAAACCCCTATGTCACTAGATGGGTTGCAAACTGGCTCAAGGACAGAACCCACATGGTTAGAATAGCTGGAGCCATGTCAGACTCCAAACCAGTTACAAGTGGCATCCCACAAGGCTCAGTCCTGGGACCTCTCTTGTTCGGTATATATTTCTTGAAGGTACAGGCCAACATGGAAGGACTGTGGCTGACCAAGTTCGCAGATGACTGCAAACTGGGCACCATAATAGACTCTCCAGCCGACACAAGCATCCTCCAAAAGGGCCTCATAGAAACAGACAACTGGTGCCAGAGCCATGGCCTCAAGCTAAACACCAAAAAGTGTATAGTCATCTCCTTTGGCAAAAACAAAGTGCCCACAAATTACAATATAGGTGGTAATCCATTAAGTACAGAAGAAGTAATTAGGGACCTGGGTACCCAAGTTGATAGCAACCTCTCATTTGACAACCATGTGGCCAAAGTGGTTAGAAAAACATTTTATATAGCCCACCTAATCATGAAGGGATTCACATCTAGATCAGGGGAGGTCATCGTGCCTCTTTACTCATCCCTCATCAGGCCCATAATTGAGTACAACGCCCCTTTTGGGATGTACCTTACCAGACACCTGCAGCAACTGGAAAGACCCCAAAAGTACCTCACCAAGAGGATCAAGGGGCTCAAACAGATGCCATATGCTGCCCGGTTAAAGAAACTCCAGCTCTACTCAGTGGCATACCACCTGCTCAGAGGCGATCTGTGCCTGACATATAAAGCCATGTCCAACCCGGAATTAATGGACATGCTGCAACTCAGAAAATCCAAATCCCATCGAGCTACGCGCTCGAGGGACTTGAACCTCAGCACTGAAATAAATAGGACATGCTGGAGGGACAGATTCATAACCCAGAGGCTCCCTTCACTCTGGAATAAAATCCCAGTCCAGGTTAGGCAGAGTCCCTCATTGACTCTCTTCAAGAGGAATCGTGATGAGTGGATGGGAGATCGTAGGTTTACCCAGGGTATCACTTCTGTGTCACTGTTAGATAGAGGCACAGTATACTAACCTTGAAAAAGGGCATAGCAAAATTAATTTAATATGGGTGGCGAAAGCCATACACACTCTGGCTAGGCTTATAAATGCCCTAGGGCAGATAGCCTAGTATGAACCTATGAACCTATGGTGAAACATTGGCATTTAACCTCGTCTGCCATTAACTTTCCCTTGCTGCTACTTCTAATTTAATGTCACCACCCCTCTCAGTTTGTTGAACCTTGTCAATCACAAAAAAGATGAACCTTTTAAAGTTCACCCACTTATTACTGTGAACAAAAAGAGCATTAAGCATTATGTGAATCCCTTTTCTTCATTGCCCTTAAATGTTCACTAATTCTATCCCTTAACCTGCGCACAGTTGTTCCAACATAAAAAGATGTACAAGACACACAGGTAGCCAGATCGTCTAACATGGTCATGTTGCAGTTACATTTCCCTGGGCATCTAACAGAGTAATCAAAATTCCCTACTGTGACATATGGCCCATCATTAAATTCCCCTCTAAAATGTTCTTAATTTTTCTGCTCCTACTATAAACTATTCAGGGATTATTGCCAAGAAGTTCCTTGGTCACTTCACAGAAACAAGTGTCCCAACATCTATTGACAATCGAACATATATTATGGGAATCTGTGTTGTGACGCAAAAACATCACATCTGTAATAATATCTCTAGGTCTGGTTTGTGTCTGGGCAATGTGGTGTTCAATATGTGGATAAAAGATGTGTTTCTTTTTACTAAAATTTCTTTCTTAATTTTAATCAACATTCTCAGTGGATATTCCCTCTCAGTGAACATCCCTATTAAAACATACATTTCATTGGTAAAGTTCACATCATCGCTTATTAAGCATGATAATCTCACCATTTGGCCTTTTATTATGTTTTTCAGCTGGTGTGGTGGATGGCAACTCTTGAAGTGCATCAAGCTATTGGAATAGTTCTTTTTTCTGAAGATAGTGCTGCATAAATCTTGATTTATTTCATTCTTGAACAATTTAATGTCCAAGTAATCAATCTCATCAGGTTTACATGTACTAGTAAACCTTATAAAATCAGTTGTAGAATTTAAATATTCTACAAATTCATCAACTTCATCTTCAGGATCTTGCCATAGGATGAGTGCATCATCCAAAAAATGATTGTATACCAAAATTATGTCATAAAAGTGTGACCTAAACATAAATTTCCTCTCCCATTCTTGGAGTACAAGGTTGGCAAATATGGGGGCACACTTGCCCCCATAGCCACACCTGATATCTGGTGATAAATTTCACTCTCAAACATCAAAGAATTTTTCTTCAGAGCAAGTTCCATGACATCAGTAAGGAACACTATTTTATCAGCTTTTATCTGTGAACTCTTGTGCAAACACTGCTGAAACATCTCCAAGTCTTCAGTGTGTGGAATTACAGAAAATAAATTAATGACATCAGTAGTCAAGAATGAATAGCTGCCTACACTTTTTACAGTTTTAAGCCTTTCTAAACAGTGTCAGGAGTCTTTCAAGATGTGGTCAGTTTCCCTGACCACGACACTGGCCCATTTGTCAACTAATGCTGCCAGAGGTTCCGTTTTGGATCCTTGAGCTGAAACTATGGGTCTAAATGGTGAATCATACAGATTTTTGTGAAGCTTGGTAATTCTGAACACTGTAGGTAACTGTGGATTGTCCACACTTAACCAAATACAGTTTGATCTACAGTGCCTTGAAATAGAGCATCAGAAAGAAAATAGTCAATTCTCATATATGCTCTATTTAGCTCATTTTTAGACACCCTTGAATATGTGCAGCTATCATTCAGTATATTAAACATTTTGGAGACATAGTCTATCTGAGTCATTTCAACCAACCCACTGCCCTTGTCGGGCTTCATAAATCTCAGATTTTTATCACTAGCTAAGCTGGTAAGAATATTTCTTTCCTCATGAGTCAAGTTTTCACATTTATTGCTAATAATTGCCAAAACTTTTCTTATTTCGCATTCACATACCCCTGGATTCAGCAAGCCCTGCATGGTGTGCAGGAACAGTGCAGGAGCTCCAGTAGGCAATATGTTCGCCATGTGATCCAGGAATAAGCTGCAGGGACGTGCACAAGCACTCCTACACTATTCTTGTATGGACACAGCTCCAGTATGCAAATTACCCCATTTGCTGGTGAAAACCATGCAAATGAGGTGAATTTGTGAACCAGGAAGCTGGCAGCCATCCATTCAGGACTAGTGTAAACTGCAGAAATGTACTCGTTTAGTAACCAAGTAAATTCTGCAAACTGCAAAACGGAGCCATGACAGCTCCAAATAAAGGGTGTATATAATGTGTAAAGCATGCCAATGGCCAAATATATGGCCATTGGCATGGAAAACAGTTAAAAAAAAAAGAAACATAACTTTTATTTTTTTTAGACGATTTCGTCTGTTTAAGCGTAGGGCAGCGGCGCACAAATTGGATCGGGCAAAAAATAAAACAAATAACCTGAAATAAGCATTCAAACCAAAATCACAATTTTGCCATTATACTCAGTCAGAAGACAACATGGCCAGTAAATAATGGTTGCTAAGGAGGAAGGCTCAGTGTGGGACCTATAACTATGCATCTGCAGGCAATCCTATGCAAATGAGGGGAATGATACTTAATCCCAGATTTCTCCTCAGTGCTGGTCAGCACCCAACCATGTAAGTTCAGGAATAGCTTGTTGTAAGTTTATGAGTTAGCAGACATCATGGGGGGTGTGTCAAGCATACTGTAAGCAAATTGGAGCCCTGTGGCTCAGGTTTGCTCTTAGCTTAGCAGAGCTAAGCAAGGGGGTGTGTCTGAGGCTGCGTAGCACTTTTTACATTGCATAAGAGGGTGTGCGCGCCGCACACCGGGTTTTAAAGGAGAAAAAAAATTAAACCAGGAAATAGCAGCTCTGTGCACATTTGAGCACTGTGTTTGCACCACATGCCCCCGGGCTTAAACATGAAGGCAATGGGAAGGGAAAACAGTAGTAGGAAGGTAATCAAGGAGAACTAGCATAGCTGGAAGATGACATGTATCACAATAAGCCACTTACACAGGTAGCAACCAAGCCCAGCCCAGAACACTACTATAAACTATGCAAACACCTTTCCCTCTGTTTTTTCCCACATACTCTACACCACCGGTGTATACAAGCGGGGAAATCTTAACAAACAAAAACAACAAATGATAGGGGCTGCAGTAGCTATCATACTTCAACATGTGGAAAAGGCTGAGGGTGGTGAGGATCAGAATGCTGTCGACCAACCCATAGTGAGGTGACAAAGAAGAGTGTACAGACCCAGTGTAACCTATCAGGAGCTGCATGAGCTGGAGATAGTGGAGTGCTATAGGGTGGACAGGGACCTCCTACAGCAAATTGTTGAGCTGTGCCGGCAATGCCTGACACACAGAACTAACAGAGGGGGAACCCATCCCACTGGATACCAAGGTATGTGTAGGCCTAAGAATACTAGCCACAGATACCTTCCAAAGGCCATCTGGGGGTATCATGGGGATCTCACAGGCATCAGCATCCAGGGCACTCCACCAGTTCTTGGATGCTATGTCAGCACATGCCGGTGAGCACGTATATTTCCCTAACACCCGTGAGGCATTGGCCAGCAATAGGTGTCTCTTCCACCAAATAGCAGAATGCCCTGAGGTAGTGGGTGCTATAGACTGTACGCTCATGTGCATCAAAGCACCACCCGGTGAGTGGGGTAGGGTCTACATAAACTGCAAGGGCTTCCCCTCCATCAACTTCCAGGTTGTGTGTGATGCCCAGGGCATTATAATGAATCTGTGTGCTGGCTGTCTGGAAGCTATCACGATTCCCACATCTAGCATCTGATGCAGCTGAACCAGAGATTTGCCAATGGAGATATCCCTTACGGTCACCTAGTGGGGGATGCTGGTTACACACTGGAGCTGTGGCTGATGACACCCATCAGAAATGCACACACACCCGAACAAGAACTCCATAATGAAGCACACACACAGATCAAAATTATAATAGAGCATGTGTTTGGGATGCTCAAGTCATGGTTCCGGTGCCTGGACACATCCTGTGGAGACTTGCAGTACTCACCAGCTACATGTACTCAAATTGTCATTGTATGTGCCATGCTACACAATGTGATTCTGTGGAAACAGCTGCAGTAGGAGCAGCATAGGGCAGGGCCACACAGCCCCCCACCATTGCAAAGGGCTGTACAGGCACAGAGTGACTCAAAGGAGGAACAATCTGAGCCTGCCCCAGTAGGCAGAAGGAGGCATGCCCAGTATGCCCTGGCCTTGGCAAAGAGGCAACTCATAACACATACACTGACTTAGGAGGGACCCAGGGAATGACACCTCTCTCTGACTCACACATGCAGTAAAAGGGATGCCAAACATGACACTACCTGTGCTCAACCATGTATAGGGAGTGTACTATGTGCATGCAACATAGGCAGCCCTCCAGCACCATCCTCAGTACTAGCACACCCACAAGGTAAGTCACTCTTCTTACCAATTGCCGAATGGAGTACTATGTGTTGTTACTTGTATCTACGGTATGGATGTGAGCATGCAAGGGAATTGGGTGGCTGAATGGGATGCCAGCAGATAGTAGACACCTATAGTGGCAGCATGAGAAAACCCACTGCAGGAAATGTGCTGGGCCACATGTGTGTCCATATGACACACACATGCCAGTCAGGGAGGTTCACATACCCAACAACAGTCTCAGCCAGCAGGACAGGTGTAGACAAACACAAACAGATGTTGTGCTAAGGTTGTGCTAAGGCCTCTGAATGATGGCTATTGGTAACCTCAACCCCCAGGCCTACACAGACAGACCTTATCAGGTCAGGCAGTGTGATGTTAGTTCTGAAGGGTACAAAGTCAAAATTGATATGTAGGTCAATTAAACCTAAGACCTGTACTACACTGATATGTCTCTAGTCAGCATGATAGGTTACAATACAGAATGAAATAGAGTACCTGACATACCAGTACTGTCATAGCAAATGTGTACAAGTGTCAGATGTGTCCCCCAAATTCTATGTAGAAATGTAGAAGCAGTCAGGTGTGCCCCCCCAATCCTATGTAGAAATGTAGAAACAGTCAGGTGTGCCCCCCAATCATATGTAGAAATGTAGAAACAGCCAGGTGTATCCTCTAGTCCTATGTACAATTGTAGCAACAGTCAAGTATGTCCCCCAATCCTATGTAGAAATGCAGAAACAGTCAGGTGTGCCCCCCCCCATCCTATGTAGAAATGTAGTAACAGTCAGGTGTGCCTCCCCAATCCTGTGGAGAAATGTAGTAGAAGTCTGGTGTGCCCTCTAATCCAATGTAGACACATTGTAACAGTTTGGTGTGCTCTCCAGTCCAATGTAGACACATTGTAACAATCAGATGTGCCCCCCAATCCTATGTAGAAATGTAGAAACAGTCAGGTGTGCCCCCACCCCCAATCCTATGTAGAAATGTAGAAACAGTCAGGTGTGCCCCTCCCCAGTCCTATGTAGGAATGTAGAAACAGTCAGATGCCCCCCCCCCCAATGTAGTAACATGTATCTCTAGGTATAATACCAGTGGAGCACAGATGACCTGAGGTAGCCAAGGTAGCAGGATAGATTGTGGCATTTGTACAATATGCAGGTATGTGTGTGTTAGGTTGGTGTGTGCTTCATATTGTGTGAGAGTGGTCAGTATGTATGCATGGTGAGGTTCGGCCTGGTGGCCATTGCCCAGTGCTGCCAATGACAGGGCCAAGTCCTCACAACTGTGGTGCCAAACACAATGCACCCCAGTATAACACATTCTAGCAGTAAGCCATTGTAAATGTATGAAGGTAATATGTGTCACCATCTGAAAAATTGACATGGCATGACTGTTGGGCCAGATATTCAAGCAGTTCACAGGGTAAAGTACCCCAGACAGACAGTGTATAATGTGTAACCATGAAATGGACACACCCTTGGATTTGTATATACAGGTGTGCATCACAATATCTGGGCTTGTAGTAGGGATTACTGATATTGTCTGGCCAAATACTCGCAGATCACAAAAGTCATAGGAATGATGTATTGGGAAACAGCTGATATTCCTGCACAAGCCAGCATAAGTGGAATGCCTCATGCATATCTGTGAGTCAGATGCAGGTAGTGTCCATAGCACACATGCACCAGCTCACCCAGCCACCACCCACAGGTACCTATCTGGTCTTATCCCTGCTGTTGGAAATGGGTACAATATGACCCCCACCTGTGTATGGCAATAGCGAAAGAATGCAGCATGCAGTGCAGGTGTCCCATGTAGGTGTGTCCCAAGCTGTAAGCAGCACCCTGCCAGCATCCAAACCACCTGATCAATACTGATAGAAAGTATTGTCATGAACACCTAGCACACCTACCCTGTCACCCCAGGGGAATATACTATATGGCAGTCTGGTATTGTAGGACTGACAGAATGCAAGGCCTGCTACAGCTGGCCTGCATCACTACCAAATGGCCTACAGTCCTCTGCCAAAGGCCTGCATCTCACCCATTTTGCCATTTTTAATTTCTCCAAGTCCTTTGGGTGTCTAATACCATGATGGGAATGGACCCCATTCCTAAGTCAAAGTACGATTAAAGTTCATGAAATTAGTATTCTTTCACTCTTTGATCTTAGACAAAAGTGCTCTTCGCAGCACCTGCAATGTGCCCAGTAATGACTCCTTCTGCAATTCGTACAGTGTTACAAAAATTGATAACATATCTAAATATGATTGCATATTCTTTTTTATAAGACCAATTGCTCCTACTAGTACTACTGGAACTGTCTGGGTATCTTTCTTCCACATGGCTCTCATTTCTGCCTGCAGATCAACATATTTTATGACTTTGTGTCTCTCTGTACGCAAGACACTGTAATCACTGGGTGTGGCGATTTCAATGATCAATGCTACTTTTGTCTTCTTTTCCTGGACCACTATATCCAGTTTTCTAACATCTATCTTTTGAACTGTTGGTACTGGGTCATCCCATGTGATATAAACTTCATGATTTTCTATGATTCTTAGTGGCTCATGTTTCCAATGTTTTGCAGCCACTTTGATACCATAATGTTTGCACAATCTCCAGTGTAACAGTCTCATCACATTATTATGCCTTTCAGTGTACAGTCCCTCTGCCATTAGTGCGTTGCAGCCAGCAACAAGGTGTGTGACTGTTTCTAATTTGGTTTTGCAAAACTTACATATATCTGTTTCTCCCACATGTTCAATGGACTTTGTAAACCAGTGTGTATGTAATCCACTGTCTTGGGCTGCCAATATTAACCTTTCATTTCTTGATGAGAATTCACCTCTCCTTAACAATTCCTGCGTCCGTTCTTGATCAACATGAGGCTCTTCCAGAAGTTCTCTATACTTGCAAGTATATTCATGTTTTTTCTACATTTCTTGCCTTCCATTGTGGACCTTCACCTTATATTCTTTCTTTTGTTTTTTAGCACATTCAGTTGCTGCCTGATTTTTATCCACGTCTGGTTTGATTTCCATTCCTGCTTGATGTCGATATGCTTCTGCTAAATTAAGCAGAGATGTCATCTTAGTTTTATTCTCCTCATGTTTCAAAACTTTCACTACATTTGTATCATGTGAGGTCAGTAAATATGTGCAAAGTCCCACGACTGCAGATATATACATGTAATCAATTTCAAGGAGGCCCATACCTCCTTCAGAATGGGGAATATATAATCTTGATATACACTGATTTTTATAAATCATTTGTTGAGCATGAAGCATCCTTCTTGTTTTAATATCCAATCTACCCAACACGTTTTGGGGCCAATCAATCACTCCAAAACTATAAGTTAGGACAGGAAGAACAAATTGATTTATGGCTTGGATCTTGTTCCTAGATGTCATGTCAGTGCTGTTTTCAGGATCAATTTAAGTCTTCTAAAGTATTCCTTACTGAGCTTTATTCGCATTTGTTCATATTTTATTGCAGATCCTTCATCAATTCCCAAGTATTTCTACACCCCCCCACCCCCCTCTTACTCAAGTAATTTTATATCACATTCCTGTCCCAAACTGATGTTTTCCTGGTGCTGCAGTTTTCTTTTTTAAAGGTTGCTTTTGCACATTTATCAAGGCCAAATGACATTCCACTATTTATTTTATTTATTTATTTATTTATATTTGTTGACCGGGAGTGTCCGACTGGATCTAGGTCCATTTTCAGCAGATGCCCAGGGAGAAAAGCTCCACAGTTAAAACAGACAGTAGTTACATTGGATTACATAGCAATTAACAATTTACATAGCAATTACTTACAGCATATTTACAGATGAAGAACCTAGTACATCAGTAGACAACTAGAATCTATCTGTGAAGTACATAACAGACATTAACAAATGATACAATAAGAAGTTCCTGCTGTATAATAAGTACTAGGCTTATGAGCATTTGAGCTTGCTATAATCAAAGGTAGTTAGTGTATCATCTGAAAAAGTTTTGACAACCTGCAGCTGTGCTTTCATTTCCTCATCTGATGAGCTATACAGTTTTAAATCATCAACAAAGAGAAGACGAAAAGTCACTAGACTTTGTTGTTTTCTAGAACCCAAATTGTAGCTATGACCTAAGTTGTTAAGTAAACTGCTTAATAGATTAATGACAAGGCAAAATAGCAATGGTGACAGGGAGTCACCCTGGAATATCCGCCTTTGGATTTTTATCCCTGGGATAATAATCTGTCCTTCAATGTGGCTTAATTGCAAACTGGTCTGCCACTGTTTCATGGTTACTGTAATGTAATCAATCAGTGTAGGATGTACCTTATACATTTCTAAGCACTCTTTTATCCATGAATGTGGGATACTATCAAATGCTTTTTTATAGTCAATCCATGCCATACTTAGATTCATTCCTATCTTACAGTTCTCCACTATATATTTATTTAACAACAAATGATCCTTTGTTCCATATGACTTTTTTTATTGCCCTTTTGTTCTACTGCCATAATTGAGTTTTCTTCTAAATGACTATAAATTCTGTTGGTGTCAATCCCCGTGTATAGTTTATAAGTCGTTGGAAGACAAGTTATTGGTCTATAATTTTTAGGGTAGCTTGCAGGTTCACTCTTAAGTAAGAGCATTGTTTTTTTCTGTTGTTAACCAGTGCGGTGTCTGTTCAGGGTGTGCATATAAATAGTTCTTACTCATGGCTAGATCCTCATGTAAAGAAGTTAATACTTTAAGCCAAAAATTGGGCACTGCATCTGGGCCTGGGGTTTTTCAATTAGAGGCTTTTCTCAACTTTGTTTCAATCTTATTAGCTGTTATTTCATCCTATTTCATATCCTTTATCTTTAAACTTCTTATTCTTTCTTTTACTTCTTCTATCCATTTAGCATCTTTGTTATGTTCCACAGGATCTTCATAGATATTTCTCCAAAATATATCTACTTCCTCTTTTTTTGGCGGTCTATCAGTTCCTTTTACCTTACTTCCCAATTCTCTATAAAACCTTTTTGGGTCATCAGTGAATTGCTTATTTTGTACTTTTCCCTTATATTTATCTTCGTATCTTCTAAGTCTTTCCACCTGTTTTGAAATTTTTAATTTGTAATTTCCAATAGTGCATAATAGATCCTGGTGCTGCCAATGTATGTTATGTGATGGACTCCCAAGTAACAACATAACACAGTCCACAGAACCCGTATGCAAGGCCATGTGGACAAACCACAGTAACATGTCCTCCATGTCCCACTGCATGAACTGTGGACTAACACCAATACACTGCCGTGATGAGGTGATAACTATAGGGAAAGTATCAGAGAATGTTTGCATAATGTATGAAAGAAAATAATAGGGGGGGGGGGTATGGTCAGCATGGGATGTGCGAAGTCCGAAACAGCCATGTGCACATACTATCCCATGCTGCAAACACAAAAATGGGTGGCTACAAACCTGCCCGTACACCACAATAGGGGTAATGTCCTGACTTACGACCCCTGCCTCTGGATAACCTGTGTGAATCTGTACAGCTGTGAGATATTGCCAGGGCCATGGCAAGATAAGGTCATACTGTCATGTTGATGGATGTACAAGTATGGGATCCTCTGCCACCACTGTACCAAGGTGCTGAACCGGTTACACAGACCCAGCAGCAAGTGTTTGCAGCTCCCCCTACAGAATGGCTTTAGTTTTCAGGAATATATAGGCATTTGACCACAATACTGGACACAGCTGCATTCACCCTGTGTTGCCCAGTTTACCCCATATTGCTAACTGATCTACAGATATCCTGCAGAAACAGTTTGCTAGCTGTAGGTGTAGAACACAAAAATCTGCACTGGAGTACAATCTACCTGGAATGGATCCACACATGCAAAACAGAAGGGCATACTGGGCACGCTCCCACACTTAGAAAAATGAAGGTGATGTCAGACAACAACATACTGAAAGGTCATACTGAGCATGCTCACACACCTAAACAAATGAAACCCATGTATGGCAACAACACTGGGCCATACATATCTGACAGTTTCAGATGCTAGTGCATACACTCCTTACTATGCACCAGTCATGCTTTGCACACACATTGGATTGGAATACACACATATATCCAAAGACATCACACTATAATATGCCAAAAGTACACATACATAGATGTGTGGAAGAGAGTGACAGTGACAAAGAGAATTCCATCATGAGGCCTGTCCCACCTAGCACAAAGCCAAATGGCTGCAACCACATGATATGTAAATGTCACTCACCATAGAAATTAGCCACTGGGTATCCTTCAGCATTATAGACTCTGTGGTGCTAGTGCTAACTGTGGAACATAACTGTACAAGGCAGTAGCCATCTAGCAGTTGTATACACATACCTGCGGAATATAAACCTGAGTGTGGTGGGACTACCTCTAGATGAATGGGGTATGGCCCATGCACACACACCGCCCTCCCATAGCCCTACTATGGTAAGCCTGTGATGTCAGTCACTGTGAAAAACACCTTTGGGGAAGGGATAGTCCAGTAATCTCTGTGGTGCATCTTATAACTGTGTAATGTTGTAGTGCGATATACTAGTTAGGTAGGAGTTCTAATCCTCAATGTGGGAACTGTGTGTGTGTTTGTGTAGGGAGCAATGCTTTTTAGGCTCGTCACACTCACTACAATTCAAATGCCCTATTTAGGCAAGCCTGCTGATGTCATTCACTTTGAAATACACCTTGGGGGAAATAGTAATCCAGTAATCTCTGTGGTGCATCCTATAACTGCATAATGCTGTAGTGTGATAAACTAGTTAGATAGGAGTTCTAATCCCAGACATGGCAACTGTGTTTTTATCTGTGTAGACAGTAATGCTTTTTAGGCTACCCACACCCTCTACAATTTAAATGTCCGACCTTGGCAAGCCTGCTGATGTCATTCACTTTGAAATGCACCTTTGGGGAAAGAATAGCCCAGTAATTTATGTGGCATGTTCTATAACTGTGTAATATTGTAGTGTGATAAGCTAGTTAAGTAGGAGTTCTAATCCCAGACATGGCAATTGTGTGTGTGTGTGTGTGTGTGTGTGTGTGTGTGTGTGTGTGTGTGTGTGTGTGTGTGTGTGTGTGTGTGTGTGTCCATGTCTGTCTGTGTAGGGAGCAATGTGTTTTAGGTTAGTCACACTCATTACAATTCAAATGCCCTACTTTGGCAAGGTTGCTGATGTCATTCACTTTGAAATACACCTTTGTGAAAGAAGTAGCCCAGTAATCTCTGTGGTGCGTCCTATAACTATGTAATGCTGTAGTGTGATAAACTAGTTAGGTAGGAGTTTTAATCACATTTATGGCAACTGTATGTGTGTCTCTGTCTATGTAGGGAGTAATGCTTTTTAGGCTAGTCACACTCACTACAATTCAAATGCCCTACTTTGGCAAGCCTGCTAATGTCATTCACTTTGAAATACACGTTTGGGGAAGGAGTATCCCAGTAATCACTGTGGCGCATTCTAATCACTGTGTAATGCTGTAGTGTGATAAACTAGTTAGGTAGGAGTTCTGTTCCCAAACATGTCAAATGTGGATATGTGCATTTGTGTGTCTGTATAGAGAGCAATGCTTTTGAGGTCATTCACAGTCACAACAACCTCCATTGCCCATCTTTGGCAGGCCTGCAGATGTCATTGCCAGTGAAATACAACTTTGGGGAAGAAGTAGCCCAGTAATTTCCATGGTGCATCCTATAACAGCATGATGCCGTTGTGTAATATAGCAGTTCAGTAGGGGTTCTATTCCCAGACATGGAAAGGGTGGATGTCTGTGTGTTTGTTTGCTTGTGTAGAGAGCAATGCTTTTGAGCCATTCACAGTCACTACACCCTCCATTGCCCTTCTTTGGCAAGCTTGCTGATGTCATTCCCAGAGAAATATATGTTTGGGGAAGCAGTAGTCAAGTAAACTCCGTAGTGCATCCTGTAGCAGTGTAATACTGTAGTGTGATATAGTAGTTCAGTATGGGGTTCTGTTCCCAGACATGGCAAGTGTGGATGTTTGTTTGTCTGTGTAGGGAGCAATGCTTTTCAGGGCATTCACAGTCACTACAACCTCCATTGCCCTTCTTTGGCAAGCCTGCTGATGTCATTCCCAGTGAAATACACCTTTGGGAAATAAGCAGTCCAGTAATCTCCACGGCCTGTCTGATAACTGCGTAATGCTGTAGTGTTATAAACAAGTTAGGTAGAAGTTCTAATCCAAGACTTGCTGACTGTGTGTGTGTGTGTGTGTGTGTGTGTGTGTGTGTGTGTGTGTGTGTGTGTGTGTGTGTGTGTGTGTGTGTGTGTGTGTGTGTGTGTGTGTTTGTGTGTGTCTGTGTGTGTGTGTGTGTGTTGCAAATTTCCTATATGGTGGGCCTATAATATGTCAACAAGGGCCATTGAATTCAGAGTGATTAAAGCAGTTGTAAGTGGGTTTTTACTTGCATTTGTGCAGAGGTAAGCACTGCTAACTTCCGGTTACAGTTTATTATACTCAATTAGCTTCTAAATTGCTTAATCTGTGTAGGCATTGCTTACCCCATGCAAACAAGCTTAAACACGCTTACTGCTGCATAAAAGTGCTTACGCCTGCTTGCCCTGTGTTAATTTCTTTAAAAGAAATGAAAAGGGTTGATAGGAAAGTGGTGAAAAAGGGACACAAACAGGGAAAGACAGTAGGGAAAATAGCTAGGAATGTGCAGGAAGGGTGTAAGGAAACTCCACAGCTTCCCATTTCTTCTACAGCAACAGCTGTGCATATATACTGATTTGGAGATAGATTTGGGCACTCATACCCCTGAGAGAAGGGAGAGGACAACAATAATATATTGTTAAGCCAATTAGTCCAGATTACATGTGTCCAGTGGACACGTGTGTGAAATGGACAGCTATGTATAGGGCGAGATTTTTTTTGGGGAACAGATTGACCTTTTTTTTAGGTGAGAATGAGAAGATGGAGAGGGATAGTACGTGTATTTGGGGAGGTAGGTTGGGTAGGTTAACAGACAAGATAAACAAGATGCATACAGGGGCAGTATATGACACATGTGAGGAGTAAATACCTTGATGGGTTGGGTTGTTGGGAAATCGGAAGCCCAAGACCCCACAAGTGGAAACAGTGGGACTGAGGTCCCCACCCATGGGCAGTCACCACTGCACATTCACAGCCCCAAAAGTGGCTGTGCTGGGGGCTGAGTAGGAGAGCCAGGCCGACCCTCTAGTCATGACACACAGCCCTCAAGCTGGCGTAGCAGATCTCTGACCTCCCTGTGGAGCTCACTCCATACCACAACACAGACCTGGCGATGGGTGACAGGTTCCTGTCCGTGCCTGCTCCCAGTGGTGGGGCGAGCCCCATCCCCTGATTCGGTTTCACCCAAAGGTGGTGCAAGACCAATGGACAAGGAGGTCCTGGGTTGGACCCCAGACGTGCTGGTTCCCAGTGCCATGGCCAGCTGGGGTGGGACAGGTGGATATGCTGAAACCCGCATTCCCATACATGCTATGGTGTTTACATTTTATCAACATATGTCAGTTAGTAATAGTCAACACATTCCAGGATTAGGTATAAGAGCATGCGTAGATATTCCCATTCACAAAACCCCAGTTAGGGAACAGTTGCATAGCAAACAGAAGGCATGCATATATGGGACCACAGTGGTAATTACAACAGCATGCAGGTACAGTGATGGCACCATGCCACGAATGTGGGAGTATTTCAGCATAGCACATGCATAGAGACATATTTAAATAATTGTCAAACAATAGGACATATGTCCCAACATTAGAGTTAAGTCAGCACATACCAATTGAGTTGTGTATTTAGTTTATTGTTGCAGATATGGTGGGGGAGAATAGATGTTAATTAACAACTAGTATATTCTGGTAGTTTGCATTACTTTCCTAGTCAGTACTGTTATCTGTACCTTACAAGTATTAGTACACTACCCTATTGCCTTAGTTTGGACAGTGGTATGGCTGTCGACAACTATATACATGAACTGGTTTTACCTGCAGTAGACACCTCTTACCTGGTATACCTGTGGAGGAATTGTTTGTTAACACTGTTTCTACACATACTCCCAGATTCCAGGTTGATGTTATGCACATACCTGTCCATCTCTTTTTTGCACACACTCTGGGCATGTCTTGACCACATGTAGGTGAACCTGGACATATTTCCACTATTGCCCTCTTAAACCTTTAGTGAATTATACAATGACAGGTTTGTTATCATTGACATTTTCCAAATATGTACAGGCCTGACAGTCAGTTATATGACATGAAATGCTGCTTACATGTCAGAGATTAGCACACTGATATGTCAGGGGGACAGGGTGACAGCCAGCAGATATGGGCTGATTAACTGGACATTCTGGACATTTCTGTTCACTTGTGGGGTATGATTCTGCATACAGCTTACTACCACTCCCAGGATTTGGACCATGGCTTTGTCTGCTAAAATAAAACACTGTCCATCACAGTTGTGTGTGCTATATAGACATCTCTGTGTATCTCTTATCTGATTTCTGTCTATAATTCTCCTGTGGTTTTACATTCTGACCTTGTATTACAACACTCTTATACAGTATTTCCTAGACAGTTATATTATGTAGCACAGTGTGGGTGACAGTGAGGAGTAATACCTTATTATTCAAAGCAACTGATACAATAACAATGCCATACAATACCAGAGTAAACAGTACCAGTACAGGATATCAATCTTTTATTTCTAGGCACAGTGTTTGTATCTAACAGACCTGTGGGAGCAATGTTTGTTAGCACTACCTGAATGTTGCCACACAAATTACCAGATTACACATTATTATTATGTGCATACATCTCACTCTGTTACTGTACAAACTCTGGTCACAGCTTGACAACATGGGGGTGTAGATGAGGCATACTTGGCTTATTACTCTCATAATATTTTGTGGAGTTGCTAGAGTGACAGGTTTGTTCTTATAGATGTCTGACAATGAGTTGTATTTCTTCTTTGCTGCCTAAATGTTTGGGATCATCACACTGATTTCCCAGGGGGACAGGGTGAAAGGCAGCATATATGGTCCTACTTACTGGACATTCTGGACATATCTGTACAGTTGTGGGGTATGATTCTGTATGCAGCCTACTACCACTCCCAGGATTCGAACCATGGCTGTGTGTGCTAAAAATACAACAGTTCATATCTCAGTTGAGTGTGCTATTTGGATTTTGTTGTCTGCTTTTCACTGTTTTCTCTCTAAGTCTCTCTCAGTTGTACTATATGACCTCTTGGGATTACACCAGTCATATACAGACATTCCTACACATTTTATTTATGTAGCACAGTGTGGGTTACAGTGCTTAATATAACAGTACTATTAAGTTATTGCAAATCTACATTAACACATGATACCAGAGTAAACACATGCAGTCCAGCAGTTAGACCTTTATTGTCAGGCTATTATTCTTTATTTACATACAACCTATATGAGACTCTTCCTGCCCTATTCTCTGGTGTATGTAGTACATGCCATAAACAATACAGGTTTTATACAGGCAATTAACTTACTACTACTTTTAGATTTATTTCCTATGACAGTACAAGCATGCCATACCTATCCATAATATAGATGAGCTGGCAATTATTAAACAGGTAGTGGACTGATATTTACACATGGCTGGGACTTTCCATGTCCTCCTAGCCGCTTGGATCCACTGATCCAAGACATCACCCTTTCACAGCTTCAGGTCGGCATAGTGATGCCTGACCTGTTCACCAGTTTGGGGTATGCCAGTGGCATTGGTGAGGTCACAGGCGAGACAGTCCCAGGCTTCCACTTTGCATTGGTAACTCTGGTACTGGCCTTGCAGCAGTCTCGTGTCATGGTCTTTCACAAGAAGTCCTGCCATGACTCTGGACTCCTGTATGCCCCAGCTCTGCACCCGAAAGTGCACACCCTCTCCCATTTCAGACATAGTGCTTACGAGGGGAAGCTACAACCAGTTATGAGATGTATTCCCGCCTGTTGGGTTTAAATAGGGCCAGTTTCCTGCACTTTGCCATGATTGGACGGTTTTGAAAAGGCTAAGCTATGGGCAAACCTGCTTACCTAAGGTTGGCATTGCTTAAAGGGGTATATCAATGGGCAGATTGAGTTAGCTGGCCTACATATTGCTTACACCTACTAAGCTGGGCTGTGCAATGCTTAGCATTGCTTAATATTTACATTGCATCATATTTGCCTTGTGGCATTTATTTGTTATTCATTACCTGTTATATATGTGTTTGGTATCCATGATTCATGTGTGTGTACACTGTATGGGGTCCTTGTGTTTATTAGGGGATTTCAACACTTTATTACGTTGACACCTCACATCTGGGCTTAATGCAGTACTCCAGTTCTTATATTTATGCCCTGTAGTTGGTTATACAATATAAAACTGTATATAGATTCCTTTCCCATGTTCAGTTTGTATTTCCTATGGTGAGGATCTGTTTGGTGATACCTCAGTGTTATGTATTGTTGTGGTGGCTTAGTGGTTGCCTACTGTAACTATAGTGTACAGAGTCCTTGGTTCAAGACCTACAAAGGCTGTTTATTTTGTTTCTGGCCAGATCAGCAGCTGATGCATACAGAGTGCTTTAGGCACTTTGAAGCAAGTAAAGCGAGTTTGCGTGGATTTGCATGAAGGTAAGCAATGCTAACCTTCGATTAAATATGCTTACAGAGAGTTAGCTTCATTATTGCTTAACCTATGTGCACATTGCTTACCCCATGCAAATGGGCTTAAACCCACTTATTACTGCTTAAATATGCTTACTCCTGCTTACTACTGCTTAAATATGCTTACTCTTGCTTACTAGTGCTTATACCCGCTTACCAACGCACTAATTTAGACAGTAATGTCTAATGGTTCTTGGGAATGTGGTGGATTTGGAAACTGTATGGATTTATCATTCATTACACATTTTACCTTCCATTTGTATTCCTGATTCCTGTGTAGATATACTGTATGGGGTACTTGTGATTATCTGTGGACTTTGCAACATTATGACAATGGCACATCACATCTGCATTTAATGCAGTACTCCAGTTCACAAATATATGTTATGTAATATGTTATGCAACAAAATAAATTGATCATAAAGTGATTTGACATGGAAAATGGATTATACTGGAGTGGGACTCAAACCGGGAATGACAGTTTGTAAGACGAATGCTCTGCCCACCATACTATTGCGGTACTGCTGCATTTGCATATATCTTGCTTTTTATCCTCTTGTGCCATTTAAGCTGCATTAAATGTAGTTAAGAGATGGGCAAACCCGCGCAACTACGTTTAAATTTAATTTGTTTTATAAAAAAAAAAAAAGAACTTCTTTATCTTTACTGTTTTAAATATTACTCTTGTAAACTTGGAGGGATGTTGCTGGGGTATGTGAACACCTATGAGCAGTCTTGCTCATTCTTATTCATACTCTGCTGTTCTTCATTGCAGGGGTATGTCTATTCTGAGAGCTCTGCTCTCAGACACGACCCCTGCACCTATACACACTCTGTGTCCATCTAGGAGCTCAGGCAGCGCGCCTTCATTAATATGCATGGTGCGCTGCCATCCTGCTCCTAAACGGTCGCTTCCGTGCAGGACTAAGTTAGTCCTGCACAGAAGGATAGTGAATCCGGAGGATATTCTTTTAAATATTAAAGTCTCAGAATTGTTTTGTGGCAAAAAAGTACTTTCTCTCACTAAAGAGTCCTGATTAAAATCAATATTAGACTGACCTTTGTATAATAATCTCAAATTTAATTTTCTCACAAAACATGTTAAACTAATCAACAC
Organism: Protopterus annectens; assembly: GCF_019279795.1. Lineage (NCBI taxonomy): Eukaryota > Metazoa > Chordata > Ceratodontiformes > Protopteridae > Protopterus > Protopterus annectens. The sequence goes on from NC_056732.1 coordinate 1,215,559,660, forward strand.
ATCAGCAATGCCATATCTGAAATCAGGAACAAATGAGAAACCTCTTTTAAAAAGTTCAAAATGCACATCACCAATATTCAGTACACCAAAGTTATACACTGTAAAACCATGCTTAGTAATTATTTCACAAGTTTCAAAATTGTTGTCACTAAAGTCATTATGTCTTTGAACATCAGTTGTTAAACCCAAATCAGTGCTTGTTTGCAAATCACTTAATAAGTGATGATGTTAACTTTACCAATGAACTGTATGTTTTAATCGGGATGTTCATTGAGAGGGGATATCCATTGAGAATGTTGATTAAAATTAAGAAAGACATTTTGGTAAAAAAAAAAAAAAAACACATATTTTATCCCCATACTGAACACTAAAGATGCCCAGATACAAACCAGACCTAGAGATATTACTACAGATAAGATGGTTTTGCTTTACAACATAGATTCCCATAATATATGTTTGTTTGTCAATAGATGTTGGGACACTTGTTTCTGTGAAGTGACCAAGGAAGTTATTGGCAATAAAAAACAAATAGTTTATAGTAGGGGCAGAAATATTAAGAACATTTTAGAGGGGATTTTAAAAGCAACTCAAAACCTGGGTATCATTCCCTTATCATGAAATGTGGTGCCTGTAAATTTTGTAAGTTTATTAATGATGGGCCATATGTCACAGTAGGGAATTTTGATTACTCTGTTAGATGCCCGTGGAAATGTAACTGCAACTTGACCATGTTAGTCTATCTGGCTACCTGTGTGTCTTGCACATCTTTTTATGTTGTTGCAGGTTAAGAGATAGAATTAGTGAACATCTAAGGGCAATAAAGAACAGGGATTCACATATTGCTCTTTTTGTTCACAGTAATAAGAGTGTGAACTTTAAAAGTTTCATCTTTTTTGTGATTGACAAGGATCAACAAAATGAGAGCAGTGGTGATATTAAATTTGAAGTAGCAGCAAGGGAAAATAAATGGCAGATGAGGTTAAATGCCGATGTTTCACCAGGACTTAATGGCAGTATATCACTGGCCCCTATTCTGAAACAAAGAGATTGTTTAATTTGAATTAATATCAGTGTTTTTTTTTTATGTTCCACTTTTGGAATTATAAACTTTGATAGGTAATTGTATTCATATTTGGGCTTAGGCTTTTTTTTGTGTTAAAAATGTATTTTAAACTGTATTCATCATGTTTGTTTTACAATTTCTATGATAGTTATTGTTTTAAAATCTTGACTTTTAGTGATATGTTTTTAACTAGTTAAACTAGTTAGTGTCTTGCATTAATTGTATGAATAATGTGATTGGTTGCTTATTACACCTATGAGGGTACTTAAGCTGTTATGCTTGTTTTTTTCTACAACTCTGATGATGCTAGTGGAATCCAAGGTGAAAGTGCTTAGTTGCTGGTCGATTTGCTACTCTGTCATTAAAACAGTTTTCAGTTTTCAGTTTCCAGTGAAGTGTTGCTATTTTTCTTCATTTTTTACAAGTTTGCTGCTTGTTAGCACTTGGTTTGTGTATCCGTTCTGGGTCATTCTTCGTATGGTGATTTTGAGCCTGTTTATATGTTATGAGGCGCTGGTTGGCGAATTAGTATCCTCTGTTCAGTAGCTTTCATCTCTTCTAATTCAGGGAAGAGCAGAAAATCAAGGGAACATTTCAGTTTCGAGTTCCCAGGCTGAAATCTTTACTTTACACTCTCTTGTATTGAGGGAGAACCCTAATGTCTCCATGGCAACCGGCCAGGGTGGAAATACAGGACATGACTTTACGAACTAGCTTCAGGCTACTGTAGTGAATTCTCTGAATGGCAGTGAGTTGAGAGGTGAATTACCTACCTTAAGAAATCAGATACTTAATTTTGAGAAGACCTGTAGAAACTTAATAATGCCTTTATGTCTAAATCTATTTTGCTTAAACAGGTGCCGAAGGGCCTGAGGTGGAAAATGCCAGCTGGTATTGAAGAAGGGACTACAGCATTTTGGGTCAAACATTCAAATGTTCTAATATCATACCCTATGCAGTGAAAGCTTAAAATATCGAAGCAACAGAAACCCAAATTTTTTCCTAGAGAAAGAATTTGGTTGTCCATTTCTATTGCTTCGGTATTTTCAGCACTGTGGTGGAAAGTTACTGGTCGGGTTCATGAAGTGTGCAATTGTGTGGATGTGAGGGTTAGGGCGGGTGAAGTGAGTTAGGGTTAGGGAGCGGGTGAGGTGAGTGTGCGATAGTGACGGACTTTAGGGTTAGGGTTTGGGTTAAGGTAAGTGGATAGCTAGTGGTGTGTGTATAGTTTAGTGTAGGGTTAGGTGTAAGGTTTTAGGTGAATGTGTGTGGATTGTTGTTTGTTTGGTGTGCTTGTGTTGTGTGTATGTGTTTTGGAACAGCAATTTTTTTCCCTAGGAAAAAAATTGCTGATCTGACAGTTCAAGATTGTAAGCTTTCGCTTACATAGGGTTGATTCATCACTGTTTGCTTTTTTAAGCAGTCGGTGATCTAATATAAACCCAGCGTTTCATGATTTTGTAGCCTTGTTTGACAAGGTGGGACTAGAAATGCTTGATATTATTATTAGGAACAATGAAAGTAAGGTAAATGTCTCGCAGAAAAAAATTACTGTTTTAAATCACAGCATTGTTAGTGATTTACTGTTTTCCCAATATAACCAGTCTTATCAGAAAGTTTTGTGTGACTTGGATGATTTTGTTCAAAAAAAGTGTTGCTACTAAACAACAAAAATTAAACAGGGACACTAATGAATACAAAAATAACCAGGCTTACCCACTTAGTAAAGACAATAGCAGAAATGTAGTCAAAGCAGCTGTGAATTATAGTGGAACTAATACCAATAATTTTGTTTCTAATTATGAAAACACCATTGATGGTGTGCTGGATGACAATGGTGTTTCTTTAGAGGCAGAACCCCAATTAAGGAGATCAGAGTGTTTGAGGAATCAGACATCCAGAGGTTCCAGGAATAAACTGAATAATGGTCATTACTACAAGAGACAATGGGGAAGGGGGAGAAAGAGGTACAACTAACATTCTTTGACTTCTTTGAATGTGATTTGGAAACAAGCATTGATTCTGCTTTAACAACTGATGTTCAAGGACATAATGACTTTACTGACAAGAATGTTGAAACCTGTGAAATAATTACTAAGCATGGTTTTACAGTGTATAACTTTAGTGCACTGAATATTGGTGATGTGCATTTTGAAAGTTTTAAAAGAGGTTTCTCGTTTGTTCCTGATTTCAAATATGACATTGCTGACATGTTGATTAGTTTAAAACTTTTTGTGAGAAAATTAAATTTGAGATTATTATACAAAGGTCAGTCTAACATTGATTTTAATCAGGACTCTTTGGTGAGAAAAAGTACTTTTATGCCCCCAAACCATTCTGAGACTTTAATATTTGAAAGAATATGTGAATGTGAAATAAGAAATATTTTGGCAATTATTAGCCATAAATGTGAAAACTTGACTCATGAAGAATGAAATATTCTTACCAGCTTAGCTAGTGATAAAAATCTGAGATTTATGAAGCCTGACAAGGGCGGTGAGCTAGTTGTAATGACTCAGACTATGTCTCTAAAATGTTTAATATACTCTATGATAGCTGCACATATTCAAGGGTGTCTAAAAATGAGCTAAATAGAGCATATATGAGAATTGACTATTTTCTTTCTGATGCTCTATTTCAAGGCACTGTAGATCAGACTGTATTTGGTTATTTAAGTGTGGATAATCCACAGTTACCTACAGTGTTCAGAATTCCCAAGATTCACAAAAATCTCTATGATCCACCATTTAGGCCCATAGTTTCGGTTTGAGGATCCAAGACGGAACTTCTGGCAGCATTAGTTGACAAATGGGCCAGTGTAATGGTCAGGGAAACTGACCACATCTTGAAGGACTGCTGGCACTGTTTAGAAAGGCTTAAAACTGTAAAAAGTATAGGAAGCTATTTATTCTTGACTATTGATATCATTAATTTATTTTCTGTCATTCCACACACACTGAAGGTTTGGAGATGTTTCAGGATAGTTTGCACAAGCGTTCCCAGATAAAAGCTGATAAAATAGTGTTCCTTACTGATGTCATGGAACTTGTTCTGAAGAACAATTTTTTGATGATTCAGGGTGAAATTTATCACCAGATATCAGGTGTGGCTATGGGGGCCAAGTGTGCCCCCATATTTGCCAACCTTGTACTCCTAGAATGGGAGAGGAAATTTGTGTTTAGGTCACACTTTTTATGACAACATTTTGCTATACAATCATTTTTTGGATGATTTATTCATCCAATGGCAAGGGACTGAAGATGAAGCTGATGAATCTGTAGAATATTTAAATTCTACAACTGATTTTTTTAGGTTTACTAGTACAAGGAAACCTGATGAGATTGATTACTTGGACATTAAATTCTTCACAAATTAAATAAATAAAGAATTATGCAGCACTATCTTCACAAAAAAGACTTATTCCAATAGCTTGTTGCACTTCAAGAGTCGCCTCCCACTACACCAGTTGAAAAGCATAATAAAGGGCCAAATGGTGAGATTATCACACTTAATAAGCGATGATGTGAACTTTAACAATGCACTGTATGTTTTAATTGGGATGTTCATTGAGAGGGGATATCCATTGAGAATGTTGATTAAAATTAAGAAAGAAATTTTGGTAAAAAGAAACATCTTTTATCCCCATACTGAACACCACAGATGCCCAGACACAAACCAGACCTAGAGATATTACTACAGATGTGATGGTTTTGCGTTACAACACAGATTCCCATAATATATGTTCAATTGTCAATAGATGTTGGGACCCTTGTTTCTGTGAAGTGACCAAGGAGCTTCTTGGCAATAAACCCTGAATAGTTTATAGTAGGGGCAGAAATATTAAGAACATTTTAGAGGGGAATTTTAAAACCAACTCAAAACCTGGGTATTACTCCCTTATGATGAAATGTGGTGTCTATAAATTTTGTAAGTTTATTAATGATGGGCCATATGTCACAGTAGGGCATTGTGATTAATCTGTTAGATTCCTGGAAAATGTAACTGCAACATGACCATGTTAGTCTACCTGGATACCTGTGTGTCTTGTACATCTTTTTATGTTGGAAAAACTGTGCGCAGGTTAAGAGAGAGAATTAGTGAATATTTAAGGGCAATAAAGAATAGAGATTCACATATTGCTCTTTTTGTTCACAGTAATAAGTGTGTGAACTTTAAAAGGTTCATCTTTTTTTGTGATTGACAAGGTTCAACAAAATGAGAGGGGTGGTGACATTAAATTAGAAGTAGCAAGGGAAAGTTAATGGCAGACATGGTTAAATGCCAATATTTCACCAGGACTTAATGACAGTATATCACTGGTCCCTATTTTGAAACAAAGGGCTTATTTAATTTGAATTAATATAATTTTTTTTATGTTCCGCTTTTGGAATTATAAACTTTAATAAATGTTAATTTGGGACGTTATATCTGTGTTTTAAACTCAAAGAAAGTTATATCTGAATTTTGCTACTTAAAGTATTGTGTGGAAGATTTTTATCATGTTGAATATTTGAAGTGAAGTGGAATTTGAATAACATTCTGAAAGCTTCAGTTTTGCATATAATTGAGCAAGGAAATGTTTATGGTCTCTGTGAAGTACCTTATACTGTGAGAGGGTTTGGAGCATTCAAGGTCTTGTTAAGTTTGTCTGGCCTTGAAAAAATTGAATTCTACATAACAGTGCAATATCTGTTTTTGCTTCAGCTAAGCAACTAACATCGCAGAGATATCTAAAGTACTGAGCGTATTGAAGGACTTTTTGTTGCATATGCTTTGTTTTTTGAAAAACAGAACATCCGTGCTCGCATTTTGAATGCAGTGACGTTCTTACTGAGAAGAAATTGTGTTGACTGTTGGCAAACCTGATACTCAGAATTGCCTTTGAAACAAGTTTTAATATATTTTAATAAAACTTTTCATAATATATTTTGAAAAAGCTGTGGAGTAGCGGTTTGATTTTTCTTTACTTTATTTTGAAACAAAGGGCTTGTTTAATTTGAATTAATATCAGTGTTTTTTATGTTCCACTTATGGAATTATAAACTTTGATAGGTAATTGTATTTATATTTGGGCTTAGGCTTTTGTTGTGTCAAAAATGTAATTTAAACTGTATTCACCATGTTTTTACTATTTCTATGACAGTTATTGTTTTAAAATCTTGACTTTTATTGATATGCCTTTAACTAGTTAAACTAGCTAGTGTCTTGCATTAATTGTGTGAAGAATGTGATTGGTTGTTTATTTCACTTATGAGCATACTTAAGTTGTTATGCTTGCATTTTTTTACAATTCTGATGATGCCAGTGGAATCCAAGGTGAAAGTGCTTAGTCGTTGGTCGATTTGCTACTCTGTTTGCCATTAAAACAGTTTTCAGCTTCCAGTGAAGTGTTGCGACTATTTTTCTTAATACTATGAAAATATTTTTTCCCATTATTTTTTGATTTTTATTTTTTCATAGCTCTATGTTTGCTCACTGGGGCATACTGTGCAAACATAATCAGATCATTAAAAAAATGTTTAACTTATTTCCCTTATGTTTTTGGACACACAGTGGATAGCTTGGCACATTTCTGTGTCTGCTATGCTATTTCTTTCCATCTGATTATACTTTTACAGCTCCTGTTGTCTGTTTAAAATCCTGTACATAGAATTTTTCCATGTACACTACAGACACCAACATGGGGTCTGCAGGACTGCATTTCTGCTTGCTGGATCACTCTACCTTCCTCATTTGCATGAAATTCACCTCCTTATGAGGTTATTTGCATGCCATGGATACTTCTGTGTTGGTGCATGCATGTGCGCTGCACAGCTCTGTTTACTGGATTGCAAACCTGCTTACTTTCATGTAGGTTCATAGGTAAATACTAGACTATTTGCGCGAGGGCATCTATAAGCCTAGCCAGAATGTGTTGGCTTTCACCAGCCCCTCAGATTAGTTCCCTGTGCCTCTGTCCAGCAGAGCCATTAGTTCCCTGTGCCTCTGTCCAGAAGAGCCACTGCAGTGATCCCCAGGGTAAGTTTTCTGTTTACCATTCACTCGTCAAGGTTTCTCTTGAAGAGTGTTAGTGAGGGGCTCTGCCTAATGTAGATTGGAGTCCTGTGCCAAAGCATGGGGAGTCTCTGGGGCAGGAATCTATCCCTCCAGCATGTCCTATTTATTGTTGTGGTGAGGTTTAGAGCATGTGGCTTTCGGGGATTTGTTTTTTTTTTAGGTGGAGCATGTCCCTCAATTCTGGGTTGGACATGGCCTTGCATGTCAGGCAGAGATCACCTCTGAGTAAGCGGTATGCAACCAAATTCAGCTGGAGTTTCTTCAGTCGGGCTGCATAGGGCATCTGATTGAGGCCAGTAATCCTCTTGGTGAGGTACTTCTGTGGCCTTTCCAGCCATTGCAGGTGTATTGTAAGGTACATCCCAAGTGGGATGTTATACTCTATGATGGGTCTGATGAGTGATGAGTAGTGGGGCACAATAAGCACTTTTGTTCCAGATGCAAACCCTTTTGTGATTAGGTGGGCCACAAAGAAATATTTTCTAACCACCTTGGCAATATGTTTATCAAAGGAGAGATTACTATCTACTTGGGTCCCCAGATCCCTTATTACATTTTCAGTATTTAGGAGACTACCATGTATGTGGTAGTTCATGGGTACTTTGTTTTTTCCAAAGGAGATGACTATCCACTTTTTGGCATTTAGCTTGAGGCCATGATTTTGACATCAGGTATCCATCTCAGTGACACCCTTCTGGGGGATTTCTGTATCAGCTGGAGAGTTAATTACGACCTCCAGTTTGCAGTCATCTGCGAACTTAGTCAGCCATAGTCCTCCTGTGCTTGCCTGTACCTCTGAGAAGTATATACCGAACAGGAGGGATCCCAGGACTGAGCCCTGGGGGATGCCTCTTTTAACCGGTTTAGAGTTGAACCTAGAGCCTGCAACTCTCACCATAAAGGTTTAATCCGTGAGTCAAATGGCAGCTCATCTCATGACATAGGGGTTTATGTTCAGGCTGGTGAGCTTGTCTATAATACCAGAATGGGGAATGGTGTTGAAAGCCTTTGCGAGGCCTAGGTAGGCTGTGTGGACCTCCTTTCCCTTATCTAAAGCCTTGATAATTGTCTCAAAGAAGTCCACCAGGTTTAAAAGGCATGATCTGCCCTTAACAAAGCCAAACTGGGTAGGATCCAATGTTTGGGGGTTCCCAATGTCTCTGTTAATGAGATCCATGATGATGCGCTCCATAGCCTTGCAGACCAGGCTAGTCAGGCTTGTGCCTATACTGTAAATAAGACCATGTAGGCTTTATTAAATGTCTCCCTGAATCTATCTGGACAGCAAATTAAGTGGATAAAAGACTAAATAATAAACAGTGGCATGTAGATTAGAATGAGGGAAAAATCTCAGAGTGACTCTCAAGAGGCCCATACTTAGATTTTATTGTTTAATATTTGTTTGTTAGACGGAAATACAGACAATAGCATTTTATGTTATCATGCCAATGACATAAATATGTGTAACACTGTTGATTTTTGATCTTGACAGTGAAATCCTAAAAAGAGGTCTCAATTACTTAAGCAACTGGGCAAAGCTGAATAAGATGACCATTAATATGGAAAATAAATGTACATCCTTTCTATTCCAAAAGTATAAGAAATCATAATTCCTAAATAATGTAATTATAGAAAATATTAATACATGTTGTGACCCAGGCTGTCTTGTGGACAAGGAATGATCTTTTCAGAAACATATTGATGCAGTAATGCCAATAAAAGAATCAGCAGTGTATTACATCAGTTTGAAAGAGTGAATGAGGAATTAATTAGGGAATTCTTTATTACTTTTGTAACGCAGAAATTAGAATTATAGGGGCCTGATGTGAAATCTCTGGAGGAAGATTCATAATGATAAAATACAGCTATTACAGAGAAGAATTACAAAATGAATTGAGCAGTACTGTAAAGCTATCTAATAAGCTAGGTTGAAATATTTAGAAGTATTTTCTCTTTCATACAGAAGATTAGGGCATGATATAATAATGGTGTTTAAATGCTACAGGAACCATTATTATAAAAAAAAGCATTGGACTGTTGTGATCTTCAGATAGGGAGAACTGATCAAGAGTCTTGGCAAAAATAATTTCTCAAGTAACTGGATTTCTTGAAGTTTATTTAACGTATGGAACAGCCTGTCTGAAGATTAAGTGTGTGTTAGATATTAAGAATTTTAAAATAAGGTTGGACACTCATTTTGCTGAACACTGCTATAAATTTTTATGACAGGCATAATGGAACAATAATACAGTCCCTCACCTGTAAGATTATCTTGTCTGGCTTGTCTTATTAAAATTCTACAAGGATAGCATATTGTATACTTTGCCTAGTACTGCTTCACTTTAGTACCTCATTGTCCACTGCAGGGCTTCCATTTGTTATCACTATTATGGTACCTGAAGTAAAAAATCAATGAACAAACGAAATTAACATATCTCCCTTTGTGTTTGCTAGTTTTCTAGAATCACAAAAATTATACTTTCAAAGGAATGAAAATATTTTAGTATTCCCTATTTTATTTTTGATAGGATCATTCATCGTGTAATGTCATTCTCTTTCATGCATCATGAATGTGACAAAAATATGCAGGAATACTAATCTAACTGTGTAATCGACAAGTTCATTATAATCTGTGAACTGCTAAAATTAGCTGCAAAAACAGACATGAGAACAAATAAGTATAGGCATGTATCAACCATAGATATAAGCCATGGTTTTATTACAAAAATACAGATTGTCATTACAATCATTAGTTTCTAATCTATCCCTTTTTATAAAACATTTATGATTTAGGCTACTGTCTAATCTTTCTTTAAATTGAATGCTCATCTCCTTCCTTTTCTCTCAGAGCTCTCCTGTCTGCTCTGACCTTACTTGTCTGGACTGCTGAGATAAACAGATTGAACCAATGAGTTGTCCCAAACTTATCACTGAAGAACTTGTCCTGCCAACAATCCTTATCCTGAGTCTAAGCCTGATCTGTTGTCTTCATACAATGTTTTATTACCAGATGCATTAATGGGCTTTATAGTAAAAATACTATTCCCTGCTAGTATCTCTGACAATAACTGCTTGATGTGTGGCTTGTTCTGTTTCTTTTCATCTCCCTGTGTACTCCTGATGCTGTTTTCTTCAGGTCTTTCTGATGGTTAGTTATGTGTATTTATTCTACCTGAGGAGTATTAGATTGGATTTGAGTCTCTGCTGGTCTTTCTCATTCTCTTTCTCCTTCATTGTGTAGTCATGCTTTCTTCCTTTGTATGCATACAGTCCACATACAATCTGTTCTTTATTCATTCTTTTTCTTTAGAAGATTCCTCCTCTATTTCTTTATGTCCAATGGGGATGTGCTCTAACCCGCAGCACAAATGATCTGACTGCTGTACAATCTCTGCCTATAGGGACTACCATCTTCTCTTTTGTTCTTCAACTGTCAAACCTTTGCTCTGTTGGACAATGTTAACATTGCTAGATAGGTAACTGTTGCAGAGAAACCCTGCAGTAAAAACTATAGTCTTAGTGGTCCTAGGTCCTTTCACTTATGATACAGCCCTGAAGGACAGTTTTCATGAATTTTATTGTAACATTTTTCAGGGGAATCCCTTTTATGAGTCTACACTGCTGTATCAACCATACTTATTTTGTGAATGGCTCCAGTGGTATAAGTATGTGCCTCGGCCAGTAGCCATTGGCCATTTTTTTCCTAAATCAATGTATGTTAGAAAGCTTAATGGAATTTTGCTGTGAGCCCTTATTGTTTATATTGGTAAACCTGGCCAGTTTTTTAAGTGATCCACTTTGTCTCATAATCATGTGACCTGCATTTCCAGGTCTTAGATTTCCTTTGATTTCTGTTGCAGAGCCACTTATACATCACATACTCATTTACTGATGTCTTCTGTTATTTTACACTGTAACATGCTTGCTTGTCTTTTGTCTTCATAATTGTCAAATGGAAGCAGTTTCAGCTTCAAAAACAGTATGAACAACTCATCCATCATTGCTTCTCAAAACTCCTGTAGTAAAGAAGATGTTATTTTTTACATTTTGCTCAAATTTTGAAAATAGAAATCAATGCTCCGAACCAATTTTTTTTAATAGTTCAACCTCACCAGTGGAAGCTGAAAAGAAACAATGCTATTATTATAAGAAGGGTTAGGCAACTTTACATCTGAAATTTAATTTTTATAAAATAAAATAAATAATGATGACAGTAAAGTATTTCACTTTGTTGTACTCATTCACCAACACACTATCAGCTTTTTTGCTCCTAAACATATAAACTGCCTTCTCAACAAACCATATCAAAAATTATTCAATATTTACCATGTAATTGTTAGGTGCTTTCACATATTACTTGACACCCTACCCTTGGACGATAGTTTTTTTATGATTCTGATGACAGGTTAGGATGAAAGTGAAACATACAGATGGAGAAAATAATGCACACCAACTTGCCATTCTCAGACAATGTGTGTGCTTTTCCCACCATCAACATAGAATATCAACAATCACTGTGGTAACTGTTCTTTGTTTTTACACTTGGACTGCCCCTCAAAAATAGCCACCTTTGCTTATTATTTATGATGCATGATAATGAAAAAGTGATCTATTTTACATTGATGAGATCATTCACAGCTACCACACTGTCCCTATCCCTATAATAAGTTAGTAAATAATATGTATCACAACTGTGGGCAGTGAATACTGTTACCTCTACTGACAAATGTACCTGGTGTCCTGATAGCACTTACAACAACTCCCTTACATGCAAGAATAAAAAAATGATTGAAGATTAGAGTATCTATTTATCCTTACATTTCTAGTAAAATGATTATAGATCACAAGATAAGTGCAGGGATTGACTGTTCTGTGCAACTGATTATATATGCTTACCTTGACAATAACTAGACATGAACTGACTAGCTAATACAGTACATCATGTCTCAGTTCTATATTCAGATTCTCATTCATTTTATTTGGAAGCTGTGAACAATTATTCTACTCATATTATTAATATCTTGTAATACATTTATACCCCATACGACCTGATAACTTTTTATGCCAATATTGGAGTCGTACCAGATTTAAAATGCAATATATTTATGTATGGGACCACCTAATATGGTTTATTTTAGTTAAAGTTGACATCTGTTTAGTCAACAAAATTTGGTTGACTAAGCAGATGGACAATAGGCATCTGAGACTGTACCATCCCCAGGATTGGGGAATATGCCCTTTCCATGGTATTGTACAATTTGGGATTTAGTATATATAATTGGCAGGAAGGGTACAGGAATACTTGTCCCCTGTGTAAAAGTGTTTTTTTTATTTTTTATTTTTTATTTTTTTTTTTTTATTTTCATGCATCAAAAAATCCCCCCATTAATTGATTTTGTCTTAGCCATATTAAAATTGCTTTAAAGTTGTTAGTATTTTTGCTTGTTTCTCAGCAATGAATTAAACATGATCAGATTCTCACCTTTTTTAATGTCTGTAATATAGAAACGTATGTTATTTTCTAAACTTTCCATATTTAATATCACACAGTCTAGTTTAAAGTCAGATATTATCTTTATTTTCTTTGTCTTTCTTTTTAGATCAATGTGAACACAATCAAATTATTGAAACAAAGGCTATGTATCCACAATGGAAAAATATGGTACAACATATATGTTTTCATCACTTTTTTAATCTGCTTTATATTTAAGTACTAAGCTATCACTGAAGAATAAAAATCCAGCCATTGCTCTTATGATATGCTATATATCACATCAATGTAAATAAGGTGCTGCATAGATCTTTCTATACATCCAATAAACTAGCTACATTTAATTCTTCTAAGAATCTCATATGTTGGAGATGTTTACAAACATGCAAAGCAGATTGTATCAAAGTTAAAAAGTTCTGGGAATATATTAATAACTTCCTACAAGCCATATTTTCAGATACATTTGTGTTATCTAAGACTTTAATCCTGTTGAATGTCAATGAGAATTTAGAATTGAATAACAACAATTTCTACTTACTTTGGAATATACTAGCAAATGTTAGAAAATGTATTTCTAGAAAATGGAAATCTAATTCTGAACCATCTTTTGAAGAATTCTTAACACTACTGAAGGAAACTATGCTGATGGAAACTAAAGTAAAAGAACTAAGGATTACACCCAAGCTATAGAAAAATAATCCATGGAAGAAAATATTATCCCTTATTGAGACATTAAATTTGAGCACAGACTCTTCATAATTGTAAAGGGAAAAAATGAATGGAAAATATTCTTTTTTATATGACATTATTTGATTGGATTGGTTAATTCTACAATTAATCTTCAGGTGAACTGTGAATACTGTACATAGTAAGTAATCTTGTTTTAATCATTAAACAATGTATTAATAAGTTATATGATAAATATTTTTAAAAAATCAACAAAAACTATTTGAGTAATAAAATGTAAGTAGGTGTCATATAACAACTTAAAGCACATTGCTTAAGTAAGAATTTTATTCTTAAAATGATTCAAGTATACTTAAAAAGAAAAAGTAAAAAGTCATGGACATTCAGAAGGCATATAGCTGAAATGCTTGTTGTCCTTAAGAGGTCATTTGCATATACCCCATGGGCTTCTATTACAAGAAGTTTAAGGTGTCACACAATGAAAACTCTTGCTTGGCTCGGTGTTTCTTAAGAGTTCTTTTCAGATTTGGGAATATAACTACAGCCTAATAGTCAAGGTGACAAAATACAACTGCAGTACATCTTTCAGGCTACCTTTGATTCTCACAGTATCCACTTCTGCACTGTGATAAAGCATATAAAAGATATCAGACCATGAGTAGCTATCCTGAAAAACAGAATGTTCAGTAAATGCAAGGAAGTCCAAATCAGTTAAAACGAGTGAAAAATAATACCTAATTATTACTGGACACATAGCAGATAGACCCACTGGGCACATAGCACCTTTTCAGAGGTGACTGCACAACATCTGGTTAAATGAAATGCTCAAAGTTACACAGTAGACTAATGAGGGCTGGAGGAATCAAACCCTGCATGATAGAAATTAAAGTTTATAACCTTGACATCTGTGCTAACTACTAGGTGGAACTGAATATTGGCATATTCAGCAAATACATTTAAGGAGTACTGACAATGAATACAGGAATGTAAGCCTTATCATTTATGAATCAAAATGCTTCAGTTTGATGGGCAATAGCAAATAAAAATGAACATTTTCATTAGTACTTATTATACAGATGTTCAACTTTATAAACCCAGAACATCATAGGAAATGAATGCACTAAATTATTTCTATACTGCGATTAGTACTCATTTTCTTTAATATCATATACATTATAAAACATAAATTGGTTTGACAAATAAGTAACCCTGGCAAGTTTTTTAGGAAGTTCTAAATTACCATTTGCTTTCCACATCATGAACACTGATCTAATACATTTGGAGATAATCAAAACAAACAGTAATTGAACATGTCTTAATATATTTGCTGCTGGTCTTACGTACAGCAGCTGTGTCCCCATTAATTGAAGGATTATGCAATAAGGCATGACCAGAGGTTAGAATACCATACAACTTATCACTCTGCAGGAGTTTAATGTTGTACTACAGACATCTGAATGACTTATATCCCT
>NC_056732.1:1215579429-1215741929 GCF_019279795.1 Protopterus annectens
TCTCCTCCACCTGTTCCCTACTCTCACTACAGATCACAATGTCATCTGTAAACATCATAGTCCATGGGGACTCCTGTCTGATCTCGTCTGTCAACCTGTCTATCACCATTGCAAATAAGAAAGGGCTCAGAGCTGATCCAAACAAAGTACCTGACAAAAACGTTAAAATATAAAAATCATGTGCAGGATTCACACAGACAGTGACAGGAAGTCAGGACTGATCCTTAGATGCAGGAGCTATGAGAACATAACTGTTAAACATTGTGATACTGTAATTTGCTGGTCTCTGCTATTGTTATCTAGTTTTAATGGTCCGTATTCCATAAGAGTTGCTCACAGTGTAAGTCTGCCCTCATTCTGAAAGAACTGACCTCAGTTAAAGTGACTTACTTCAGTGTAAGGCCTGTCTATAAACAGGCTTACTACAGGGACCAGATTCCAAAACACCTGCTCTCAGCCTGCTATCAGTCTAAGTGGTCACTTACACTGAGAGAAAGTATTTTGGATATTGGGACAATACTTTATTTCCTAATCTACTACACAGAAATTCTGTTCATAGAATTTTAAATTCTCATACCATCTTGAATATTCCTTTCAACACTCTGGGTGGTATTCAGAATGATCCTATGCCATGGTATAGGGTTTGTTTAGTACAAAATAGTGCACAAAAGACCTTTGCATGTCATGAAGGACTTTGCACAATATAGCAGGACCCTGATTTTGCAAGGCCGCATGAATTGTCTTGTTCCTTTATGTAAGGCTAGTTCCTAAACCACTCCAGTCTGTATGCAGAATTACCCCTTCTCAGAATGGTATGTCTTTTGGCAGGCAGCACACTTGGTATTTTGACTAGTTCCAGTCCCTGTGGGAAAGCAGTGACAGACAGCACAATGTTGTTGTTGTTTTCAATGTAGTAAGTCTGCTTTTCTCTGCTGGCGTGCTGTTAATTACTTGTGAAAAAAAAATTGCCTCCATTGCACAGCATGAAATATTGTCCTAAGAGTGGAAGTCTCTGTGGAACAGGCAAACCTGCTACCTTACACAAACATGAACACACAGTGGTGCTAGTAAGATCCCACCAATGGGAGCACACATAGTGCCAGATCCCCTTCTTATCATATTATATTATGATAATGAACCCTAGCTCACCATCACAACAAATGATTATGACTTCTTTACGAATCACAGTCCATACTACACTGAAGTAAGGCATCTTAGCTATGTAAAGTATGTCTTGTAGCTACACATAGCTACTTGGTAAGGGATAGTGTAAAAATTGAAGCTGTCTTGCTGTGGTTGACTGTATAGTGCTGTCAGGCTACACAGTGCTGCTTTACATCACTAGTGCCAGCCCACATGGAATACTAAAGTGTACTAGGAAGACCTGTTTGCCATTCATGAACACAGGATGGAGAAGGTGTGGATGTATGTGCCAGATGGCATACTGTTCACAAGTCCCTAGTCACATCTGAATGTCTCAATGAAAGCTTGCATCACAGTTCCTAATAACTCCTTCTACAGTCAGGGTTTACTGCAAAACTAGCTACTCACTGTTTACAGAACTTATTGGTAATCACAAATGGTATAACTTCCCAGCAACCACTAATTCTAATGCTGCTGCCCAGAGGCAAAGTTGGCACATTTAGCACCCAGTGTTGCTCCCTGATCTGATGCCTCTCAATAAGAGGTTCAGCAGAAAAAAAAAGGTCCATTCCTTCTAAACTAAGAAGGAACCCTCAGATCTTAATAGCTTTTGATTCATGCATTGAGTGAGGGAAAAAATAAAAAAAGGTCTAATCTCTGATCTGGTGCTCCTTCCGTGCTAGGGACAAGGCCAGATCCTAAAGCCCTCAAACTCTACTGCCCATCCTGACATTTATGTCTGGACGAAAAAAAATAATAAAAAAGGCAGATAGCAGCAACATTTATAAAAAAAGAACTGCTTCATTGATATCAACTGTACTCACAAAGACCTCTGACTTTAATATGGTTTACCACTTTCATCCAGTTCCTCAGAACAATAAATCAATGAACAAACACTGATTAAATAAGAAATAACCATAAGATTTAAAACAATATTCTTGTCACATGGTCATTCAACAATTAAAACATTTAAAACATTTTAACAATGACCACAAAATACTACAACATAGACTTGAACAAATTATTATATAAAATAGTAAACAAGTAAAATTCTTACCAACTGTGCATTACAATTTTACATCCCTGAGCTTCTGAGCACTATTAATAGAAACATGTTCATTAACCCAGGGAAATTACCAGCATTTAACTACAAATGACAAGTAAGTTCTTTATACTCAATTTTCTCTTCCCAATGTCTTCCCCTTGAGTTTATGTCTTCAAAGAGTGTGAAAACAAATGTAATGGAATTAGCATATGCATGCTCACTTAAAAGTGTTCTTAAAATTTATTCCAATATCATATGTGTTTATAAAGTTATTTACTTAAATTATGTTCATTTTTAACTATGATTACATAACAAGTAACTAGCTAAATACACTATATATGATGTGTTGCATGGAACATATTCCTTAATATTTATAAATCCATAATTAGGGAGTTTAAGATGACCAGTCTCATAAATAAAAATATACTTACCACAAGCATCATATTTATATATCCCGTCTTTTCTAATACCAGTAATAACGATGTTAACAGTACCTCTAGACTCCAATATACTTTTAATGGGGGTACTATACATATAGTTAAAAATACGACTATTACATATTCATCCATATTTCAGAGATTAAAAATACCTTCCAATTCCTTCTGGTAATCTCTTTCATATTTGAGCTGCTATAACTATAAGTCATAACCGTATCCAATTTATAAACAGGAACATTATTAATTGTTGTATAGAATAACAATAATAATTATACTAAAATAAAGAAATATTATATTTACCAAGCAAAGGAAAATAGACACCATTTCTCTTTTTTTCTGTACGACTGCTAAATAAACCTGTTTTAATAATATGTCAGGATACCCACATTTCAGAAATGACTCAATGTTTTATGTTCAGCTATCGAAATGGCCTCATCTGACAACCTTCTTGCCAAACTCACCATCTCATCCTTATTGATCCCTTCTTATGGCTATCAGGGTAGCAACTACTGAAATGAGGACAGGTATTACAAAATGTTGATTTCCTATAAATATTATAATTGAAAGCTCTTACAGATATTTCTTTATTGATTAACATATCTAGAAAATTAATAGATTCACTTACAAATTCATACATAAACAGTAAAAACTCTGCTGTACAACTAATACTATTTATAAATCCAACCATTTCACATTGTTAAACCATAACATACCTATAAGGTGAGGAATACAAGAAAATAAATCAGTGACATCAATGGCTAACATAATGATGCTTCTATGAAATAAACTGATAAATGTTAAAAAATGCCAATAATCTTTCAGCATATGCTGTTAAGATTTATTTCCTATCTGTAATTGTGAATGAACACGGAAGACCAACAATAGAATGCAAAGGGAGGCACTTACACACCTTAGATATGCCAAATGTGCCTAATATTCTAAAATTATTTACTTTAAAAAATATACACTTCCAGTGGTACTTACCATTGAATTACCATGTCTTATAAACCCAGTTCAAAATGCCTGTATACAACATTAATTTCATTATGAGATCCCTACTCACTGATGACAGGGTTATTCAAAATAACAAGTACCTTTCCTGTATAAGTTTAATCCATAATATCAGTGCCTCTGTCTCTTCAGGTTTCATTGAGCAAACATTTTTTTTCTGAGCTAAATCATATAATACTTTTATCTAAATTAAGTGTGCAATACTATCATTTTCACACAATTTTTCAAAACAATAAACCACAAGGTGCAATTGGGGGCCAAAAGTTCATTTTATTCATAATGTAGAATTATGTGCAGTAGTCAAACTGTTAACTTGTTCTTTACACATAATAATCAAATTAACTTTCTAGTAAATAGTTATACTTCATGTGAACATTGGTGCTAGATGATTGCCACTACTGAAGTAACACCCTGCCCCCATGTGCAAAAATGGGAAAATGTGATTGTGTACGGATGGCAGAATAGAAGGATGGATTAAATAGTCATAACTCAAGTATTGCAGCTACAATGACAAAGTATTAGGTCGGCACAAAGGTAAAACCATGTTGAAATAACTTAAAACTATGAATCATCAATACTTATACTACTATAATTATAAATCATAAAGTTATTAAAAGTCTTCTCCAATGGCTGAGAATCAGTACCTTGAGATGTTGACCACTGAGTTCCGTAACCCACATCTTTGGTACCTGCCCCTTCTGTATGTTGAAGGTACATAATTCTTTCTGCATTGATAATTGCCTTTATTCTGAAAACTGATGCTTCTTTACTGTTCAAGTAATATTTCCAGTCAATGAAGTGATGAAATCCCAAAATGGTGATTAATGTTATAACTAACAGTACCATTATCTTGTTCAGATATTGAGACTGATGGAGATTGATCATTTACCACAGTGCTATTAATATATCCATTATGTGTTGGTGGATATGCTCTACAATTCCTATATTCTTTTCTATTCCTGTGTAATGTCTTTTGAACCCAGTTCTGGATATCTTGGCAATTAACTTTCACCCATTTAAAATTAGATGAATAACTGATTTGTTCCACTTCAAACATTAAACCATTTTTTAACTAAATGATCTGAAGACACAATCTTCCGAGACAAGCTGACCACTTGTTTTTGAGTATATTTCATTAAATGTTCCATGATTTCAAATCCACACTTTTCAAACAATTGTAGTAACTCCCAATGTTTTTCTGAACCCTTTTTAAAACTATTTGAGTACTTCCAAACATGTAGTGCTTTCAGTACCCATTTGTGTTTAACACATTCTTTCAAAGTAACAGTTTTCTAATTGTAAACTTCTAAATTGACTTAACTTCTTTTCAAAATTCCCCAAATGGGTTGGCAGATTATTGATGGAAGAAAAATCTGTTGTACCAAACCTAAATGGGTACTGAAACCAACAGTCCAAAAAAAAAACATGAAGATAAAATATCCAAAACAGAAATACCTATCTCGACTCTGCCACCTTGGCCAGGGAGAAGTTTCTAGTTGACAGTTTGCATTAGTAGGGCAGTGTCATTGATATGTTTGATTTCCTTAGATAGCTTGGTTTGCCCATCTAGGGAAGAGAAATATTGTGAAAGCTGTAACACAAGTTGTGTAAGCTTTCCTGTTATGTAGGGTAAACTGTCTGGATCAAAAGGAGAGCTGCTTTTATTTGGAAATGTCATAATGACACCACTGGGCACAATCTCAAACAAAAAATACAAACACCCAAAGCAGAAAAATGAACACAAAAAAACTTCAGTGCTGCCAACTCTCCTTATAAAGACCTTCAACTTTAATATGGTTAAGTGCTTTCTTCCAATATTATATGGATTCCTTCTAAACAATAAATGAATGGAAAAGTATTGATTAATTTAAAAATAGTCACAGGATTCAAATCAAAAATGTTGTCACATGGCTGTTCAGCAATTAAAAACATTTAAAAATGTTAAAAGTACAACTGCAAACTAATTCAACATACACTTGAACAAAGTATTATATAAAATAGTAAACAAGTAAAATTCTGAAAATTCTACATTAGTATTAATAAAAATATGTTCATGACATGCCAGGTATTTACCAGCATTTAAACACACCTGCCAAATAAGTTCCTTATACTCAATGCTCTCATCCCAGTGTCCTCCCCTTGGGTTAATGTCTGTCTTTTCCAAGACTTTGAAAATAAGGTAATGAAATTAGCACATGGCTGAGCATGTTTACTAAATGCATTGCTAAAATTCCTTCTTGCTATATAATATATGTATGTCCATACATATGTTTTCTTAATGTTCATGTTTTTTCCCTATGTAAAATGCATTACACAACAAACAATTAACCATATACACTATATATGTTATGCTATATGAAAAATATCCCTTTACATTTAAAATCTATAATTAGAGGCTCTAATCTGATCAGTCTTAGAAATAATAGTACACTGACCACAAGTGCAAGATTTATAAGTCACATCTTTTCTTTGTACTGCCTTCAGACTCTAGTATACCTTTAATGTTGATTCCATACGCATAGGTAAAATTAGGATTATTACATACATATTCAGACATTCAACTATATTTTCATAGTTTAAAAAAAACATCCAATTTCTTCTGGTTATATGTTTTATATTTGAGGTCCTATATCTATATGTCATAACCACAGCCAATTTATGAGAAGGGTCATTGTTAATTGTTCTCTAAAAAAAGTTAACTTTACAAAGCAAAACAAAATGGACTCCATCACTCCTTTTCAGTAGAACCTATGAATAAACCCATTTTAATAATACAGCAGCATGTGCATGTTTTAAAAAATCTCAATTACTTTTATAAGTTAGCTATCAAAATGTTTTCATCTGGCACCATTACTGCTGACCTCATCATCTGACCCTTAACAATCCTTGATTAGATGACATTTTTATTTGATAAAAAGCAATACATATATCATATGTAAATACAGGATACAAACTGGTTGAACTTATAAATTATATTTATTATACAGCTGAGATTTAAATTTACATATGGATTTCTAACTGAATATATTACATTTCTAGATGCAGTAATCAATAAAGACATATCTGTAGGAGGTTTCACATCTAATATTTACAGGAAATCTACTTTTTAATAGCTATCTGCATTTCAATAGTTTCCAGTCTTATAGCCATAAGAAAGGGATCATTAAGGGTCATGTAAGATTTTTGAAATGGGGATATCCTGATATATTATTTAAACTGGTTTATTTGGAGATTTTACTGAAAAGGAGATATGTGGTCTATTTGCTTCATAAAAGTAATCCTTCCTTTACTAGAAAATTAATAATGACCTTGCTCATAAAATGACTATGGTTATGGCTTACAGTTACAGCAGCACAAATATAAAAGAGGTTAGCAGAAGGAATTGGAAGACATTTTTAAACTATAAAAACATGGCTGAATATGTAAGGACTAGTCCTAATCTGACCACTGTACCATCATTAAAGGTATACCAGAATCTAGAGGCACTACTAACATTGATATTAGTAGTAAAAGAAAAAAATATGGGACTTAAAATGTAGTGCTTATGAGTAGTGTACCTTTATTTCAGAGACTGATCAAATCAGGGTCCCTAATTATGGATTTATGAATATTAAGGGTCTTTTCCATGTAACACATCAGATATAGTGCATATAGCTAATTATATGTCATGTAATGCATTTTACATAAAGAAAATGCTATACTTTGCCTGAATATTTCTGATCTCTGTCTGCATTTTATTTTGAATTTAAGTTTTTAATTTAAGGTTTGTCTACTTTTATTTTGTATTTTATTCTTGTATTACTTTTGTTTTGTTTTAAGTCTTCGGTTCTTCTGGAGTTTTAAAAGGTCTTGGCTAGGGTTACTTAGGTAAGCTAGCAAAGAATTCCTTTGCAAACAGTGAATAACATCAGCTAATTAGTGGGAAGTGCTGAGAAGTAGCATACCTCATTTAGCTAGAAATATCTCTAGCTGGAGTGCTTGTTTGGCTTGCTTGCCTGAATATTGCTGATCTCCAGCTGCATTTTATTTTTCCCATTAACCTGCCCAATTGTTGTTGTATTCTTACATTTGCTGTCTTTTGACTTGCCCACCCCTACAATAAATCTGATTTTGGACACTCCTCCCAATCTCTTCTCATCAGCTCATTCTACTGAGTACAGAGGGATCATTCAAGAAGGCCCACCATCTTAGTTTCTTAACTTTGAATTATCTTCTGTTTTCTCCCTTCCCACTTAATGTACAAAACAATAGCATTGATTTTGCTGCATTTATTACTGCTTGTTAGTAGCCTGATTAAAATTGTAACTGTTATTCTAAGTCTCTTAGTTTTGGTTTAAGCCCTTGCACTTCAGGCTAGTTGTCTTACATTAAGAAGGTTTGTAGTCTACACTCTTGTGGCAGGAGAGGTAGCTTACCTCCTTCTAAGTTGGGAGTTGCTGGTTGAAGGCTTAGTGTACCTGTTATTTTAAAAGTGCCTTAGTTCTGGTTTAAGCACTTAGGCTTCAGGCCAGTTATTTGACATAGGTTCATAGGTTCATAGGTTCATACTAGGCTATCTGCCCAAGGGCATTTATAAGCCTAGCCCATAGTTATGTGGCTTTCGCCACCCCTTTAGTTTGAATAAAAACTATGCCTATCATTTTGCTGTGCCTCTGTCAAGCAGTGACACTGAAGTAATCCCTGGGGTATATCTGCAATCTCCCATCCATTGGTCAAGATTCCTCTTGAACAAGGCCAGAGAGGTGCTCTGCCTCACATGTACCGGGATTTTGTTCCACAGCATAGGGAATCTCTGGGTGATGAATCTGTCCCTCCAGCATGTTCTATTTATAACCGTGTCAAGGTTTAAGTCTCCCACCCTTGTGGTTCTGAGGGATCTAGATTTTTTGAGGTGAAGCATATTCATCAAATCTGGGTTTGACATGGCCTTATATGTCAGGCACAGGTCACCTCTGAGCAAGCGGTATGAGACTGAATAGAGCTGGAGTTCTTTCAGTTGCGCAGCATAAGACATATTTTTGAGACTGTTTATCCTTTTGGTGAGGAACGTTTGGGGCCTTTCAAGCTGCAGCAGGTGTCTGGTCAGATACATTCGAACGGGCATTGTACTCAATCATAGGTCTAATAAGTGATGAGTACAGGGGACGATGACCTCCCTTGATCTAGATGTGAATCCCTTCATGATCAGGTGGGTGATATAGAAGGTTTTCCTAACTACTTCAGCAACATGAGTGTCAAACGAAAGGCTACTGTCAACCTGGGTCCCCAGATCTCTGATGACTTTTCTGTGCTCAGTGGATTGCCACCTATATGGTAGCTAGGGGTAACCTTGTTTTTCCCGAAGGGTATGACTATGCATTTTTGGCGTTTAACTTCAGGCCATGGCTCTGGCACCAGTTATCCATTTCTGTGAGGCCCTTCTGGAGGATATCTGTGTCAGATGTGTTTTCGACTATGGCGCCCAGTTTGCAGTCATCTGCAAACTTTGTCAGCCATAACCCTCCTGTGTTTGCTTGTACTTCAGAAAAGTAGATGCCGAACAAGAGTGGACCCAGGACTGAGCCCTGTGGGACACCACTTGTGACAGGCTTTGAGTCTGACATGGCTCCAGCAACTCTGACCCTGTGGGTTCTGTCACTTAGCCAGTTTGCAACCCATCTTGTGATGTATGGGTTTACATTCAAGCTGATGAGTTTTTCGATGATACCTGAGTGGGGTATTGTGTCGAAGGCCTTTGCCAGGTCGAGGTAGGCTGTATGGACTGCCTTTCCTCATCAATGGCCTTGGTGACTGTCTCGAAAAAGTCAACCAAGTTTAAGAGGCAGGATCTGCCTTTGACAAAGCCAAATTGAGTTGGATCCAAAGTCTGCAAGTTCCCTATGTCTTTATTTATGAGTTCCATTATGATCCTCTCCATGGCTTTGCAGATAAGGCTTGTCAAGCTAATGGGGCGGTAATTTCCAGGGTCTGTGGAGGCACCGCCCTTATGAAGTGGGACCACAGTCGCCGTGCGCCACTCCTTGGGTACGTATCCTGAGGTGAGGCTAA
Source organism: Protopterus annectens (assembly GCF_019279795.1). Lineage (NCBI taxonomy): Eukaryota > Metazoa > Chordata > Ceratodontiformes > Protopteridae > Protopterus > Protopterus annectens. The sequence goes on from NC_056732.1 coordinate 1,215,589,114, forward strand.
GATTAAACAGCTGTCCTAACTGTGGGTTTAATTCCTCGTTGAGTTCATGAAGCACACAGCCGGGGACACCATCCGGTCCCATGGATGCTGTGCTTTTTGCCTTAGTGAGGGCAGTTCTCACCTGGGCATTGGAGATGTTTGGGGGCTACAATCCGCTGGAATAGATATCTCTCCTTTTGGGGTGGGGATAAGTTTGCACTGAACCTGTCAGCCAGTATGTTGGCAATGTGTGTAGGTTCAGTAATTTTCACATCATTTTGAACTAATTCTGAGCATATCTGGGAGTTTCCTCCTAGGTTTCTAACATAGCTAAAGAAGGCCTTATGATTGTCTTTAGAGTCCTTGGCGATTTTTCTCTCAAAATTTGCCTTGGATGATTTTATGAGAGCTCTTAGTTTTTACTTATAATGATCAAAGGTGTCTTACCTTTCAAGGATTTTGCTCTATCTTGTAGTAGCTTCCTCCTTTTGTTGTAGAGCTTGTTTATGGCTGGGGTCCACCAGGCTGGACGCTTGCCTTTGGTACAGAGAGTCTTAGTTTTGTTTGGGATTGCCTGATCCATGCAGTCCTGTAGGTGCTGGTAGAAGGCATTTGTAAGTGATTCAGCGGTTTGAGTAATGTTTACCACTGGCTCAGGGGCCTTAAAGGAGACCACACTAGTTTTTAGAAGTGTGAAATCGGCTTTTGAGAAGTTTTTCACTGTGGTCTTTTTGTTTCAGGTGGGGCGGGATGAGGACCTCCAGCGAGATTAGTTTATGATCTGATCTCACCAGTGAGGGGTATACTTCGGTGTTGAACATTTTGATCCCATGTTCGTGATGATGAGATCAAGTATGTTTTCTCCTCTTGTGGGGATGGTGACTAGTTGTTCCATGGCATTTGAATTTATGAACTCCAGGAATCTTTGGGTTAGAGTGTTCGGGCTTGAGTAGTGTTCCCAGTCTATATTAGGGTAGTTGAAGTCACCTAGTATGATGGTGTTTGGAGATACATTTATCCCCTCCAATGTTTTCAGGAAGGCCATGTGAGGTTCCTGAGTTTGAGAGGGTGGCCTGTAACATGCTACAAATTGCAGAGCAGTCTTGCCTATGGTTAATTGCACCTGGATGGTCTCCGATGCATCGTGCGTTGCCACCAACCTTGAGGTGTGGGTGTCCTTTATGAATATGGACACCCCCCCTCCTTTCTTGGTGTTGTCCGGATTTTGGGTCTGGAACGCATGATATGAGGTGAAACCTGTTAGTGCTGGGGTGCTCTCAGGAGCCTTGAACCAGGTTTCTGTCACAGCACAGACATCGATGTTCTCCATATTGAGAAGGGCCTCGAGTGCGTGCATCTTGAGATTGAGACTTCTGGCATTGAGCAGCATTACCCTTAGTTTTTTCCTTTTTGGTGTTCTAGGGTGGTAGGTTTAGAATTTGAGCCTTGCCTAAAAAGGCACTATGGGGGTGGCAAGAGCCTTTGCCAATATCCGGAAGCCCAGGGGTGACAGGTGCAAGCCGTCCCTTGCGAAGCAGCGTGGCTTGTCCAGCATGTCATCCCAGGCAGACAGACATTGGATCCCCTTTGAATGACACCAGAATTTAAGCCAATTATTAAAGCTGATCATCTTATCACTGTATTGTGGCATCATTCTAGGTGAAGGTAGGATACTGCTCAAGGTCAGGGTCATACCTGCCTGGGCTACATAATCAGAGAGCTCCTCGATGTCCCTTTTCATGTAGTCCAAGTCCACATTAAGATGGTTTGTGGTCTACACTCTTATGGGAGGAGAGGATAGCCTCTGTCCTTCTGAACTGGGAGTTATATGTTGAAGGCTTATTATGCCTGCTTATTTGAACTTTTTTCTAATTTTTTTATAGTTTTATAGTTTGTTTGCCATAGCATAGACTAGACTCAGACCTGCTGAATACAGAATACAGTTCTGTTTGTATAACTTGGGCACTAAACCAGACCATCATCTGTTGGAGAAAGTTTCCCTGCACCCTAGTGTCAGGAGTGTGCACTAAGAACACATTTGAGTGAAGGCTGCTTGAACACGACTCAGATTTGAGCTTGTTCATTGGTTAATTTGTTTAAATCAGTTTGCTCTCATTTGCTACATAAGCACTGTGTTTGCTTGGGTTTGAGTTTGCTTTAGCAAATCTCCACAGAGTTTGGCAACCAGCCTCAGCTCTGCTAAATTTATCTCATCAATCCAAGGTATCTGCTGATCTCTGTAAAACTTAAGTAGAATTTTTCACTGTATATTGCACTTTTGAACTACATTTTTACCACATCACTGCCTATTTAAACAGTTTTTTTCCTGAAATTGTTGTACTTTATTTGGTATCTAGTTCTGTTTTTATAACATGAGCACTAAAATAGACCATCTTTTGTTGGAGAGGGTTCTCCTGAACCCTAGTATAAGGGGTGTGCAGTTAGAACTCTTCTGATTGAATGTTGCTGTGACAGGGCTCAGTTTATTGGTTAATTTGTTTAAATCTCATTTGCTACATAAGCACCATATTTGAGCAGGTTTGCGCTTATTTGCACATTGCACCCTGACAAGCAGCATTGGGCACAGTTGGCAGTTATAGATGCAAATACTTCTGCCTGCAAATTTTCTCTTAGCACCCTGCTGGTACTCCTTTTGTGAGTTCTCATGATTGTCCCTCACTGACAGATGATACATTCAGTGAAGCTCTTGTGGTATCAACACAGATCCTGCCCACTAGCCCTTCATATTTTTATCCACTTCTCCTGTCCTTTCCTTTACCTGGTCCTTCCTGTCCTCTCCCTGTTTTATGACCACATAAACTTACCTAGCATTATGGATGGAGAATTTCAAACAGTTTCTCCAACCAGCCTGGATGACACAGACATCCTAAGGCAAGGTAGCAATTGCCTCATGTGCACTCACAACCCACTTCTTCTAGTCCACACAAATTTATTATATGAGAGATGCATCTATATCAAGAACCTAGAATCCAGGCTCTCTCACTCACCAGTCCATTCATCTGATGCTAAGTAGGTTGTCAGCATGCACACCTTACCTCCCACACCTACCATACCAGCTACACATAAACCTACATATGCGAAGGTACTTACCAGAAGCTGACATAAATATAACATACCTCCTAAACACAAACACAAGCATGATTCACATAAACATCCTCTGCAGAACATAGTACACATAATATATCACACACCGGTGTTTCATCAGTCGATCCCCTAAGCTGTAACACAAAAACAAACATCTTAGTCATAGGTGACTCAGTTGTGAGACACACATATGTCCCTATCACCAGGTTGGATAAGGAAAAAGACATGGTCATCTGTCTGTTAGGTGCCAGGATCCACCACATCACACATGCACTCAATTTTGTCAACAACAGGCACTGTTATGATTCCATCATAGTCCATGTCGGTGTGAATGACTTGAGACATACCTCACTGGACTATATGAAGACAGACATGACTGAGCTCTCAGATTATGTGACTCAGGCAGGTATGTCCTTAGCCTTAAGCAACATTTTAGCTTTGCCTAGGATGATAACTCAATACAAGCAAAAAATAATTGACTTTAACAATCGGCTTAGTTTCTGGTGTCATTCAAAGGGGATCCAGTATCTGTCAGCCTGGGATGACATGGTTGACAAACCTTGATGCTTTGCCAGAGATGGACTTCATCTGTCACCCCTAGTATTTCAGTTACTGGCTAATGCTCTTGCCACCCCCATAGTGCCTTTTTAGGCAATGTCACAAGAACAAAATCCCCGACATAAAAATACATCTAAAAACAATATCAAGGTTATGCTGCTAAATGCTAGGAGTCAAAACCAGATACTGTATTCACTGGAAGATGCTGACATTGTGCAGCCACTGAGACCTGGTTTAAGACTGCAGAGAGCACCCCAGCTTTACCAGGTTATACTTCATTCCACATGTTCAGACCACTAATTGAAGGCATGAGAACTAAAGGAGATGGTGTATCAATAGCCATTAAAGATAAATACACCTCTAGATTGGTTTAACAGCACAATTTCCATGAATTACTTCAGGTGCAATTGACAGTAGGTAAGACCCCTCTTCAGGTCATTGCCAGCTATAGGACCCCCTCAATGAATCAGAACTGCCACTCAGCCTATCTAGATCTACTTGAGTCAGTCAGGATACAACCAAACACCCTGTTTTTGGTGACTTTAATTACCCATCCATTGACTGGGTAAGTTATACATGTTCAAACTCACTTGCCCAAAGGTCCTAGGTCTTTGTTAACTCCAATGCTCAGGACCAACTGGTTAACACACCCACAAGGGACTCAAACATCCTGGATCTGGTACTGACCAACATGGAGGACCACAGCACCACCCCCATTGTGTGGCCATCCCTGGTGAGCTTTGACCAGAAATCAGCCTAGCTAGAAGGAACTGTATCACAACATGCCCATTAGAAAAAAACTAGACTAAAAAACTTCTCCAAAACCAATTGCAACCTCTTATGTGACATGATAAATAGCTTCATAGGCCCTCCCCCATTGATTTAACAGAAACCTATGGTGAGTTATAAACCAATGCCTTATAAGACCACCTGTACAATTGTATTGACTCTGCTGTACCTGATAAAGCCAAAGCAAAATCTTCAAGGAAAAACAAACCTGCCTGGTGGACAACTGTCATTAATAGGCTATATAACAGGAGAATTAAATTGCTGTCTAAGAGTAGGAAGGAATGGTCTCAAAACTGGAAACACTTTCTCCTCAGCTTGAACAAGCAAATAAGACTTCTAGTGAACTCCTCCAAAGCTAACTATGAATCCAAATTAGTTACTCTAACTAAGGATAACCACAAGGCACTCTTTAGTTACAGCCTTAACCTCAAAAATAAGGCCCATATTTGTGCTGAACTCTTAATTAATGGTACTACATATGCAAAATCTGTGGATTAGCAAACCTGCTTGCTGACAGGTTCAGTGAAAACGTCTCTCCCCTGTCCCTGCAACATATACCCCAAAACATCCCTAACACCTGTTCCCCACCTAGTATCTCCAAAGAGCAGGTCTTAAACGCCATCTCCAAGCTCAAAAAAAAAAACAGCCTGTATGGGACCAGACAACATCTCAGGCTGTGTTCTACATGGATTAAAACAGGAAGTAGCATCACCATTGAGCACACTTTCCAATTACAGCCTAAGCACTGGCTTCGGCCCAGTGGAATGGAATACAGGTACCATCATCCCTTTACATAAAGGGGGTGCATCCACGGAGCCCAGGAACTATAGACCCATTAGCCTGGCCAGCCTTATCTGCAAACCCATGGAAGGAATCATTATGGACCTTATTAACAAAGATACAGGAAATCTCCAAATGCTTGACCCCACCCAGTTTGGCTTTGTCAAGGGGAGATCATAATTGTTAAACTTGGTGGACTTCTTTGAGACAGTCATCAAAGCCCTAGATGAGGGCAAAGCTGTGCATATGGCCTACCTAGACTTAGCTAAGTCCTTTGGCACAATCCCCCACTCAGGCATCATTGATAAAATCACCCAGCTGGGTATCAACCCATATATTGTTAGATGAGTTGCAAACTGGCTCACTGATAGAACTCATACAGTCAAAATAGGGGACCTCATCCAGCAGACCTGTAACCAGTGGTGCTCCACAGAGATTGATTCTGGTATCTGTACTGTTCAGAATCTACTTTGCTGAAGTACAGGCTAATACTAAAGGACTGTGGTTGACATAGTTTGCTGATGACTGCAAACAGGAAGCAAACATTAAAACCCCTAGCAATGTCAACATCCTGCAAGAAGGTCTTACACAGACTAACGACTGGTGACAAAGTCATGGTCTTAAACTTAATAATGCATTATCATCCCCTTCAGCAAGAGTGATGTTCCTGCAAACTACCATATCAATAGCAATACCCTGAGCACACAGTCAGTGGTGAGAGATCTGGGCATACAGTTTGACAGAAACCTTAACTTTGAACAGCATGTCTCCATAGTGGAAAGAAGGGCATTTTATATTGCTCATGTCATAAGTAAGGGCATTGCCTCCAGAAAAAATAAAGAAGTTATAACCCCCCCTGTACTCTTGCCTCATCAGGCCAATAATAGAATACAATGGTGCTTTTGGTATGTTCCTTTCCAAGCACCTGCAGCAATTGGAGACATCACAAAGGTTCCTTACAAAGAAAATTCAGGGTCTTCAAGATCTGTCTTATGTGGACAGACTGAAATCATTGTCACATTACTCTGTGTTGTAGAGACTGCTCTGAGGTGACCTGTGCCTTGCATATAGAGCAATCTCTGTCCCAGGTCTAATGGAGATGCTGCACATTCACAAGTCAAATGGCACACAGGTCACTCGCTCAAAGCACCTTAACCTGATATTTGACATCAGCAGAACTGGCTGGAGAGACAGATTTATCTCACAGAGGTTACCCCACCTTTGGAACAAACTTCCTATTCATATTAAACAAAGACCATCATTGGCCCTATTGAAGCATAATTTGGACAATTGAATGGGTAACCCAAAATTTGCCCTGGGTGTTCTACCTGTATCCCTCTTGGACAGGGGCAATAGGTGCTGATTTTAGTGTCTGCTTGAATCAAATACCCTTAGGAACATGGTTTAACTTCGTTGGACTTGTAAGGGCCGTGGGGTCATTAGCCTAGTAACTACCTATGATGCTATGAAAAAAAAACACATGAAGTTTAAGAAAACACATTTATGAATATAAATATATATATATATATATATATATATATATATATATATATATATATATATATATATATATACACACACACACACACACACACACACACACACACACACACACACATATATATATATATGATATTGAAACTAATTTTAGCAATACTTTAAGTACTCATGCTCAGAAGTGTATTTTCATTAAATTTTGCTTAATAATCTTGGAAAATATACACATTAATCCAACAGGAAGAGAACATTGAATATAAGGAAATTATGTGTCACTTATAATTAAATGCTCATTATTTCCATGGGCTTAATGAACATTTTTCTATTAACTGTGTTCTGAAGCTCAGGGCTGCAAAATTGTAATATAGTATTTAGCAGCATTTTATTTGTTTACTATTTTAAATAATAAATTGTCCAGTTGTATTAGCTTGAGGTTGCATTTTAGAAGTATTTAATTGTCTTAATTGTTGAGTGACCACAAGAGAAGAACATTGATTTGACTCATCCAACTGTTTCTTATTTAGTTAGTTTTTTCATTGATTTACTGTTCTGATAAAGTCCATATTATACTGGTTGAAAGTGCTAATCAGTATTAAAGTCAGGGTCTTTGTGAGCACAGTTGGCAATGAAAAAAAAAATCTGCCAATTGGGCTCTTTGCAGCTGGGATGGCTGTCCTCTTCACCCCCATCCTAGGTATGGTTCTGCTGCTACCTACACCACTGAATGTTATGACATCTTAAATAGAAGTACTGAGGTGTCCACACTAGTCTTACTGGCAAGTTTAAAACTAAAATCATATTGTGGAACTGGCATATCAACAAACTCAGAAGAAAAGACAGCCTTTTGCCATCTCTGAAGATATCCACCTCATTATTATAAAAGGAATATAAAAATGGTTAAGTTAGACCCTCAAACATGCCAGTAGAAAATGCAAGACCAACTACAATCTTATATTCATACCTAATTTAAAAGATAGCCATCAAAAGTAACCACCAGTTTTGTACTGAACGTATTTTAATTGTACCTCCATCTCTAACCCCAACCACATTGCTAACATTCTTCTAGACAAATTATTTTCCAATTTCACCACACCCCCCTTCTGCCACAATAACCACTCACCTTTCACAGCTCTCCTGCTTAAGTCCCTTTGGACCCAGTTGTTTTTGCACCTTTCAAAACTATAAATACCTGTTCCATTTTCCTATCAATATCACCAGACATCTATTGAGCAGTGTAGCACATCTCAGCTAGGAAAACTAATCTATCAGTACTGAAAATGTATACCCTACAATTAGAAGGGCATTATAAACATAATGAGCTATTAAGTTGAAGAGATGTACAAAATCACACCTTAACATGGGATGGTGGGCTCAAGCTCAGTTCCTTTGGTATTTTCTCCTAGACAGAGACATTGCGCAACCAGGTGTGTTTATAAAGTCACTACATTCTCTATGTTCATTTTCTGTTAACAGGAACAAATTTTTCACACTATTGCTTAATCTTTTTTTTTTATAATGGAAACTACTCTTAAACAGTTTAAACATTTTTTTCACATAAAATAAAACAAAAAAAAAAAATTCCTGTAGCAGCTTTCCATCCTGAGTCTCTCAACTGACTATATACGCATGTTGTGAGGAATAGCTATTGTGTCCTTGCTTGAAGAAGATCCCTGTACTGAAACTGGGCCTTACAAGCCTTTAGCTTAGCTAGTATTACTTGCAAGGCTATGGCATATATATTATAGCTGAGATAATAAAAAATTATATAGTTGAACTCATATCCCTGGTTATACATTAGACTAGATTTTAAAAAGTCATATCCGTGCTGCTCAGCTTAAATAAATTATTTGAATGTTTACTGATGCTACAGTTCAAACTGCCTGCATGAATTTATCAAAACTGAGTGTTCCTTGTGTCAGGATTATTGACAAATTTCCCCAAATTAAAGATAAGCTGCATATAGTTCATTATACAACTATCTGGCTATCTGGCAAAACATAACATTAAGGTCAGAAGTATTTGATCTAGAGTGAAAAACATCACCATGGGTGTACCAAGGGGATCTGTCCTGAACCCTTCCTTTTTATATACTTACCTGACATGAAAGCTGATATCAAGGGATTATGACTAAACACATTTGCTGATATTAATAAACTGGGAGTCATTATCAAATCCCATTGTGTTAGGCAGATTGCACCCAAAACAAAGGCATGCAGCTTGCCCTCCAAATTTTCTAATGTAGTTCTTAACACTGAGAACAGCATTTTGTTTTTAACTCAAAAATAAACATAATTTTGAATTTTTGTACAAGATACCTGGATGATATATGCACTTTTTGGATAGGTACACATGACCAGTTAACTGATTTTTAGTAAACGTATTAGCTCTATAATGGATTTTGTAAAGTTTACTTTTCAGACTAATGATTCTGTGCTACACTATCTGAACATTACCATAAGGAAGGATCAGGGTTAGTTTCAGTCCACTTTAGATCATAAGTCCACTTATTCTAATTATTTTCTATATTTTGACAAAGGCTCATAGGTTCACAGTAAGTATTAGGCTAGCTGTGCCTGCATTTTAACATTTCAAGCCTAGCCAGTTTTCCTTTTGCTCAAAATAACCTATCCCAGTTGATTATAGATTGCCCTTGTCCATCCCATGATCGATAATTATGTATTACCCCTAATGAGAATAAGTGGGATCATACCACAGATAATTTGAGGGGACCCATGCATGGGATAAAACATTTAGGAGTTGCTTCTGTCCATTTGTAGTACAGTGGACATGTCCTGGGGCAAATATTCTGTTTGCCATCCATAGATCTAAGTTGCACTTGAATATAGACAACAATTAACTATGTTTTATGTGGATGGAGATTCTGTTCTAGAGCAGTGGTATCTTCTGAGCGATATAGCCATTCCTCCAAAATGTTCTGCTGATATAGCAAAAGAGGTTTAGATTCCGAGACCATTTTCATGTAAAAAGTATTGTTAATAGGGAAATGATGAGATTAGTTCAGATGAAATGATATTACATTTGCTTCTTAGAGCAACATGATAAGCTCACGACTATGTTTTGTAAAAGAGCTTACCCTAGTGGGCTGTTATAAGAGGTTTACAGGGAAGTTATGGAAAACTGTAGATATGATATTTTTGCTTTACTTACAAGTAAAATACAGATATTCACCATATTGTTGAGAACAGAAAATTTTGCAAAGGCCTAGCCCTTACATACAGTATTGTTGGCACAGGCTACTACATAAATAATGAAGAAAAATTGGGAACTTTTCAGTATTGATTCCACTTTTAGGGAGAAATTGCTTATCTTCTGTCAATCACTTTTAAATGTGAACCCTTAAATTATTTTTAAAGAGATGAACTGTCAAAGAAAGCAAATTCAGCAAAAACAGGTATTTGTAAATGACAGTCACATTCTGTCTGCAGGTACATTAAAGATGGTAACATACTGAACAAAACAAGTACATCAGTTACGTTAAAAGTGTATTCCAACTGTTCTACCTAAGATGCCAGTTACGTTAAAAGTGTATTCCAACTGTTCTGCCTAAGATGTACCCCAGGATTCAATAAACTCTATGTAGTCTTTGTTGCCTTGTGTCAATCCAGCTTAGCTTTATATATTGGCAGTATGTACTGTACTGTGTTATAGATTAGTACTAGGCTAACTGGCCTTGTGGGCCATTTTCAGCCTAGCCAATTACCCCATGTGAGAATCAAACTCTGCACCTTGTATATATATATATATATATATATATATATATATATATATATATATATATATATATATAGGGTTCCTATTAGAACACCGAATGCTTGAAATATCGAATGTCATATGGTCGACGCTATATGATCGACATTTCAAAAGTTCAGAGGTTAAGTGTAATGGTGCCGTACAGTGCAGAATGGGAGAATTTCCATTTTCTGCACTGAAGTGCGGTCTCAGAGTTGGTATATTTAAGTAGGGGGGGTGCACCTTTAATGTAAGTTTTTCTTTCTTTTTTTTTTATTGTATATTCGATCTTTCAAACTTCGACCATATGTTGTCGAACATAAGGGATTTGAAGTTTTGAAAGTTCGAATATATAATATAGACCATATATATATATATATATATATATATATATATATATATATATATATATATAAATATATATATATATGTATATATGTCGCCTCACAGTAAGACACAGTCCGGTTCGATTCTCAGCTAGAGCATCTTCTGCGTGGAGACATGCGTGAATGGGCGTACCTTCGTTGAAGGTTGTGCATCAGAGCTGGTAACTCGGCACATAAAAATCAACTACCAATCATTAGCGGACGGGAGTTCCGCTGTGGCGACCCCTAACTGGGAAAAGCCAAAAGACACAACATAAATATAGATATATGAGAGCACAGAAAATAAGCTCAACAACCAAAGCTGTCTAGTCGACTGCATGTGGCTGATTTGGCAGTTGACCAACAGCTGTGCCAGATCGTGCAAATTCAGGGTAAGGAAATTTGCTTTTCCCCCGTGTTTGTGCTATTTCTGCATTAGTACTTATAATTAGGTGAGTGTGTGTGGGTTGGCAGGTGTGAGGTATTTGTTTTGCTTTTTAAAAGTAAGAAATTGAAAGTACCAAGGCTGTTTCCCGGCACATGCAAAGTTATGGGTTGACTTCAGTGTTTTCAACCATAAGTATTTGAAATGTTGTCAGCTGATTTTGGGTGTTTTCACTGACAAGTGGTACACCTATACACAGTAAAAAACAAACACACTTTTAATATGATTGAGTGCTTTTGACCATAAAAATGTCATCTTCATCATAAAAAATATTCAAACATTCATGCCTAAATAGGTGAAGCATAAATTACTAAACCAATAAAAAAAACTCTGCTAATTAAGTAATTAAGGCAAATAAATCTTTAAAGGAAGCCAACTCCCACCAAAAAAAATCTTTGGAGAACCACCATGTAATTTTCATTGCTGTTAAGACCTGGTGTGTTATAAATATTAAACTTTAATTGCCATTTAAATTCTTTAAAATCCAGTTCCCCTTCCTTATCACCGTTAAACTCACTGTGTACATATTCAATCACTCATCATCACCATCTTTTGGCTTTTCCCGTTAGGGGTCACCACAGCGGATCATCTCTTTCCATTTCTTCTTATCCTCTGCATTTGCTCTGTCACACCAACTGCCTGCATGTCCTCTCTCACCACGTCCATAAACCTTATCTTAGGCTGTCCTCTTTTCCTCTTACCTGGCAGCTCCATCCTTAGCATCTTTTTCCCAATATACCCATCATCCCTCCTCAGCACATGTCCAAACCAACGCAATCTCGTATCTCTTGCTTTGTCTCCAAACTGTCCAACATGAGCTGACCCTCTAATATACTGATTCCTAATCCTATCCATCCTAGTCAAACCAAGTGCAAATCTTAACATCTTTAACTCTGCCACATCCAGCTCTGACTCCTGCCTTTTTGTCAATGCCACCGTCTCCAACCCATATAACATAGCTGGTCTCACTACCCTCTTGTAGACCTTCCCTTTCACTCTTACTGGTACCCATCTGTCACAAATCACTCCTGACACTCTTCTCCACCCATTCCACCCTGCCTGTACTCTCTTCTTCACCTCTCTTCCACATTCACCATTACTCTGAAATGTTGATCCCAAGTACATATTCAATCACTGTCAAATAAAATTTCTTAAAGTTCGGACACACTTGTGCATGCTTGGCTGATGCATTGTCTAAATGTTTAACCTTAATGGCATAAAAATGCTTATACATCGTCTTCCTAAAGTGTCTATTCATTTTTCTTATATAAAATGCTTGGCATAAAAGACAATTGGCCAAATATACCACAAACATGGAATCACAGGTGAAATAACCTGGTACTGGATGGCATTTGCTGTCCCCAAAGACCTTGTAATATAGCCCTTCAGTTATGTATCTACACATGGAACACTGCTGGCATTTAAAGGTGCCACTCCTGGTCATGATAGGTTTCTTATTAGCTATCTCCAACATCTTCTTAAAATCGTTGGCTTTTTTGTCAGTGAAACACAGGGGAGGACCCACTAACTGCTCTATATTCCCATTACCTAATAAAATCCTCCAGTTGTTCTTGATAATATTTCCAATAGCACCACTGCCTATGAATACATTAAAGGCATAGGAATAGCCCAGTCTCACTCTGTCCCAGTCTTCACCTTTCTCATTCTACCTCTGCCTGCCTCCTGTTCAACTATTTACTTAATGATTGCTTCAGGGTATCCCCTGTGTGCAAACCTATCATTTAATTCTTTAACTAACTCATCCAACACTTGTGTTTCAGTGGTCAAACACTTTAGTCTGACAAATTGTCCCTTTAAAAATGTGCTTGATGTATGTAGAGTGCATACTACTATAATGCAATAAAGTGTTACTGGCAACATTTTTGTAACTAAGAGTAGAACCTAGATTGTTGTTTGTTGTTAATGTTTAAAGTATGTATGACATTTCAATGCTAAGTATTCTTATATATATATATATATATATATATATATATATATATATATATATATATATATATATATATATATATATATATATATATATATTGGTAGGAGTAGCTTCCTTTAAAGATTTAGTTGCCTTAATTACTTAATTAGCAGAGTATTTTTTTATTGGTTTAGTAATTTATGGCCCACCTATTTAAGCATGGATGTTTGAATATTTTTTATTCTGAAGAAGACCTGCTTCTATGGTCGAGAGGACTCAGTCATATTAAAAGTGTGTTTGATTTTTACTGTGTGTCTGTTTTTTACTTTTATTCAGTGTTTTTTTTTTTTTATTTTTATGTAATCATAAAATGCTTTAGAAAAAAATAGAGGGGGGGGGGATTTAATAAAGCCTACATGTTTTTTTTTTCTGCATAGGCATCACGCTGTGCTACTTACATAGGTGCAAACTTTTTTAGATACAGTAAGAGCTGCTGAGCATGCTCCAACACAGAAACGTCTGTGGCATGCAAATCACCTCATAAGCAGGTGAATCTCATGCAAATGAGGCAGGTAGAGTGATCCAGCATGAAGACAGGCATCTGTTTAGACCCTGTTCAGTATCTGTAGTGTACGTTGAAAAATTCAGTGTACAGAAGTGTAGAGAGACAAAAGGGGCTGTAATGGAGATATTTAGACAGAAATGTCATACCACATACACATATGGGTGAAACTATTATCCTGTATGTCAGAAAAATTAAAGAAAATAAATTCATTTTTTTTAATAATCTGGGCATGCTTGCATGGCATGCCACAGTGTGCAAACATGTTTTATAGAAAAATAAGCGAAAAATTGGGAAAAAAATTGATATTATGTGACAGAAATGTATTACAGGACTGTTTGTCGAGTCCCTACAATGGTGCATGGGTGCTGTTGCTAATGTTGTTGGGCTTTGAAGCATGTAGTTTCCAGGCTGTAAACACTAATACCTATGCAAATGAGGTGGAGTTACTGAATAGCAGTAAGGAGTAATCATGTCCATATATCCCCTTTGTGTAGGATTAGACCCATGTTGCTGTTTACACAGGATGTAGCTGACACCAGGGGGTGCGTCTACTGATTTCTAAGCTTATCTCAGCTTTGGTAAGTGTGCTTACATGGTGCTCTACCTGCCTGGGCATGTCCCTTTCGGGGATGTGCCCACTAACTTCTAAGCTTTGTTTACCTTCCATGCAAGTGTTTGCATGGTGCACCACTGTGCTAAGATTGTCTGAATAAAAATGTATTTAATTAGTATCGACCCTTGTTTAAGCTAAAATAGGGCCATTAAATTATGGCAATTATATTGTAGGCAGGTGGAATGCATCATAGTTACCCAATCACACATTCTGCACCTACAGCAGAGCTCTATAAAGCACGCATACACCCTACATTCTGATATTTCCCTAGTTCTCTGGACCATTGGAGTGCAGACTTGGGATTTTTAACATACTAGGGGCTGCTGCAGGTTTGCTGCACCTGTATGTGCTAAATGTTGAAGTCAATGCTGCTGTGGACAATAGGCCTAGATAGAGAAGGTGAAGAGTGTTGAGGCCCAGGTTAGCCTTCCAGGAAATACATGAGCTGAAGATTGTAGAGAACTACAGGGTGGACAGGGAGATACTACAATAACTCACTGAGCTCTACCGCCCTCAACTCAGAGCCAGAGCCAACAGAGGGGGAACCCATCCCAGTGGAAACAAAGGCATGTGTAGCCCTTAGGATAATAGCTACAAGTACTTTCCAAAGACCAAATGAGTATTTGATGGATATCTCACAGACATCAGCATACAGGGTACTCCACCAGTTCTTGCATGCCATGTTACCACATGCCAATGAGTGCATTTCTTTTCCTCTCACTGCTGAGGTGAGGGCCAGCAATATGTAACACTTCTACAATGTAGCATACCACCCTGAAGTATTGAGTGCTATAGATTGCACTCATGTACACATCAAGCACCACCTGGTAAGGAGTGTAGAATCTACATCAACCACAAGGGGTACCACTTCATGAACTGCCAGATCATGTGCAATGCTCAGGGGATTATCATGAATGTGTGTGCTGGCAGCCCTGGCAGTTATCATGAATCCCATATTTAGCATGCAACACAGCTGTACCAGATGTTTGCTAGGGGGGACATCCCACATGGCCATTTACTGGAGGAGGCTGGCTACATCCTGGAACCGTGGATGATGACACCCATCAGAAATACACACACATCCATAGAAGAACACGATAATGAACCACATGCACAAACTATGAACATCATAGAGCATGTGTTTGGGCTTCTGAAGTCATGGTTCTGGTGCCACGATATATCTGTTGGAGCCCTGCAATACTCACCAGCCACATGTGAACATATGTTCACAGTATGTGCTATGCTACACAATATGATCCTGCGGAAACAGCTGCAGTGGAATCAGCAAAGGGAAGGGATACACAGCCTCCCACCAGTGTATAGGCCACCACAGCCGTAGTCACAGGAAAACTTGGAGGAGGAACCCCCTAATGATGTCCCTGTAGGCAGACGTAGGCACGCCCAATATGCCCTGGCCTTGGCTAAGAGACAACACATAGTACATTCACTGACAACCTAGGACCCTAAGGGCTGACACCTTACACCTACTCACATACATATATTAAAATTGATGCCAGACAACCCACACAACTTGTACCTATCCATGTATTGGCTGTGTACTGCTTGCATCAGACAGAGTCAGCCCTGAACTACAATTCTGTCATCTGCTGCATTCACAAGGCAAGTACCTAACCTACATACCACTTGTAAGGATTACTATAATATGGTATTGTATGTATGGATCTGCTGCATTTATGAAAGGAAATATAGTGGGCTATTTGGACAAAAATGACATTCACATTGGACTACAGTTACCCAGTCCACTAGTATGTGTTCCTTAATATTCAGTAGGCCTCATGGTTCGAATATGCACTACATCAGGCAAAGGAAATGTTAAACAGTAGGGTCACATGATAGCTGGACTACTGTGTATCCCAGCAGAACATGTGCTGTTGTTTCCCCACACACAACACAACAGTTTTCCCATATAACCGCTTTAACATTAGGTCATCGATGGTATATCAGCAGTCCAGGCAATCTCAGGAAAGTAACATAAATGTCAATCACACATTGTATGTCTTACTTAATGGAGGAATAGCAATGTACATATGCATGGCGTTTATGTGATGAATAACTACTCCCTGGCTGGCAGCTTGGGTGGCTCAGTGGACTAGGGAAGTTAACATGGGTGATGCTGTTGATGGTTCAAATCTGGAAATGTCCACATCTTTTGCATGTGCGGTATTATTATGTTGGTGTTTTCACAGACTGCTAGTCTGTGTGTGGTGTAACATTATGAATCTCTGCCACATATTAATTACAACAGACAGCTGGAGAATGCCATGGACATTTTGAGTGAAGTCATGTGCAGTAC
Source organism: Protopterus annectens (assembly GCF_019279795.1). NCBI lineage: Eukaryota > Metazoa > Chordata > Ceratodontiformes > Protopteridae > Protopterus > Protopterus annectens. The sequence continues at coordinate 1,215,605,801 of NC_056732.1, forward strand.
TGCAGAAACAGGGACAGATGTCAGTGTCTGTAACACACATAATCCCAGACTGCAGTGCAGATAGGTGTGGCCTGGAGTCACTTTATAAGTCCTGACAGTCCCACTGGGCATGCCCATATACTTACATAAAATTAGTGCAATCCTGTTGCCCCTGGATAAAAATGACATGTTATGTATAGATATGTCTATACATACATACATACATATATGTATACATATCTGACTGTCACTATCTCTCTCTTTCACATACATAGTATATCTATCACTATGTATTTTCAAATATATATATATATATATATATATATATATATATATATATATGTGTGTGTGTGTGTGTGTGTGTGTGTGTGTGTATCCCCCTGCCAAGCAACTGAGAATACCTCATTGACTATCAAACTGCAATGCTAATGCACTTTTTGGCCCGGTAAGTTTCTCCTGGCTTCCAAAATTCCCACTTCTACAAGGCCTGCTGCTGTCATCTACCTCAAGACTAACAGCTGCAAGTGTAATGTTAGACTTAAGCCTTGGCATGTGTGGTAAATAGTGTGATCTGTAGTATGTAAGACTAGATAGGTAGGGGTTCCAATCTCAGTACAGCCCCCTTGTTGTGTGTGCATGTGTATCCCCCTGACAAACAGCTGATAATCTCTCATCGACTACCAAACTGCAATGCCTATGCACTTTTTGGCCCTGTAAGATGCTGCTGACTTCCATACTACCCACTTCATAAGGCATGCTGATGCCAGCTACCTGAAGACTACCAGCTGCCATTGCAGAATCTGACAAGTTGTACCACATGTGTTAAGTACTGGGATCTATAGTGTGCAAAACTAGATAGGTAGATGTTTTAATCTCAGTGCAGACCACTTGGTGTGTGTGTGTATGTCCGTATGGCATAAATATGATCACCTCAGTAACTTAGAAAGCGGTACGGTTTTGCAGAATTTTACTTGTAGCAGGTGATGTGGCCCTCCAAATGCCTGACCACAACTAGGCCTGCTGATGTCATCAAGCATAATATGTCCTAAGCAGATAGTACTATCAGAGATGAGGTGTGTTATGTGCATCACATACTGTGATCTGTAGTGTGTACCATTACATAGGCAAGTGTTCTAATCTACATGCAGCCAACTTGCACTATATGTGTGCTGTGCCGTGTCCTGTAAGCCATAACTGGAAGTGCTGCTATCCTCAATTTAGCCATGTTTGTGTGTGTGGCTGTTACAGCATTTTACATCAACTTATGGAACCATACGATGTTTGAACTTCAGTAGCATAATGTCCATACAGCCATCACAATTGTAGACAACTGTATACCCGTATTTACATGATCAGCTCATACTGAACCAGTCTAAGAGAGACACAGGCAGAAGCCCTGGGGTGAAATGATGGTCACTCAGCCAATTTTACAGATGGTGTGTGTTGAGGTGCACTGAGGTGCTCTGCTTGCTTTTAGCCAGGGTTCTGTTTCAATGGTGGGTTAAAGTCTGCTGGACAAATTTCTCCCACTAGCATGTACTACTAACATCACATACTAGGTTAATGTCTTTAGAGTGATTAATCCATGTACTATGCCACCTACAGATATGCAGCATTTACAATCTAGCACGGTCACACAGTGCCCTGTATGCAAGGCAGAGAACACCTCTGAGTAGTCTGTATGCCACAGGCTACAATGACACTCATCTCAGATGATCCCTATTGGACACATGCTGAAGAAATGAAGTTTCCTTGCGAGGGGCCATACTGTTGTGTGCAAGTGCCACTACTGCTTGGAAAGGTACATTACCAAATGGCCATTGCACTCAGATATTGGCATGCTGAGGGAAGAGTACATGAAGATTATAAGTATATCAATTATGGGTGATTGTGCCCTCAGCTTTGACATATGATTCTCATCATACCACTGGGGAGACATGGTGATCTTGGACACCATAGGTGTAAGCCTGTGTGGCCATGTATGTGTCCCCAGTTCTTCCACCCCTGAATATGTACATCACATGTTGCGACTGATGTGTTACTTACCAGGTACATAAGTGATAGTGATGGAAATTAAACTACATATATATTTGCATGGAGTTTATGGCCATTACTATGTCAACAGGCCTTTGTTCATCAATACCCACTTGTAGGATATTGACATAACTCACAGATTCAATGAGTACTCACAGTTTGCAGGCATCAACCAACATTGTTAACCACATACATTCAGTATTCACTTGTATTTTGGTTAAATGGATTCCAAGCAGAAGAGGACTGAGGACCAAGCCTTGTTGAACACTGCTGCCTGCAGATCAGCTATTGGAGGTGGATGTCCCTATGTTGAGTATGTGTGCCATCCATGGGCCACTTAGTGACCCCTACATTGATAATATCATGGATGTCTAAGTGGATGCTTTGTAAATGATGCATGAGTGAGGGATATAGTCAGAAGGCTTAGCTCAGTCCAGAAGGTTGTTTGCCCTGGTGTCCCCTCATCCAGGTCCTTGGTGAGTGCCTCTGAAATGTTCACAACATTTAACAGTCATGACCCCCTGTGTACAGTCAACTGTGTGTAGATTACATATATGTGTGCTGATCAGCTCCATGATGTTTGCCCTTATTCCCCTACAGATATGGGTACTCAGGCAGCGAGGTCTATAGTTTGGTGGTCTGTGCATGCACCACCTCTGTGCAAGGGTATAACAGTTGCCATTGTCCAGTCAGCTGGGATCCAGCCAGTGGTTTCAGTATGACTGGAAGGTGTTCCCAATGCTGTTAGTAATCCTTTACAGATCCCATGTAGGATGCAGCCTGGTATGTTAGCATGTCCACGAGATCCTGTGTATCCTCCATAGCGAGTCCATTTATGACCTGTTCTGTAGATATAAAAGTTATGGGACAGGTTGTTGGAATGTCATGTGTCACATGTGGTGGGGACAGGAGATTGAAGTTGATGCAGAACCTGTGGGACTACAGGTTATCTATGAGTACAGACCTATTATATGTGGCATCATTATGTATCACTTCACTGACAATCTGGGCATGTCCTTTGAGGTTACACATGTAACTACACTGTGCATTATGTTTCTGCTTTGTGTGGGTGGCTAATTTTGTCAATTACTGTATCTACACAACATCACAACAACAATATGTGCTTGTTTTAGCTGAGGAGGTAGTGCCTCCATTTGGGGGGGGGGTGCATCCTCACTCCAACTGTCACACAGCAATGTCCACCTTTTATTGTACAGCCTGATAATGGCAGTTGTCCACTAGGCAGTTTTGCTGTGCCATGATGATCCTGTGTTCCTCCTGTCAGGTACAACCCAGTTTATGCAATTGTAATGCTGCTAACATAATGCATGGGTGTAGAGCTCTGCAAACTTGCCTGTCCCATCAGAGGGTGGAGATGCAGTCAAGCTATGTAAACCATCCCACAGGAGATAATAAATGGCTTTGTTGAAATATATGTCTGTATTGTCTGCAAAGGGGGGTAAGTACTGGTAATTTTAATGATACTGATCTGTGGTCAGATCCCACCAGGGAGGACCTCACATTGGAGGGGGGGTTGCAGTGATCACCCATATTTGTAAACACATGATGCAATATGTTGGTTCCCCTTGGGATAATGTCACAGCATTGCTCCAGGGCATGGCCGTTAAGGATGTAGATTAACGTTTGGGAAAGTGAGCTGCAGCACAACTAAGCAACACAGTTGGTGGTCACTTAATGCCACCCCACACCATGGTGTAATGATATATCTTGATAGACACACGTACATACAAATATGCACAATGGGTGTCTGGATTCATGCAAATGCTCCTGTAGTTAGCTAATGCTTGATTATATGCCCTTTTGGTACTGAATGGCACATGCAGTGTCTCTGGGAAATCACAGTGTTTCAAAAAATCTGGATGTATATCTATCCTTAACGAGTATGTATACACCACCTGCATTATCTTGAACACTGTCATTTTGATGTGTGAAGATATGGATGGACATGTAGTCCAGTATATGGCTGCACACATGTCTGCATAATTCAGGGTGGGGATATATTTCACAGAATGGGGTTCAGTGTTGCTATACCCACTGTGTAGCAGCATAACCATGATCTTGTGTAAAGATGGTGTTCACATTGCCAACTTTTCCCTGAACAGAGCATCTAAGATGCATTGTGGAAGTGTCAGGAGCCTTGGCCAGTACTCAAAATCTCAGAGTTGAGAGATAAAGACCATCACTGGTGAAACATTGATGTCTGTTGAGCAAGGCTTCCCAGGCAGACATGTAGTAGATCCCCTGACAATGATAAACACACTAAGGCAATTATTGACTTCCATTAATTTCCGCATTATGGAGCCATCATCCTGGGTGAGGGTCAACTGCAGCCAAAAGCTATGTGTATACCCACAAGAGATGCAGACTGGCTAAGCACATTCATGTGTCTGCATACAGGCCGGTGACATATGTCCCTGGTCATACACACCTGCTGAAACAATGATGGCAACATTATGTTAACTGATATTCCCTGATTTGCAGCAATGTGTGCTAAGTCCTATTATGTCAACCCACAGAAAGCTATCTGTGATCTTTCCCATATGTAGCCACTTGACACTGACATCAGTGTGTTTCACAATGTAATCACCTCGGACTAAGAGGAGTGATGTTGTGTTTTGCCTTAGGTTATTGACCAGTGAGAGAGGGGTGCATGCAGTATTGTATGTACTGTGCACTCCAGAGGCAGGATTTTCTGAGGTGCTTGTTTATAAATTTGTTTGGTATGGAGCTGCACATATGCAGGTGTGTGTGATGTGGGTGTAGGTGGTGCAGGATGTGAGCTGTGCATGTTGGCATAATGCTCATTGCCATATGTAATGACTGCTGTTGGAGACACCATGGCAGCAAGATTTGAAATGCAGTCACATATATCACATGTTGGGTTTGTGTTTGTCATAGGAGTAAAGGGGTGGGGACACCCCCAAGATCTCAGCACCAGGTCCTGCAAAGGTACAGTCATGCAGCTACACCCTTGGGGTTGACATCCTGATATACAGTGTTTGTAGGCAGACCTTACAGTGAAGATGTGGCTGCCTGTGCATGCATAGGGGACCTGTTCAACTTTGCTGACATTACATTGGCCTCGCAGGTGTATGATGCCTGTCAAGCAACTAGACAGCACACTGGTTGTTTCCTGACAAGATGTAGGAATACAGATGTGTTTTGGTTACATAACTGTACCGTATAACATGCCTAGGACATGTGGCAGGTGGACACACATTGGCTAAATGTGTCCAGTCTGCTGCAGTAGGCCTTAAATCAATGTCATGCAGATATCAACCAGTAATCTGCTGAAGGGCAGGATGCATTACTAGCTGTGAAATTGTCACCTATGATGGCTCACCAGCAGTGTGCTGACTGTTACAGCAAGCCTTGACATCTATGTCAATGGACATTGCACATTATATCCCCCTCTTGTCAGTTCCCTAGTGAAATACCACCAACCCTGGAATAGATGGCATAACACATGCAAAAGTCAACTGAGTGCCCAGGCTGCTAATCAAGGCATCTACCTGGAAAAGGGTATGTGAATCTTACAGAGCCTTTCCTGATGTGGAACAGCTATGTGGATGAACAAACAGGCTGTATCCTGCTTGTCATCATTTGCTTCTTAGTAACATTTTGTGAGTGATGACAGAAAACGTATCACAGCATGGTATCCTATGTGAGACTGGTGTTGGTGAGACCAGCAGTAGTAGTTGTCAGCCACTGGCAATTCCATGGACTCCCATACTTAACACAGTCATCACAAAGTAATTGTGGCCTTCCAGTAAAACACAGCTTGGGTAGAGTCCAGTTGCAGAATACCTGTGTAAAACCCCCACCTTACCTTCACAGGGTATACATACACATTACACTTCCCTAACGTGTTTCCCTATGCTCTGTACAGACACCATGGATGACTCCCTCCTTGGAGCATGCTGGAAGCAACTGCAATACTTAGTTGCACAAAGGACAACTAGCAAGTAGTGCCAAGGAGTGCCCCCAGATCTGTGAGTCATGTGACATGAAATACCATGAAAGGAGTTAGCATGGATACGAGCTGAGCAGTAACTCTGCTGTACACCTGCTGACACTGGATCACACACTATTTGTTATGCTCAAGGCCAAATCATGACTACCTTCTCTAAGTGTTGGACCCCATTGAATGTTATACTATGCAATGGATAATGGGAATATTACTCATTCTGCCTACCATGGCTTGACAAGATGTTTGACAATATTAGGCCAGCAGGCCTTGCTGGAAACAGTGTTGGTTATCTATAGGGCATTATATCAACTGGTGGATAGGCAAGTGTCTGACAGTCATAATCTGAGAAGACAGCATTGGAAGACCTACCCTGCAATGATGCCAGTCACCATTGGATTTCCCCAAATGTCATTAATAGTGTACCTCTTCTAACCATTCCCTTTCTGCAGTAACAGCCACTGTCAGTGCCCTCTGACTGACTATATTAGCTGGTGATTGTATATCAGGAGCTGTCACTGAATCCCACATAGAACCAACAGTTATCCAGGATGGCTTGAGACACACACATTCAGATGTTGTCTGAGCAACTGACAAATACTAAATGCCAACAACTGCACAATACTATCCTTTGGAAAGTCATCCACTCCTGGGTAATATAGTAGTATCCGCACTCCATACACAGTTGAGCCATTTCTCATGGACTTATGGACACAGAGAGTAATGTAGCCTTTGACTTTCACTGGTCAGTAAGATGTGGGGATGCCTTCAGTGTTTTACACCCTAAACAGAAATGTCTGTGATGTAACTCCCAGACTGTCATTGCCATACTGAATGTGGCACTCATCACATCTATCATTGTGCACAATGGCACCATTGTTATGTCATTACACAGGCATACCTTACAACTGTAGCAAACACACAGGTTCAATGATACAGCAATACATATTGTAGATAGCATGTCCTATGGAGTCTGTGTCAAGACCGTATATGTGTAGTCTGTCTCATAGATGCTCTGTTGGGGTTGTGTAGGGCTGCCATACAGGAAGGTATCAAAGCCCACTTTGTACCTGCTACATATCCATGATAGGACTAACACATGTCTTACCTGTTCTACATGCTTACACTATCACTGTGGTATAAATAGTACATGCTGGAGAGACAGGTATGTAACACATGTAACAGGCCTCTCATGCATGTGAAGCACACATCTGCTGTGATACACATCATGTTCAGGTTACACAATGGGATGCAGAACAAGACAATCATAGCTGTTGTTAGACAAATTACTGTACTGGAAACAGGAAATTTGTAGATGGGTCATCTCCAGCACCACAGCTTGTAGATGTATTAGCTCCCCAAAACTTGATGACACTTATCAAGGGTATCAGACCTTTTCACAGATTAGGGATGTAATGTATGCTGAATTATGCCATTGTCTTTGTTACCTTGTTATATACATATGGACCTATGGAGCTATGCACCTATACTGCTGTACCTTGCTGAAGACATATTTCTTCTATGCTGACATTCTATCATTTGCTGTGACATCTTTGGCTTTATTGCTGCTGTGTATACATAGTTGTCCCCAACAGTATCCTGAACATAAACATAAACAGATCCATGGCACATCTTTCATGGTGTAAGTATGCAGCCATTGCAACATCATACAACATAAAGTACACAAAATGATGTGGCTTACTCATTACAAATGTCAGCATACAATATCTGTCAGTAACACTACAAGTGGCATGGCAAAACAACAATGCATTACACAAGTACATGTTAATTTATATAGTCACCCTGTGCATCAGGCACAAAGCTTCATTTCCCTGCATTGATGATGAGGATGACAGGGATGTGGCACAGGTATCATCACTTGCACAGGGTGTTGTTTGGGGGTGCAGGAGGCCTAGGCTGACCCAAAAGGTTGACAGCATGAGTGTGATTCAGGAAAGGAAGCAGGCAAGATGGACCATGGAAATGTTCCGTGTGTGTTTGTGAGTGACCTGCATTTGACAATGGAATGTGAGTGTGTGCATGTACACAGTCAAGCTCAGTGCTAGCCCTACATGTGTGTATGTTGGACAGCTTTGAACTATGCATGGTAGGGTAGAGCTGACAATTCACCATCTCTGGCCCCAAGCATGAGAACTGGCTATGCCAGGAGTTGCACTGACACCTCCATGCCCACGGTCAGAAGTAGTGCTAGTACTTGATGGTGACTGCTGTCTGCTGGGACTGTGTCCTCCACAGGAACACCCAGGACCATGAGCCCATGGCCTACCATGTCTTGGTGTGGACAGCACACTCCCCTCTGTAGTGATGGATGTACTGCCAGTACAGGAACATGATTGTGTATGCTGACATGGACTCTCAGCTCTTGGGATTGCTGACCTGCATCCACGAAGCCAACGCTCAACTCCAACCACATGTTCCAGCACAGACTCTGTGTTTTCCAAGACAGACACTGTCTCAGCCCCCCTTCATTCCACTGCATCAGTGAACCAATCAAGGGTGTAACCAGTGTGGTGGAGGTAGTCATGGACTGTGCTGCATCCATAACCCTGAGCATACGTCTGGAGTTCCTTTCAGAACATGCCTGTGTCTCCAAGATGGCCCTAAACATACGTCAAGTGAACCATCATGTGACACCTGCAACAGGTGGTGGAAGGACAGTGGGCCTCCTATGAGCACTCCTATCAATCTGCCTGTGTGGAACCTCGCCAGCTCTCTGGCTATGGCTCATGTCTACAGTCACTGGAGCCATAGTTGCCACACTTTCCTATTCTATGTCCCCACCCTCTGAGTGTCCAATATATGTGGCCTCCAAGGACTAGGTATGTGTAGGCATACTGACTGTGTGCGATGACAAGGAGGGCAGAAGAGTGATGTCAACCTCTGGGACAAATTCAGCCTCTGAACATACCTCTCAACTGTACAGTTTTTTGCAGAATGTCCAGATTTTTGCCTCATATCTTTGGTCCATTTTTCATAAAATTGTGGTTTTCTGGCAAATTAGTGGCAACTCATTAAAGATTGAAGTCAGAAAATAAAGACAGACATTTGAGTGTCAGACTTCATACCTTTCAGAAAATTCATGCTATTGTAAAACCTGTTATTCTATCAACTTTCTATGTTTGTAAGAGCAATAGTTAAAAGATTGTCCTTATATTTGGGCCTTTGTCCCACTTTTACTTATGGCTTTGTCCAGATTTCTTGCTCTAATAGGTTGAGAAGTATGCCTCTGAAACCCTTACCTGTGCCTCACTGTGGCCATCATCATCATCAGAGTCTGAAGAGACACTGACATCAGGTTGTGTAGGGGACAGAGGCCAACCACCCCCCCTGGTCACATGTGATAAGAAAGGAAAAAACAGTACATTAATACCTACACTATTATGCTCTGCAGTACTACGTTGCAATATATATAAAGCTCTATACACAGTTGGCACTATTAAAGACATGTTGAAACCCCAATCTCATATAGTAGGACAAGAAGATGTTACTTTTCCCACAAAAAGCTTGTGTTACTTGCAAATAAAAGCTCTTTAGACAGCAATCTCATCAGCATCAATGAGGTACACTGTTGAAATTTGTGAAGACACTGCACAGTTGACACATATAACAATCTGCAATGTCCTGACAATACTGTCACATCTATCAGTGTAGTCACACTTGCAAGGCATAAGTATGACTCTAACATGTGTAGAGTCAGAAAATATCTGTGCAGTTGGCAATCATGCCGACGGTACACCAATCCAGGTAGCAGGCCTGGGATGATATTTTAGGGATTACATTGCTGTAAACCTACATCTATAATAAAACACTGTCAAGCTTACCAGGAGCAGTACCACGGCCTTGTCTGATACCTGACAGACCTGTGAAAAGTTGAGGGAGAGGTAATGTCAGTACCACCGCATGTTGCACCACAACAAGGTACTATGTCCATATATTTCACATTTACAGTAGCTACTGTGTTAATTGCTGTATTAGTCAACATCTGAGCATAAGAGTCAAATTGCAGTTAAACTCTCCCCCCAAAAAGAACACAGAGCTGACACTTATGTTAGAGTATTGCAATGTACTACAGTATTGCAATGGTGATCAGACTATGCTTACCTGCATGCTCCTCTGCTGTGAAAACTGTGGCACCCATATTCATGATGTATGATGTGATGGATGCCTAGGAGTTGTCATGTGTGCATAGGTTCGCCAGAAATTCCTCAGTGGCTGAGAGTGGTTGTTCTGCTGCAGGCCCTCCACTAGTGATGGCACAATCCCTGGCTATATTTGCTGCTGTTCTGTGTGCAGCATTGATCATGTCCATTGTGCAGTGTCGAACTTGCTCATATGTCCTTCTCTGATGACCTTGGCATTCACATTGCAGACAAGGTCATCCCACAATGTTGCCTGCTGTTCCCTGTTTTGCCTCCCTCTGGTCAGTAGGAGTTCATGGTTTTGCCAGAGGCCTTCAAGTATAATATCATTCTTCACATCCATGAAAGGTGCATGGCATCTTGGGTACATGTTTCCTGAAAGATAACAGAATGGGAACACATGTCAGGATCGCATACATGACAGTACACTACGGTGAAATGTTTTCTAGAGACTAGCAAGCTTGTCTGACTATATAGTGTATTCTGCCATTAAATTTGTTATTACTTTAATATTTGCCTAGCAGAAATGTCCAAAGTGCAACAGACTGCATGAAAGTGATTGCCGATTAGCTCTATAGCAGGGGTGTCCAACCTTTTGGCTTGACGGGGCCGCATTGAGTGAACAGGAATGGTCTTGGGGCCGCATATAAAATATATCATATAGCAAACTCTTCCGCTGCTATGGGAGACCAAAGTCGACCTCCTGGCTGTACTGTAGGTGCATTTGAACAATGAATAAATGTAATAAATGCCTAATATTTGCCTTAAAATTCTAGTTCTTGTTCTAATTCTAATTCTCTTATCTAACAGCTAACTCTAGCATCTTAGTTAATATATATTTTTTTTACAAATAAACAGATATTCACTACGGCACTAGTAGTTCTCACTGGGAAAACCACTCCAGCATTCCAACTATGTAAAATGTTAACATTAGCAGTCCAATACTATAATACACAAAAATAAGCCAAAAATTTGCAATAAAGTAAAGAATCCACATTACTGACTTAATAAAACAATTCTGAATAAGCTTCAAGAGGGTTTCACCCAAACAAATAACTGTTGCCAGAAACATGGCCTCAAGCTAAATGCCAGAAAGATGCATCATCATCAACTTTGAGAAGAGTGATGTCCCCACAAATTATCACATTAATAACAATGTTGTAAGGATGCAATCAGTTGTGAGGTGCTAGATAGAAACCTAGCTTTTGACCACCATGTTGTCTCCATTGTACAGAAAGTTTTTTACATGGCCCACTTCATTAGTAAGGGTATCTCATCCAGGGTATAAGGAGGTCATAACATCCCTGTATTCTTCCTTTACAACAGCCATTATTGAGTGCAGTGCCCTTTTGGCATATGCCTCAGCAAAACACCCTCCCAAAAGAAAGACTACATCCATTTCTGACAAAAAAGGTCAAAGGACTAAGTTCACTTAGTTATCCAAACAGACTAAAAAGCTTCTTGCTTTCCTTTGTCTCTCACTGGCCCCTATACATTTCATCCCTGGCTTGCTTTCCAGGCTAAGAAAGATCCTGCCTTAAGAGACTTCATCTACCCCAGAAATATTGGTTATATTTAAAACTCTCACTACAAAGACCACAGCCTTCACTGCAACATAAACAAGCCACTTTGTATGGACAGGTTCTTGACACAAAAACCTTCAGCTTCTGAAAAAGCTCCTCTCATTATCAAACAATGTAGTTCAGCAACATAACAACTGGATGGCTGGATGGATAGCCATAAATGTACTCCTTGAGTAAGTAGCATAGCCTTCATCAAACCAGATGGAAAATCCACATACCAGTCTTTCCTAGCTGGATGGCTAAGAGCTAATATTGGTTACTCAAGTCTACTTGGCCAAGAACAGGGGCCTATTTAACTAAGAATTCCATTTGAAAAAATATATTCTGTATACATACTAAATCTCTCCCTCTCTTACACACACACACACACACACACACACACACACACACACACACACACACACACACACACACACACACACACACACACACACAAAGCCCCTACTTGTAAAATAGGCAATCTCAGTAATCACATGACACACAATCACTGAATGAAATTGTCTGGAAGTCAAAATATCTGAAAAAAAATCATAATAGAGATGGATTTATCCATGCAATTTCCCACCATCAATAAATCAACAAACAACTGCTGAGCAAAAGTAAATCAATAAGAAAACAATAAACTCTCAAAGATCATACTACATACTGGAGTAAACATATAACTTTCCTCCACTCTAAAGCCATTTGACATTCAGACATTTTAATTTGTGCAGAAGTTATTCACAGACTGACAATTTACTGAGCTGTAATGCTGACCTTCGCTTTTGAAAAAAACAAATTCCCAGACTTTGTCAAGAGCTCAAAGTGCAGAGAGGATTATTTTTTTTTTATTTATGTACGTATTTTATTTTTGGAAAACATCTTTCAAACTGTAAATTGATTACACACCCAGAAACACAGAGAAGTTACTGTGATAAGTAAGTCACAGACTGCTGCAAGAAATCAAAGTCACATTAGGACTCTATGCTTACGTCTGAAGCAATGAAGCATACCTGTCAATTCCAAAAGAATTAAAGTAGCTTAATAAGAAAGTTATTTGCAAGGTTACATGGCAGTTTATATTGGAAATAAGCAGAGATATTAAAAAGGCTCTGTTTCTCATAATTATGCTGAAAAGTCTTCCAAGCTAAATACAACCTTCTGATTTAGTATGGAACCATGCCTCTCAATCTTAAAGCAAGAAATCTGGACAAAGCGAAAAATAAAAGTGGGACACAGGCCCAAAAATAGTTATGCATCACAGACACCATTGAAACAACTGTAGCTGCAAACATTATACACCATTTATAATCTTTATATCCAATCATTGTCAGTTAAGCATTATATGACTCATTCAGTCCTGCCTTCTTTTGCAACAAAGAAAACCATGCTTTGAGATGACAAATGCATTAAAAATAATAAATAAAACACATTGCATCAACATCCTGCAACTTCCTACCTGCAAACAAAAGAGCTTTCACTGAAACTAGGGCTGCTAATTTCCCCAGAATGACAGCTCTCCTTAATTAAGTCTAATGGTGTACAATCTACCAGGATCTGGACTACCTGAAATAAATTAAATTATGGCCTGTAAATTACAAGTTCACTTTTTTTAAACTATATTTCTAAGCCCGCTTACTGTATTTTTTCAGCACCATCCCAATATCCATTTCCAGGTCACTTTACAAGACATTGGCAGTGGTAGACTTGACATCCTTCAGAACCCCACAGGCCCACACTAATACTGCTAACATTGTCCATTAAATGTAAATATTCATCCACTGTAAATGGCAAGAAGCTATATCTTACGAAATCTACTTTTGGCATGCCTAGTACCAAAATATCAGGTTTTGAAACAAAGAAACATATTCTCCACAGTCTGTAAGTCTCTGTCTTTAATAATCATCTACTGTTTAGCACACACATGCACACTAAAACCCCCAACATTTAAAAAAAATGACATTGTGCCCACCTGATTTGCCAGTATTGATGATCCACCAAAGCTAAGCTTGCTGTTGTCCAATCTTAGATCTACCACTGCTTAGAACCCACCAATGACAAAACAGTACTGGGTGTTTTTTTTGTTTGTCAGAAAAAGCAATACAACTTTATATGCTATAGTCCCATATAGTCAATCCACTACTGACCCATTAACCCTAGGCTGCTGTTTCATTCTTACTCCCTGGAAGTGCATTACCTTGGATGACTACTTTTATTTCCTAAGCAAAAGACATAAATTGGAAGATGAGGCAAAAATCCATACAGTTGAGAGGTATGATTTCATATTCAATAAAACACTCTCCCTGTCAGGAAAGCCACAATTTAATAAAAGTGTGCTTTTAATGTACGATATATTTGTGATCTAACTTGTTTGTGTTCCGTAGGTAGACTGATCATCGTTAGCCTCTTTGTACATGTATCTTTCTCTGTCATACACACACACACACACACACACACACACAGATTCTTCTGCGCAAAATAATGACGTAAACACACTGACCCTTTTTTGGTGCAAAAACAAAACTAGAAGGGTGCTTTGGCACATGCGCACACTGATGTTAGAGTTACAGGTCAAGGGAGTGAAAAACACAAAACAAAAAAGTGTTTTGGGGTCATGCATACATCGATGTTGCAGTTAGAGGTCGAGGGCCGCATGGAAGAACTCTGAGGGCCGCATGCAGCCCATGGGCCGCAGGTTGGACACTTCTGCTCTATAGCTATGGCAAAATGTTTTCAAGAGACTAGCAAGCTTGTCTGACTATATAGTGTAATATTACAGCCTAGTGACCTTGCAGATTGCAGTTGTAATGCTTCAGTATGGCTAAATAAACAAGACTGTGTAATTAATAGCTTGGTGGAACATATTCATGTAATAAGATTAGCAAGCCTCTCTACGAGTGTTTTTAAAAGGATAGCAAGCTTATCTGCTAATGTATAATCAAAGCGACTTGGTGCTTGTTGAAAGATATTATCTAACAGACAAAGCAGCTTTTAGTAATGTGTTTTGGAATGCTCACAAGGAAATCTGCTACATTAAAGTTATACAGACTGATACTGGGAAACTAGATGAATTGATGCTGTAGTTTTACCGTTATGGCATATTGATTCCCTTTAGATATTGTAAATGCTTGAACCTTAAACCTGTTCTCATTCTTGTAATTAATCTTTCCCCACCAGGAACTATCCCCCTTAACAGCTGTCCTGCAAGGCTTACAGCAAGAAGGACGCTACCCAGCTGAATTCACTCGGAATACCTGTTCTGAGCTGCCCCGTGACCAAAACGCCCTGCTAAGGTTAATATGCACTAAATCTCTCAGTGAATACCACAGTTGCTGACCTGGGTCTATAGCACTATTACCTAGCCCCAACTACAGTACCAAGCCCTAAAACTATACAGTAGGAATACAAGATGCCTAACATGTATTTCCCCATATATTAACTTTAAACTGGAAGCAAATACAGTGTTCCCCAAAATTAATCAAAAAATTGGAAGCTACAAAAGGAAATTATTACATACCCCTGACTTACACTTTAAACAGGAAAATTAAACATTAAAAGCCTACTTTATAAAACTTAAGCATACTTATAAAATTAAACATTAAAAGCCTACTTTATGAAACCTAAACATATTTACCTATAATTGCAGGTTCCAAGATCCTTGTGTCTGGTTAAGCCCTGCTCCCTGCCCCCAATTCTCACCCACCCCCACTATGGCTAGCTTTATAGCCACAATACCACACCCCCTCTAGCTGAACCAGTCGAGAATCCTATCCTCAGTTAACCCACCCCTCATATCACCCCTCCATTATTCCTATCTGACCCAGTCAGTACTGTACTGCTTACACTAACCCAACCCCCACCCCTCCACCCCAGCAGTTAATATCCATCCACAAGATCCTGAGAGCCCTACATCTAAAACACTAATTTAGCCTCCAACTATGTCACCATCCAAAGCAAAGTCACTACTCTCTCTGCTATCCCTTATGTTAATTCCATATTTCCTCTCCACTTATGAAAATCAGTCTTACCTAGGATTTCATTACTCAACATGTCAAACTAGCCCAGTTGTATCAAATATGGCAGGTTACCCACTAGTTACTCCTACTCCTTAACTACAATATACCATCAGCCTATTAAACCCAGATACATCAGCTCAAAATCTAAACACTATCAATGACTTATAAACAAATTCCCGAAGCTTATAGCAAACATACACTATAACCTCGCAATGGATGGTGATATTCACCCAAACCCTGGCCCTTCCACCCTAGATAGGGCAACCTCATATGTAATTAACCCAGTCAAATCACTATCTATTAATAACTCCCTCCTGGTCTGCCATCTAAATATTCATATCATAAATAACAAAGTACATAGCTTACATGCCCTCCTACAAGTCAATTCCCCTGATATTATGTGCCTAACTGAAACCTGGCTAAAACCATCAACCTCAGATAATGAAATTTGACCACTGGGTATAATATACATAGACTCTATTGCTCTGCTAGGAAGAGAGGGTGGGTAGCTGTACTCTTCAAATTAACACTAAATGTTACCTCAGACCCCATTCAACCGCCACAGGACAATAAATCAGAAATAATTGCTACCAAGTTCCAAATTAACAAAAACAAATGCATAAATATAGTCTGCTTGTACATTCCCCCAGGGAATAATACCAATACCCTAGAAGACATCCTCCACAGGTTAGCTAATAACTGTCCACAAGAAAACATTGTACTTGGAGATTTTAACATTGACTGGAACACCTGCTCCTCTCAATCTCCTCCCACCCATGTAAACCTGCATGGATTCACACAGGTCATATCCACCCCCACCAGGATAGATAAACTTAACCAAAAAGATAGTATACTGGACTGGATACTAATCAATAGCCACCCCCAAATGTATACATTGGGGGCCATCCCTGATTACCTCAGTGATCACTTTCTCATCTTTTTCTGCAAGCACAAATCTTATAACCCCCATCAGCCAATGTAATGAACAGTAAGAAACAGTAAAAGCTTCAATCCTAGTAAGTTTAAGGAAAAACTTAAGACATGCAACTGGTCTGCCCTAAAACACTTGCCCCTAGATGAAGCTGTTGCCAACTTTAACAATAAATTCCTTACCATCCTCGATTCTCATGCTCCCGCTCGCGCCACTAGGGTAAAATCAGATGTCGCCCCGTGTCTCTCTAAAGAAACCAAATCAAAAATCATAGTCAGAAATGAGGCATGGGCTACATGGCTTGCTACAAAAGCCCCTCTAGATCAAACCAAATTTCAGCAACTAAGAAATGAGACAAACCAATCCATTTTTTTAGAGAAAAAAACTACTACTTCCATCTCCAGCAAGGAAACCAAAATAACCTTTTTAAAAATTCTGGGCAGGGATAAATAAATTACTGCACCCAGATCAAACCACCACTCCATCTCCCTCAGCCTCTACTGATAAACTACCAGAGGATGTTGCTAACACCTTTAATAGTTTCTTTACCAAAACTATCCAAGCCCTTGCTAGGCAAGTACTCCTTAACTCCTCTAACCTACTGGATACCATTCCCAGTACCCAGCCCTCCTTTAGTTTCCAGCTAGTCTCTACATATTTCATTTGATCACTACTCAAAACATTAAAACCTACTACCCTAGCTGCTGACCTTCTCCCCGCTGAATATTTGCAAAAACCTGCAGATACTATAGCGTACCCCATTTCCATTTTAATTAATCGGTCCATATCAGAAGTTTCAGTCCCCTCTATCTGGAAAATACCTCATGTCATACCCCTCCATAAAGGTGGAAGCTCTACTGAATTATCTAATTATAGACCCATAGTCATCTTGTCACCTCTGGCAAAAGTTATGGAAAACTGCATCTATAAACAACTTCTGTACTTTTTAACCCAAAATAACCTACTGACTAATTCTCAGCATGGCTTCAGGCCACATCATAGTACTACCACAGCCCTCCTCAACTCTCTAATGCTATAAACTATAACAGGAACAACAGCAAGTTGTCCTCAGCCCTTTTTTGGATCTGTCTAAGGCTTTTGATATGGTTAATCACTATCTACTCATCCACACCCTGGCAACAATGTCTCTAGGCAATCACTCTCTCCAATGGTTTGAATCCTATCTGCACAATAGACAACACGCCGTCTTATGGCAGAACAAACTATCAAACCTCCTACCCAACAGCCTAGGTGTCCCCCAGGGGAATATTCTGGGACTACTTCTGTTTTCCATTTTTATTAATGACCTCCACACTGTCATCCCAAAAGCTAACTGCATTCAATATGCGGACGACTCCACATTGATCTGCACTGGCACCTCACAAACAGAGCTGCTAACAATTACTCAGAGTACTTTTAACCTAGTTGAAAACTGGCTTGCCACTTGCTGTCTCATTCTAAATCCGAACAAAACAAAGCTTCTACTTTTCTCCCCCACCCAAAGATCCCCGATATTATCTCTCTCCATTAAATCTAATAATGGCACCACAATCTCCCCAGATTTCCATACAAAACTCCTAGCAGTTATTGTAGATAATAATCTTAAATTTGATGTGCACATCAACAAAACTATCAAAACCATTAATAAAAAACTGGGCTCACTGTATAGGATAAAGCCATTCCTAACCCCACCTGCTAGGTCTGCCATTGCCCACTCCCATCTACTCTCTACCCTCTTCTATGCTTCCCCTTTACTTGTCAACCTAAATAAAACTGAACTTAACAAACTCTCAAGCTGCTATAATAACATAGCTAGATTTGCCACTGGTCTGCCCTATAGAACACATCACTATATAAACCTAAATAATCTCGGATGGCTAGAGCTACCAAAGCAGATTCAGTTTAATCAACTTACTGTGGCTCACAAAGCACTTAACCAACCAGAAAATACACCTGCACTGAAAAACATCATCTATCACCACTCCAACTCCAGATCACTTTGCTCATCTAATAGACTGGTAGTGTAAACCATCAAATCCAACAACTCAGACGGAGACTCCCAGTTCGCCGACTCTGTTGGCAAAACGTGGAACTCACTACCTGCTAACATTACCCTACATACCACCCTATCTCAATTCAAGAAAGCTCTCAAACAGTATTTCAAGTCGCAATGGTTGTGTCCCTGCTCCAAGCCTGACTAAATCATTAGTCTTACTAGTGTACCAATACTATTTTTGTAAATGGAACTTATCTGTGTTTTTAATTGTTAAGCCAGATTAGAAGTTTGTAAGATTGTATAAATTTAAGAGCATGTAAAGTGTGTTTTACTTGTGTTATGTTATTATGACTCTTGTTTTATCTGTACGTTGTGAAGATTGCTTATGTAACCACCTTTGGAGCTTTTCTCCCTAGGCCTCCACTGAAAATGGACATGTATCCAGTCGGACTAACCTGGTCAACAAATGTAAAATAAATAAATAAATAAAATAAAATAGAGATACAGCAAGAACAGAATGGCTAGCAATATCCACTGCTTGATCTCACATGTTATATTCCACAGTGTGCAAACATACTAAGCGTGTGGATTCAACTAAGATACAAGCAATAGTCAGCTATTCCCATGTGTGCCATGACAGATACTGCTGTATAATCATGCACCCAACTCTGGAGTCTATTGTAGTGTGTCCCTAGGGGCACCCCCCACCCGATAATATGTCAAAACAACAGTTCCAAACAAATAGCAGTGTGAAATTGCAACCACTATAAAGGGATGGTCACATGAGACCAATGTGCCACGTTGACAAAAAACATTCCACCCTTGATGTATTGTACATCCTCTGTAGGTGTAACAAATCTGGAGATCAATGACATGTCATTATCACAGTTCTAAGAAAGGCTTAATGCTGTAATCCCTATTCCCTGTAAGTATATTCACACATCTGCATCCTGTTGTAAAGAAAAAGGTTGCACACCTGCTGGAGTGCAAAACTCCTCTGTTGATATGTGGTGATATTTAAGTTTTTGCAAATGTGTTGCGTCTGCAGAGTGCCTCATACAGAATAGTACCCCATAGCCACCATGTTTGCCTTTTAACATGCTTCTCATTAGCAGGTGATTGCCTCTTAACCAATCTATGGTTCTGAAATGATAGTTGCAGCCAACAGAGCTGATTTTCAGTATCATTAGCCAATGACATGCAATCACTGTACAATATATAAGGCCTCCATGGAAATTACAAACCTTTTCTGATATGCTGTATTAGACATTACTGGGGTGAGGTGACTATATCATTGCAGAGGGTAGATCTGTAGCAGCTACTGATACATAGAGGTGTGTGTACAACAGCCTGCAGCTGCTGCTGCAGGTAATAGACATAGGCAGAGAGTGTGAACACTTTGGAGGACAACAAGCTGTAGGAGTAACTGTGGCAGCTGTGGCAGCCTTGTTGTAGAGGCAGAGCCAGAGTGAGGCTACCCTTTCCCCTCCAAATAAGGCATGTGTTTAAGGTAAGTATGTTAGGCAACTGTATCATTAACAGTGTAGTAGGCAACGTTTGTTGTGTCCTTGAGCAACATGGGAGATTAATATAACAATATGTCCACCATTTGGGTAACTGCCAGGACATGTGTTACAGTCCAGTAGTAATTTGGAGTGTGTATGCTGACAGTCCTTGTTACAAGCAGAGGTTTCATAAGTGTATGCTAGTTGTGCTAATCTGCACTGCCAGTTTGAAAGGATTGTGTATTGCACTCTGATATTACTGGGCCTCATTTGCATTACCTGAATAAAAATCCTCAGTGAATACATATTAATGCATGATGTGGCAACATGCCCTTATAATTTTGCTGTAGGGATATGTGAAGTGTGTTTCCATCTGTATCCCTGTGACTTCCATCAGAAAAAAGCAGACATTTAATTTGAAATGCATTCTGTGGATAGAGTGCATGACTCAGTCATTAATTGCTGGCTTCACAATAATGTAATTTAAATGCTACACACCACTGGATTTGAACTCAGGACTGTGTGTGTGGCAAAATGTACTGTTTGCAAAGCATTTAACAGACTGAGTACTGAGTCACTGTAATAGTAGGTATATTTGCAAGATATAAGTACACACATACATATTGTGACTTAATTTTTTTACAGCCATCATTATGTGCATGGCTTTATATGGATGTATTTCTGCACAAGGATCACAGTTGAACATGCATTTTGCCAGTAATGCCTTAGCAGGTATATTTGTAAATGTTGCTGATAATAGGGGACATTTACCTGCTTTTGGAGACCTCAGTTACATCCATTATTCTGTGTTTGGCTTTCTAGTGGTGTACTCTTGCACCAAACTCTAAGGTGCACTCCCAATTTTTCCATTACTCTTTAAGCAAGTTTGCACAACACGGTATGATGCACAGCACTACTTAAACATGCGTTACGAGTATAACTTGCAATTACTATGTTTTGCTTAAACCACCTGCTTTAATTAACAGCTGTGTGGCGTGGCAGATTAATGCAGTGGTTTACAAGTGTGATGGTCTTGGGCCCAAAATAGGGGAGAAGTGTTAATACTTAGCATCGTGCTAAAATATATAAAGAAAAGAAAAAGGAGGAGATAGGAAAGTGGTGAAATGAGGTGCAACCAGGGGGAAAAACATAGTGAAAGGCAGGTAGGTATGTGCAGGAAGGGTGCAGGAAAGAACCATAGCTATCCATTTCTTGTACAGCAACAACTGTGCACTTTGACAGAACTTGTAGGTGACTTTGGACTTTCACCCTCAGAGAGAAGGGTGAGGACAACATAATTGTGTTGTTAATCCAATTTGTCCAAATTATGTGTGTCCACTGGACATGTGTGTGAAATGGAGAACTATGTATGCAACATATATTTTTTGGGACAGGTGACCATTTTTGTTTTTAAGGTGAGAGTGTAATGTTGAGGAAGGGACATAGGTACATGTGAAGGAGGTAAGTTGGGTAGGGGAGGAAGCTTTTGCAGACAGACAAGACAGCAGACATGGGTGGTGTGTGACACAAGAGGGGGATGAACACCTTGGATGGGGAGGGTGTTGTGGAATTTCCGTCCAATGTGCCTCCACAAGGTAGCAGTGTAACTTACATCCCCAGCCATGGGACTGTCGGCACTGCTCTATCACTGCCTCAAGGATGGCAGTGGAGGAAGCTAGGCTCCGGGGTGAGCCTGCCCCACCAAGGTGGCCATTATGCTCTCCATCTGACACAGACATCTTTCAAATCCATGGTAGATGATCCTGCACACCAAATCTGCCAGTTCATCATGGGTGGTAACTCCCCCTCCATCACCACTCCTAGAAGAGGACCCAGCCCCATCCTGTGGGGTGGTACTGCCCAACACTACAGGTAGTGCAGGGGCAGCAGGTGGGGCACCATCAGGCTGAGTTGCAGACATCCTGGGACCCAGTACCATGGCTGGAGGAGGCAAGGTAGGCAGATCATGAGGAACTGTCCAACCTTGACACACTGTAGTAAAGTAGTTATAACAATATGTTAAGGTTAGTAAAAACAAACAAATGTTAGTTTTAACAGAATGGAACATAATATTTATTAATCCAAATGCATATTAAGGTATATTATGTGTAACACAACATTAAGCAACATAACAGTAAGTATGTTAACAGCAAGCCGGTATGAATTAAACCATAAGGCCAATAATATAGTTAGTTTTACAAAATATGTTAATATTAAATCATAATAATATATAACAATAATAAATTAAAGAAGATAAAGGGTGGGGAGAGAGAAAAGCATACCATTAGCTACCTCACAGGTAATATTACTACACAGAGTACTACTACATACTTCTACAGTTGTGCAATGTCAGTTGGGAGTACAGTGACTACAATTCCTCTATAGCTGATGTAGCACGTACATACCTCTCAAGCTGTTAGCATGAGACAGTATGGGCCAAGCACTAACAAATGCATGCACACAACTACACAGAACAGTTTTGCATACTGTTGAGTTACACAACTACCAAGGTGTTCTGTAAACAAATTGGAAACTGTATTGCATTTCAGGTAATCATTTATCTGGTAATCATGGAACAGATAAATTAGGCAGATGTAATTACATTACAAAAAATCATGACAGTTGAGATGTATGTTTGTGTACATTAAGTAAACTAGACATCTGTCATGCATTATTTGGCAGGCATGAGAGTAGAAACCAAAAGCTGTGACTGCAGGAGGACACCTGCAAATAATGTAACAACTGATTTCAGCAACTTAAAACAGACATGCAATGAATACAGCCCTAATGCAAATATTAAGACAGATTTATTTAGGAAAACACAATGCTGCTTAACACCTCATTTGTACTAGTGTTTATTATCTGTGAGATCTGCACGCAATATCTGCCCATAAAGTGGGCTTCCTCACCCGTAAACCTTTTGTTCCTGGAGTGGGAGGAAAAGAGAGCATTATGTGACTGAAATTGGCCTGGAGAAAGCCTTGAACCATAACTATGAGATGAGGAATGCATTTATCAGGCCATTACTTTTGCATTCTACAGTTATTACAGTTTTACATTTGACTGAGCAACCTTACCATGCACATGCAATGCACAGAGCTGTAGTGCAATTATGTTATGACACCAGAATCCTGCTGTACACCTTTTTGATTACTCTTAGTGGTATTTTTTAGTGTTTATTGCAATACAGTTGTTATTCATTTATTGCACTACACTTCTAATTGCCCATTAATTGCACTACAGTTTGTATCATTTATTCTTTATTGCAGTACAGTTTTTTATTTTTTATTGTTTATTGCACTACAGTTAGCATAATATATCCGTACTTACCATACTCATGATGCAACCTGGCCAGGGGCCTGGCATGGGACTGGATGTTGCAAGCCCTCTCAGCTGCAGCTGGTAGGAGCGAAGCTCACCATTATGCATAACAATCCTGAACAGATTTAGCTTTCATTTTAGTAAAATACTGGAAGAAATACTTAAATATGTCTGCGGAATACTCAGCCCTTGCCTCTTGGACCCAGGTGTCCAAAGTTCCCCACTTTTTATGCGTCTGGTCATCACAGTGGTGTTTACACTGCTCACCAGTGTGGGGGATACCAGTAGCACTGGTAGGGTCCCCAGCCAACTGATCTCAGGCCTCAACCTTACATTCTGAGCCCTGGTTATCACTCTGCAGCAGCCTAGGTTCATAACTGTATATCAGTAACCCAACAAAATCCCTAGACTCCTGCATACTCCATCTCTGAGTCTGCAAGTGCACACCCTCTCCAACACCACCTGGCATACTGTCAGTTAGATAGACTCCAACAAATGCTGCAGAATTCCTACCTATTGCCCTTAATATAGTCTGTTTTCCCACCCTTACACATCTTTCAGCAACATTCAAAAAATGGCGTGGCACTTAGCATCATGCAAACCAGTGAAGTTGAGCTGAGCATCAAGAAAACTCACACAACCAGGACTTTAGCAAAGCTTAGCAATGCACAAACAGTAGTAGCTGTTAATCTCATTTTAGCACTGCTTAGCACTGCACAGCTCTTCCCAATGTAAAAAGTTATGCTTTTAAATTAAACAAACATTTAGATTACATTATACAAATGGTATGTTTTCTAGGAACTTCAACCCAGGACTCTAGGCCATCACTTTACCCATTTAGTATACAAACTAGTGTACCTTCACATATGCTACTAAGCGACAATGGTGCACTGCTCAACCTAGATTAAACAGGCTTAAACAAAAGCAGGGATAAATAACTGGTTATATCCCGTTTCTATTTTTAGATGTCTGTCAAGTGTCTGCTGTCTATGTGTAACAGTGGCTTGGCATTGCTGCACTCTGTGCCACGCTGTGCAAACAGATGTTAAAAAAATTAAAAAAAAAGAAAAAAAAACATAAAAAACAGATATCATAAGTAATTACTTCCAGTTTCTATTTTTAGATGTATGGTAGTCAGTAATCATATCAGCTGCAGTAAATAGTCAAGTAAGTACATAAGAAAATACATAAATATACTGAAGTTGTGTATGTGAGTATCTTTTATTACAATGATAAAATAACGATAAAATAAAACAATCTTCTGCACTCTCTTGTCAGAGCTTTATTTTCTGTGTGAAATAAAAACTACTAAAGAATAAGCAGAAAAATAAATCACACTAAGCTCCCCAAATGTGGTCTCCTTCATTTATGTGGCCAGTTTTATGGAAGTTATTAGAAGATCACATTGTGATTTCTGTGTATTCATATACTCACTTTCATTATTTTTTATTGTTTGCTCTAAAGCCTAGTGAGCAAATTTAAATGCCTCCATCACAGGAAATCATAAAATGGCTTAAAAGCAACAATTACATACCAGTGCATTGCAATGAGAATACTTAAAGACACCGGCTCTTTATAAAAAAAGGCAATTTTAACTTAAATGAAAAGACATACAAGGAAGGCTTGTCTGCAGTGCTATTTAAAATGCACATAAATGTACAACCAGTGTGATGACAAAACATTAATGGATACAATGATAAATTTAAATGGGGATCACAGTTGTTTCATACATTCAAACATATTTCTGCAGTTTTAATATAAATGTAAATTTTTGACAGTTTTGGAACATTAAAAATTACAGCCCTATGAAATAGTAATGTAAGGTCTGATACTGGCATGAGATTATCATGGCCGATATAAGGTGTTATGTTCCCAAAGGCTTTCAACATTGGTTGAGTTATTCATACTTAAAAATTGTAATATTTTTGAGATCTGTGTCTGCTATATTATAAACATAATATATTTAGAGTAAATGTGCATTTTATGTAATCGATTTTATCAGCAAACTTTTAAATTACATTTAATAATATTGTCTGTTTTACACCAACAACATGCTCCTATGCATTCATAACCACTAAACTGCATTGCTTTCATTAGTTACTGTTTTTTTGCTTTGCTTATAGAGTTAAGTGTGACAACAACCAAATAACTGGAGAAGATGGCATGGAAGCCATGAACATATGGAACACAGAAAGCAACTTCATATCTCATAGCTAATAAGCAGTACTGTGGGTTCACTGCAAATGTTTGCATATCCAAATATGTTACAAAACAAAATGTTTTGCTGAAGTTAAGAGTATTGCTTCAATTAAACCAGATAGCAAATCTGGAAAACTAAATCCATAGCTCTTTGCCTGGTAAAATTAACCTAGGGAATATGAAACTTCCATGAAAAAAATGACATTGTAAAGGGACACTGCTAGCTTTCTTTAGCATGCACTATATCACCCGTGTATCTAAGTTATGTATTACTATGAACAGCAACATTTCAGCTTTATATATTTTCTAATAAATTAATACATTTGATTCTTAACCCTGGTGATTAATTAACTGTGTATTTTTTTAAAATGAGAAGTTTATCCTTACTGGAGTTTTATTCAAAAACAATATGAAAATGAAGACAGCTCCATTTGGTTGTTTTATGTCTTTGACTGTAATAAAATGTATGAATGCAAGCCTGCCTTTCTTTTTTCATACTTTACTTCAATTTTACTTAAATGGAAGTCACAGCCTGAAATAATGTTTTATTTACTGCATTACAATAGCATTTAGTGACTTGAGAGCTAAACCTGGTAAACAGTTATTACAATAGCTATGACAAGTTATGGAAAATGGTTTCTTATATTGTGACGTCTGCTTTTTTCTATAAATATCACTCAGTATTTAATTAGCTTAACAGCTCCAAAATTTGGTTTAAACAAAGATTGAGTTGAACTGTGAGGACACTCATTTTCATGAACTTCCATACGTCTGGGATTCATAGAGATGAGCTGCACAGCTGCTCAAGGCGTACAAGTAATGGTACATTTGCACTGAATGAAAACAGATTACCTCACCACACATGAATATCCACAGTCTAACTTAGAGCAATAGGTCCTACTTGAATCTCACATGGTAACTCGGAGTGGCAGAAAGAAGCAACAGTTGCAACTTGTGGTACATAACGGCTTAAAGTACATCAACAAAACATGCAGAATGTATTTATACATCAAAAATGTGCTTCATAACTAATACGCTGTGATAATAGCAGAATAGCTTATGTACCATTTTGTTTATATGAAGAGAAAAGGATTGAGGGTACAGTATGAAAGAAAAGACTAAGTTTGGAAAGTGGCTGTAGAACAGGGAGCATTGGCAAACAACCAAAGTAGTGCGGTCAAACAGTTGTAGTTTTGAAATGGACACAAATAGGGTCACAAGGACTGGACATAGAAAGACATAGGGAGAAACATGGTAATGAGGAGATATGGACCATGCACAAGACATGGGAGTGGACACCCAAAGAAGGGTGTCACATAATGTAGGGCATGTAGTAATATGCTGGTTACGGAGGGGTCACAGTGGCATAGAGAACTGCTTTCGCAAAACCATTGCCAGTGGATGATCTGACTCTGAGGGGGTCTTGAATTAATTCTGCTCCATCCTTGGCAAATAAAAAAAAATTTTATTATTTTGCACTTCAGTTAACTGCTTCAGAGTGCTTCTGCTCTATTTTTACTTTATTTTTTGAATTTGCACTTTAAATTATTTTAAAGGTCCCTAATACTTGAAATTGCTTTGTCCATGTAGTTTGTTTAAATTGATTAGAGGCAGCAATCCACTCTCTCAAGAACTATTTTTTTGCTTGTGTTTACATTAAGAGGAATGGGATAGTCCATCTAGTGACAGTAGGAGGTGACCTTGTCTATCTGAGTTGGTAAACGCATAAGAACACTGCATGAGTAGTTGTTTTATTGTCCAGAAGGCTTAGAAGCCAGAGTCCTGCATTTAAGTGCCTGCATAAATTGGGCTTGTTTGCCAGCCACTGCTCATCATGCATCAGTGGACACCCAGAAAAATACATTTTCCTTATAAAACCATATCTGAAACTATACCTGTACTTGGTGGGTGTAGAAAAACTGCTACATTGAGTAACACAGATCAGATATTTTATGCATTAAGGAGCACTGTACTTTGAATTTAGTATTATATAGCCTAGTCTAGTCTGTATCCACAAATGCACCTTTAGTTAGCCCATCCCTCAAGCACTGCACTCTTGTAGATCACTCAGTAAAGGACCTGATATCATTGATATGCACTTTCCCAATTTGGCCACAGTCAGTTTGGTGAGAATGGGTATATTGAGACAAGACAATGTAACAGTTATCAACTGTTCACTGTCAAGCATTTAATCCTCAAAGAAACAAATATAGTAAGCATGAGTTGTATATACACAGTGTCTCTGTAGGCAAAACTCTCTTATACAAACACTCATAATAACAATTGGGTTATCTGAAACATAAACGTTAAACCCACCACACATAGTACACATCCCAGACACAGACCTACATAG
The DNA here is from genome assembly GCF_019279795.1 of Protopterus annectens. Taxonomy (NCBI): domain Eukaryota; kingdom Metazoa; phylum Chordata; order Ceratodontiformes; family Protopteridae; genus Protopterus; species Protopterus annectens. Next base: position 1,215,633,845 of record NC_056732.1, read on the forward strand.
TACACATCCCAGACACAGACCTACTTATGCTAAGGCACAGAAATGCAATCTTGCCAAACCTTGAGTACCTCCAGACATTCCACCTGCAAAAATTATCAACAGTGGCAGTGGCACAGGAAAATAATTTTCTTGGGTGGCAAAAGCCAGGGTACCTTTTTGGCTGGGCTTGTATAGGCCCCAGGGCCAATAGCCTAGTACCTACCTATAAACCTATGTGTCTCAGCAAAATCAAAAGTACTCCACAGAAACAACACCTAACACTACACATACAGCCATGTCTAGTGGAGCCTCAACTACCAAGCCCATAAGGCAGGCCAATATACTATCTGGGACTTCAGTCATAGCAAACTCAATTGTTTGGCATGCTGATGCCCACAAACTAAGCTGAATGTGAAGAAAATGGCAGCTAGTTGCCTATTAGGGGCCAGGATCTGCCAAGCTACACATACACTCAAGTCATTGCACCAGGTACCAGTATGATTCATTCATAATCCATGCGGATTTAAATTCACAGGCTGGTATGAACACCATTCTACCTTCATCAAGGCTAATGTCACAATATGAACAGAAGATGACTGACTTTAATAAATGGCTTAGGTTCTGGTGTCATTTTATACTCGTACAATATTTGTCAGTGTGGGAGGATATGATTAACAAACCACTTTACTTTGCAAAGGAAGATCTGCTCCTGTTCCCCCTAAGCTTTCAAATATTGAACAAAACATTGTCCTCCCAAAAAGCCTTTCTTATGCAATGCCAAGCTGATAAAACTTTTAACATAGCAAAATGTACGCAAGGAAATTTAAAAGTGTTACTGCTCAATGGCAGGAGTCTAATCAAGTAGCTCAACTCTCTCCAAGCTCTCCTCACCTTGCATAATGTGGACATCTGTGCATGACATGGTTTAAAGCTGCATACAGTACCCTGGTAGTGCAAGGCTTTAGGGCCTTCCACACATTTAGTCAAGCAGCTACACAGACATGGACTAATGGTGCAGGTGTCTCTATCTACATCAGTCTACAGGTATAACTCTAGGCTGGTAAAACAGGATTATGCACTGCAGTTTTTTGATGTCCAGATTGCCATATACAGATACCATATCCTAGCAAGCTATAGATCATCCTCTATGTGCCAAGAAACCCATAGCTCATACTTAGACTTACTGGACACACTCACCGCCCAACCAAATTCCATACCAATGGGGAACTTTTGTTATCCCTCTATAAACTGTGAATCCTCCATGACCCCATATTTGTAGGCAGAAAGAGTCCTAGATTTTGAAAACACAAACACCCTGGATGATGTAGCACATACACCCACTAGAGGTACAAACATATTGGACCTGATGCTCACAAATATATGAGAAGCTACCTTCCACTGTCATGTCCTCCCTGGTAAGGTTAGGTCACAAAGAGTCACCTTCAAAATAAGAATCAATTATGTAATACCAGGAAACCCTTTAACAGTTAAAAATTTCTTCAAGTCAAACTACCTTTCATTAAGTAATAACCTGTCAAAATTTCAAGCCCCTACAAATGCAGATAACACAGTAGTCTATGAGGAATTATTCACAGAAGTTCTGTAGAACCATGCCAATAATTGCAGAGAGTCGACTGTGAGTGCCTGAAATAAGCCCAAAACTAACTCAAAAAACATATCACCCTCGTGGAATCCAACATTAAATGAGTTGTACAACAAAAGAAAAAAAGTCATAGCTAAAATTAAGAAGTGTAGTACCAAAAAGATAGAAGCTCACTCATTAAACTGAATAGATAACTGTTGTTCCTTCGGCTTTTCCCGGTTAGGAGTCACCACAGTGGAACTCCAGTCCTCTAATGAGGACTAATTAAGTCCAACAAAGCAAATTTTGAGGGAAAGATAGTCCCAGGCCTAAGACAATTATAAGGCCTTTTTAGCTATGTCTGAGACCTCAAAGGCAGTACACAGTGGTTTGCCAAACTGTTGGTAAATGAAGCTGCATTTAAGGAAATGGGAGATACAGTGGTTTCATGTTGATTCATTGAAGGTAATTTAGTTAAGTGGGGAAAAAATATTCTTTCAAACTACCTACACCAAGCAACTCAACAATTTTTTTGCAAGGCAGGGAGACGCCCCTTCCACCCCCATGGGGGGAACATCCCCACACCCCTGGACTTATATATGCCAACTTCAAGGTCACGCAGTAGTGGAAAAAGAAGCAAACTCCGCTGTCATCAAATGTAATTTTGGCGAACACCACTCACACTTTTTGTGATCACTGAAATTACTTTCAATCATGTGACATACTCCTGGTACAGCAAATCTTCTGTCTGACAAAATTCAGCATCAACTTTACCACCTTCTCTCCCCTAGCAGCGCCTCCACCCTCACCCAGGAAATACCATCTAACATAAACTCTCCAACTTTCAGTAGGAGAAGGGCTTAGATGTGCTCCCTAATGCCAAAGTCACAGCTTTGCTGGGCCTCAGTAATACACCAGGATGCCTCCTAATTAGCCTGAAATGTAGCCTATTAGGACCACTAGAGTCACGAGTCAACCCTAGCCTCTGCACAGGCTTCATACCACACAAATGGAAGTCTACAACTGTCATCTCTCTGCACAATGGTGGATCATCAATGGATCTTGGGATCTAAAGACCCAATAGTCTGACTAATCTTATATGCAAAACCATGGAAAAAATTATAACTGAAATCCACCCTTCCTCCCCGCTCTATCCTGCCTCAAAATACTGACAGAACCACTGTTAGGTCACATTAGTAGTTCTTACTCTTTCCCAAATGCACAGATATATAATTTATTTTTCAACAAAAGTATTTACCTGAAACATTTCTCAATGTCTAGCTGTAGTTTTTCTACTGCAATATGGTAAATATGGTAATTGCAACTGTATGATTCAAAGTTTAAGTATTTACTATTATGGAAATTATTCCTGCAACATTATGTACTAAGACTTTTACTGTATACATTCTCTATTTATTAATATACTATGTGTGTTCAGAAGCAAACTCCACTGTCATCAAATGTAATTTTGGCGAACACCACTCACTCTTTTTGTGATCACTGAAATTACTTTCGATCATGTGACATACTCCTGGTACAGCAAATCTTCTGTCTGATAAAATTCAGCATCAACTTTACCACCTTCTCTCCCCAGCAGCGCCTCCACCCTCACCCAGGAAATACCATCTAACATAAACTCTCCAACTTTCAGTAGGAGAAGGGCTTAGATGTGCTCCCTAAGGCCAAAAACACAGCTTTGCTGAGCCTCAGTAATACACCAGGATACCTCCTAATTAGCCTGAAATGTTGCCTATCAGGACCACTAGAGTCACGAGTCAACCCTAGCCTCTGCACAGGCTTCATACCACACAAATGGAAGTCTACAACTGTCATCTCTCTGCACAATGGTGGATCATCAATGGATCTTGGGATTTAAAGACCCAATAGTCTGACTAATCTTATATGCAAAACCATGGAAAAAATTATATCTGAAATCCTCCCTTCCTCCCCGCTTTATCCTGCCTCAAAATACTGACAGAACCACTGTTAGGTCACATTAGTAGTTCTTACTCTTTCCCAAATGCACAGATATATAATTTATTTTTCAACAAAAGTATCTACCTAAAACATTTCTCAATGTCTAGTTGTAGTTTTTCTACTGCAATACGGTAATTGCAACTGTATGATTCAAAGTTTAAGTATTTACTATTATGGAAATTATTCCTGCAACATTCTCTACTAAAATTTTTACTGTATACATTTTCCATTTATTAATACACTATCCCCGGGATTCATGAAGCTTGCACTAGGCGCAGGCATAGCGTAGGCGGTGTAATGCCAAATATGGCCACCGAGCGATTCAGGTACGATCCAATTCCATGTGCACTACCAGCGTACGCCATATCTGTGCAGCCCTCAGCTCAGGTATGCTAATCACCCCATGCGCAGTACTGCACTATGCAAATGAAGGAACATAGCAATTCATTAAGTGGTGCAGGTGTAGCATAAGCCCACAGAAATGTAAACCAAAAAAAAAACGGTTTACATTTTTCCAAACAGAACATCGGAGCTTTGAAAGCGGACCAGACTCATGTATTACAAAGTTAACATATGCCAATGGCTAAATATACAGCCAGTGGCATAAGAAAAGATGCACAGCACCTAAAAAACAACATTTAATGTCATGTCCACAGTAACGCAAAGTACAACCGCAGGGCATGTGTGCGCAAACAGGAACACAAAGAAAATATATACAAATGTCACAAAATCGCAATGTAATACAAATCATGATTTCACCATAATACTCAATGGTATGCATGGTACACCACAACCAAGCTACAAGGGTTGCTAAGGGTCTGTGACAGTGTTTGGCATGGTAACTATGAATTAGTAGTCAATGCTATGCAAATGAGGCAAGTGATAGTGAATCGCAAACGTCCCACTGGACTAAGGATGTACCATACGGTACAGCACTACAACACCGAGGAGTGGTTTGAAGGTATACATGACATCAGCAGTGGGGTGTGCCACCATAGCTGTAAGCACATTGGAGCAATGCAAATCCGGCCTGCCCATTGCTAAGCAAAGCCGCAGGATAGGGGTGGGGATGTAGGTATAGCATTGTTTAGCTGAGAGCTCATATGGTGACCGAAAGCACATGTGTACGTGGATGAAAATGTGCCCGAAACCCGGTAAGCAGATGCACGCACCGCGCACCATAGCTCAAACAGGAAGGTTAGGGGAAGAAAATAAGGAAATGCCGCAGCAGGGTAATTGGAGTACACCTGAGCAATTAACACCTATTAACTCACAGTGGGCAATCGATGGCAGCTAACAAATATGCTCGCAGCAACCTGCAGAAGAGGATAGGGGAGTTGTCAGATTGCAAAGAAAAGAGAACTGTCATAGCAGAGCAAAGCAAACCTGCAGTAGATCGGCCATAGAACACATTTCGCAAGATATGCCAGGTTTTGGAAAGTACAAAAGAAAGCAGGCTGCTGGATGCAAGCCAGAAAATGGAAGGGGAAACATTAAGAAATGTTAAGGGAAGGGCAAGAGGTAATCTACGGCAGCTAAATGTAATTCAACACCAAAGGCACCACAATAGCAGTACCTGTGGTAAAACACATAAGATACCCTGTAGCTCCGATTGTACATACACACCCTATGACATCATCAGTGTTCACAGCACAATAGTATAAAGTGTGAGGGCACCTCACACACACCTGTGTATTCCCAAACACTGCACCATCGGTGTAAACAGACGGGGAACTTTCACAATGTATATGTTGGGAGCTGCCATAGCTGTGATTCATCACCATGTGTTAGAGACTGAAGGTGTTGTGGAGGATGATGCTGACAACCACCGCAGGCCCCAGAGGAGGAGAAGAGTGTTCAGACCAAGGGTAACCTACCAGGGGCTACATGATCTGGAGATAGTAGAGCATTACAGGGTGGACAGGGACATCTTACAGCAAATAGTTGAGCTGTGCTGCCACACCTGAGATCCAGAAACAACAGAGGGGAACCCATCCCAGTGGACACCAAGGTATGTGTAAGCTTGTGAATACTAGAACGTATAGCACATAGACTGACAGTGTAGGCCCCTATGGACTGAAACACCTCTCCACCTGCACACACAGTAAACTGGATGGCACACACACATGACCACCTGTAAATTGTAATGTATAGGTGGCCTACTGTGTGAATCCTACATAGGCAGCCCTCAACCATTGCACACACAACAGCTATTGGAACAAGGAATGTCAACACCTGAACAGTACACACACCTAACAGCATATGTTGATACTGTATGTATAGGTTCCTAGGTACATCGGTAGGTACATGCCCTATTGTCAGAGGCCATTCGTCAACCAAGGCAAACAGTGTCTGCTATCACCACCACATCGATTAACCAACTGTCCCTCAGTGGAGCAGAGCCAATTGCGGGATCCATGTGTGTAATCACTCTTCCCCACACACTCTGCATGGATTCCCTGGTGTGTTAATGAGGGGCTCCATATAATGTAATCAGGGATGTAGTGGCAAAGCATGGGGAGTACCCATGACAGGTATCTGTCACCCTCAGCATGCTCCACCTATGGTAGTGTGAAGGTGTAGCATATTATACTGTGTGGCTCACTGTGACATACATTCCCAATGCTGGAACACATCCATTAAACATCACTTGGACATACCATTAATAGGTCTCATCCATATGTAAACTAACTGTGTTACACATTTGATTGCAGTATGGAGTAACAGCCATAGTACAGTCCACATACAAAACACCATAACACGTGTACAAATCCCAGATGCCCAAGTGGTAAATGCACTGACTGTCGTGCATGTTCCTGGTTCCACGTCCTGCAAGGGACATTACGTAATCCCAAAGGCACGAATAATGGATGTTGGATGCAGGTCATCAGATCAGGTTTAGCACATGTTACCGGGATTATGCGTTGGCAAGTGCTGGTAAGCGTCGTTTAAACATGACTATATGGATATGCGCGAAACAGGGCTAAGCTTTGCTGAATATCGTGCAGATCACGGTCAACGATGTCCAGAACAGGTGAAACTAGCATTATTCACCCCCTGTACTAATAGTGCCTGCTCTGAAGGGTAAAATGACCACTGCCAGGAGTAGAACATTCAATCATGTACACAACCACCTAACACTAAGCTACCCGAGATGTACCAACGGCAGGTGTGTATTGTGACAGGTTAAAACACAAATGTGCGTAGTCCAGGAAACAGTATACACTGCCATGTACACAACGAAAGGAGTGTTCTCCCTCTCACTCTCTCTCTCTCTATCTATCTATATATATATATATATATATATATATATATATATATATATAGATATATATGCTAGAGATAGAAAGGGTGATAGAGAGATATATGTTAATATATACGGATTTATATAGATAGGTCAATGACATGTACACAACCATGGAGGTACAAATAAACAGGATACTGCCAGCTATCGAATATGTCACATACCGACATGTGTAATCACGAGGCTGAAAGACCGAAAGACCACAGTACCAGAACACTAGAACCCTGTGTAATATTATCACAATGTTAAGGGACATTTAGTTATCGCTGGCGGTGCTGCTGCCCAGGTAGGTACTGTGTTCAACTGTGTTTGTGATTGCTGTAGTCTATATATGTGTGTGTTGAGGGTGCCGTGTGTGTTTCCTTGGGACTGTAATGTGTGTGTGTGTGTCTGCATCGTGTGTCTGTTAGTGCTAACTCAGAGGTAGATCATAGCGGTAGGTGTGGTCATAGCTGGCCATAGGCATACGGTTACCACCTGTCCCACTTTAAGAGGGACAGCCCCTCCCTGGGCAGTTGTGTCCTGACAAAAAATATTAAAAAGGGCAAATGTCCGAGATTGTAGGACATAATTATGTCCCATATATTATGTAATAGTTGCATTAAATAGTAATTCCTGTATCTAAAATATGTAAATGTTACATGAAACATGATAAGTAGATAAAGTGCTACAAGAATAAGTATGTATTTAGGATAAAAGTATGATCTATCCTGTGTACTGACCGTGGGTAAGTGACGGCCTGTAAACACCGATGTGTGTCCTGCAAATGTCCCACTATGGCCATTTGAAAAGGTGGCAACCCATGCCAAAGAGGTTCACTCACCAACACAACTGCAACAAGTGCAAATATCTGTGACAGAAATACACGAGACAGCTGTCATTTAGTAACATTCCCTTACATATTGATGTATTTCCGGAGGTATTGAAGTATCAACCTCACCTGCATGCTATATAGGAACCAATTAACAATGGCTCAATGTATAAGCCCGTAACAACCATAGTTTCAGTCTACTAAATGATAGGTCCTCAATTAGGGAAGGAGCCCACACACATATATGGAATATGTAGAAATGCAGTCCCCACAAATCTGTATATGCTATGTACACCCACCTACATCTCCCCCACACCCAAAACAATTGCAATACAGACTGTGATAACATCACAAACATCCACTCACTCAATTACATCTGCAGAAGCGTTAACATACCTTGTGAGAGACATATTTGTAATGGTGCCATGTGAAATTGTAGCTGTTGTATAATGGAACAGACGGCGATGTTATAGGTTTTGTTTGCAATAGTCCCTTTTCAGACGGTTGAGATGACAGGTACACTCACATGTAGAACCACATACTCTAGCCATCACACACAATCCACGGGGGATATGAATTCAAAATATCAGTGTCTCTCCAAATAGCAGTTGCAATTCCTCACAACAAAACACATACAGGCCGTCTCCCCAAAGGTAGGGCAAAAGGGCAATGCCCAAGTGGAGAATTCAAGTATACCCCACTGTTGCCACATAATTGGCGAATGGAGTAGCTGCACAGCTGATGTGCATGTAATAATTTACTCAGGAACACCAATTGGCGGCAGGATGCCAAATGTTACAGGTATCAACGTATATAAGGATGCCTTGCCATACATTCAAACCGTATGCTCATACCATAGAACCGTTTAAACAGTAAAGGTGTAAGGGAGATATTTATGAAGACTCGGAAAGCTAGCAAGGTACGTAAAACACTCAGTATGTTAGTATATGTAGAGCCTGTTTTGTATTAATTAAAGTGTACGCAATGCATAAAGTGGGAAAAGGTATTATGTAGTGATGTCTTGTTGAGCATAGTAACGCTTGTAGAAATTGTGTGTCCTGCTGTGGGCCACAAGGTAAACATCTCATACACCACAAGGGATGCTACATGAGGGCTTTAAACACAACAATTCTACACCACCCGCTGTCAGTGGTAGGGTTTGTGCAACAAGTACGTGCCATAGCAGGGGATAGTATATGATGATATACTGTCACAGTAGGCATGTGTATGGACATATAATGAGAATACCTAAGGTGGTCCTGCTGTGCAAGTATGCTTTGCATTATGGGATAATGTTTAAAATATGTGTAATGTACAGTATTGTAGGTAGATATGTCAGATATTCTACACAGCATAACTGTTATATCATGCAAACAAAAGGTATCGTCTATTGGCATGTACAATACACAATAATAGGATACATATGGCTTGTAGTCACGGGACACTGTGACAGCATGATAGCTAATTGAAATGGAAGAGCTACTCAATTATCCACGCACAAAAGACTGTAATAGCTTCACAGGTTCATAGTGAGGTACTATGCTGTCTGGCCAAGTACATGTGTAAGCCCAACTACAGTGATTTCACCGGCAGCACCTCCCTAGGGAAGTGTCTGTCTGTGAACAGCAGTGCCATGTGTTACCTGCACCTGTGTACAGTACAGCCACTGCAGTGATTCCTCGCGTACATGTGTGTCTCCCATCCACCCATCGAGGTATCTCATGAAGAGTGCTAGTGAGTGTCCCTGTTTGATGTACATAGGACAAACAAAGGAATCATGTTCCAAAGCATGGTGAGTGTCTGGTTCAGGAATGTATCCCTCAAGCACGTCCCACTCATCGTTGCGTTTGTGCACATATCCATGAGCATGTTGCTCTCAGTGGCTTTCGCTTATGTTGCTTATGTGGAGTATATCCATAAACATTGTTGTGGACATGGGCCCTGTATGTTCAGCAGAGGTCACCCCTGAGTATGCAGAATGCAAATGTGTACAGTCGTGGTGTCCATAGTTGTGCCGCATATGTCATCCTTCAGAGGTCAATAATCCTCATGGTGTGTTAATGTTGTGGTATTAAAGCTGTTGCTGTTCTGTAAGGTACACTCCAAAAGGGGTGTTGTACCCTTGAATGTGTGTCATACGTCAGGAGTAAAGAGGTACAATGGGTGCCTTTGTTCCAGCTACAAACACATTACAGATAAGGGTGGCCATGTAGAAGGATATCCACGCCACATTGGCAATATGGTTATCAAAGGAGTGGGTGCTATATACATGTGTACTAAGATCCCGTATAATGTCACATGTATGTAGGGGACTACCACCCATGTGATAGTCAGTGGGTGATTGGTGTAATCCAAAGGGGATGTCTATGCACCTTGTGTCATGCAGCTTGAGGCCATGTTATCGACACCAGGTATCCATCACAGTGACACCCTTATGGAGGGTGTCTGTATCAGCTGGTGGATCAAACATGGCTCCTTTTTTCCAGTCGTCTGGAAACCTAATCAGGGAAAGTCCCTCTGTGCTAGCCTGTACCTCAGGGAAGCATATACCGAACATGAGTGGCCCTATGACCGAGGACTGTAGTACGCCAAGTGTAACTGAATTACAGTAGGTACTACAGTATGCTACCCTCATTGTGTGGGTTCTGTCCATGAGCCACTTTGCATAACATCTCGAGATGTAGGGGTCGATGTGCAGGTGTATGTGTATGTTGTCAATACCGGAATGGAGAACGGTGCTGAAAGCCAATGAGAGGACAATGTAGGCTGTGTGGCCCCCCTTACCATCATCAACTACCCTGGTAACTGTATCAAAGGAGTCCACCAGGTGTAGGAGCCATGGTCTGGCCCTAACAAATCCAACCTGGGTGGCATCAAAGGTCTGGAGCCCACCAATGTGTCTGTGAATGACTTCCATGATGATGTGCCCCATAGCCTTGCAGAACAGTCTAGTCAGGCATATAGGGCAATAGTCCCTCTGGTTCATTGTGGCGCCACCTGTGTGGAGTGTGATAACTGTTGCTGTGTGCCATTCAGGGGCCACAATGTCTGATACAAGGCTATTAGTGGATCTGGTGGCCAAGTGGGGAACCATGTCATTCTGAGGTTTGTGTAAATTGCAGCCTGGGATGTTGGAGTGTCACATGGAGTCTGTGCTCCAGGCCTTAGACAGTGCAGGTTGGAACTGCGTAGTTGTGACCACAGCGACTCTGCATTGTTCCTGTATGGATTTTGGCCCTGTAGGGAGTGAGAGGGTGTAAAGTTAGCATTGAACCTATCTGCCAGGATGTTGCCAATATCAGTCGGTTCTGTAATGTTCCTGCCTAACCGTCATATGTCAGAGCAGATGTGGGTATTGCCATCGAGTACTGACATACCTCCATAATGCTTTGTGGTAGTCCTTGGAATGTGTCTCAGTAATATTTACGTAGCTAGCTTTGGAGGATGTGATAAGGGATCCCGGATTCCTACTGAGGCTGACCAGTAAGCTACCCCACCCATGGGATTGTACTCCACTTTGCAACAGCCTCCACCTTTTGTTGTACATTATGTCCACGCAACTGGACCCCCAGAGTGGCGTCCATTATCTGGTGGGTACCATCATGGCTCTGTTTGGGATAGCATGATCCATGCAGTCGTGTAAGTGCTAATGAAGTGCACTGGTGTATGTTTCAGCGTTTGTAAGTACATTGTCTATCTGCACGGGTGTCATGATGTTTACTACCGCCGTCATAAGACGTCTGAAGTAGGCCTTGTAGAAATCTTGTACTGTGTATTCCATGAAGGGTGTGGTGCCGGGATGTGGATAACAAGGGTGATTAGCATATGTTCGGAAACTACCAACGAGGGGATAACCCCAGGTGTGGAACACCAGTCACATCTCAGGGCAGTCACACTAACATGGAGAATGACAGTCAAATTGTACCTGGTGAGGTGTGGCATGGCTGCATAGGTTATGTTGTGGATCCTGTTACCCGACAGCCAGATGTAAGTAATGTTGGTAATGTCCATGTCTAGGATATTGTTGGCCTTGGTGGTGGTGTGTATGGGTTGATCCAGCCAAGTGAAGGTTATGAATCCCAGAAAGCATTGGCCTAATGTGTCGGTACATGAGTAGGTATCCCAGTTAAGTGTGGGGTAGTTTCAGTCTCACATCAGTAGTACCTGTCTGAACCCTACAGTCCAGTACACCAAGAAATGAGGGCCGGTAACCATGGGGTATGTTGTTGAATCCATAGCAAGTTACAATGTGTATAGCAGTTCTGACCACAGTTAGTTGCAAGTGGATCACCTCTGATGCATTGTGCTAAGTAACCAGCCTGGAGGTGTGTACATCCTTGTGAAATATGGACACACCTCCGCCGTGGGTGTTCCGGTCCTAGTTACATGACTGAAAGGTTTGGTCTGCGTATAACCTGTCAGTGCAGGTGTGCTCTCCAGAGCCTAGAGGCAGGTCCCAGTCACTGCAGAGATATCGAATTGGTCCATTATAAGGAGTGCCTCGCCTGAGTGCATTAGAGATGAAGATGTCAAGCATTGAGTAACATTACCCCAGGTTTTGCTTGCCTGTTCCTGTTCTGGTGGTGAATGTTATTGAAACTGTCCAAGACAGGCAGTATAGGAGCAGCAAGAGCCTTACATGTTATCTGTTATCCCAGGGACGACAGGTGCAGGTCATCTGTGCCAAAGCATCGTGTTTTGTTGACCATGTCATTCAAAGCAGACAGATACTGGATGCCTGTGGAATGACAGCAAAAGCATAGGCAACTGTTGAAGTGAAACATTCAGTTGTACAGTGGCATCAGTCTGGATGAATGCAGAATGCTTCTCTGGGCTACAAGACCGGAGAGCTATTGCATGTCCCTGTACACGTAGTCCAGGAAGTTACATCTCAGGGCAGTCACACTAACAAGGAGAATGACAGTCAAATTGTACCTGGTGAGGTGTGGCATGGCTGCATAGGTTATGTTGTGGATCCTGTTACCCGACAGCCAGATGTAAGTGACTATCGCCTTGTGTAGCCTGCTGAGTGGGACATCAGTGTGACCGCCTACAGAGTCACCTATGACTGGTGTGTTGGGTATGTTATAACACCCTATTGGCTGTAGTTGATGGGCACACATGAGTCTGTGGGCTATAATTAATTGGTGTTGTGTTTGGTGATGGGTGCTGCCTCTGTTGCCTACACAGAGAGTATGGAGAGGTTCTGCAAATGTCGTAGTCATACTATGTGTGGCCTGTGGTGGTGGAGATCTAGTGAGACTATGTGATGAGTGGGGTGTGTTGCAAATGTTTAACATCCCCACATGAATGTCAGGTTCAGTCTGTGTTGGTGAGAGCATTACCCCCAGTATGGCTACATATGTGCATCTCTCACAGGCTGTAGTGTCGTATGTTGGGAGGTGAGCATTGACTATGTACATGAGACAATTGCTCTATTGCCTCATGTTTGCCATATTCATCATATAGACAGGCAATAACACTGGTAAGTGACACTTGGACATGCCTGTATATTCAACCATGTCTCACAAGATATGTGAGGTACGTGTGTACAACAGCTGTTGTAGTGTAAGCAAGCTGGAAATGTAAGGACAGACAGTGTACTTGTAAGAAATGAGTTGGAATGGGTGTTATAGTAATTAGTAGCTCATGAAGTGCTTACAAGTTCTGAACAAGTGCTGAGCATGAATATGCAATACAGATAGGGTGTTGGATAATATAAACCCACTGCAACCCACAGGTGGAGACGCCAGTCATAATTGGAGTCACTGCACTATTACCCTGCTGAGTATGGTCTGCAAGTCTATGAACCTTTATCAATGTAGATGATAGCAGTACAGATGTAGATGACAGTACGGATGATTTCACACTGCATAGCATACCTGTGACAGGTCATAGGACATCATCACCCATACTGTGTTCCAGCTAGACTGAGTATACTAGATGTACAATCGTATGTCACAGCAGTGTTCTACCAGTGGCCTGTTGACAGAAGCAACACTACAAAAGGTGTCTGAGTGACATGTGCATATCACACCAGTGGCAGCTACTGTAAAACAGGGTTAATGTTTTGTACTCCCCCCTCATTGTAGCCCATACCACACAGACAAATGGGAGGCATCTGCATATGTAAGGATGTGAATGGCCATGACCTAGGAGCAATAGCTGTCTCAGTGTTGTGGACAACATACAGAATGGGCTTTGTGGGTGAGGTACGTGACATATGTGCACAATCTGACAGCTGCTAATAGCATAGTCACCGCTAGGTGAATAACCCTGTACACATTAACTACCATCTAGGCAGCGGTCAACATTATGGACACTGTGTGTAAGGGATGGTGCTGTGCAGTTCCCCTCCCTGAGCTGGTGACATCTCCAGGCCTATTAGGTTGTCATATGAGGCACCCATGTCATGACAGGTTGCCATCCATGAACATGGAGATCATTGGACAGGCATACTCAGCACTCGGGTGAACAATATCGGATCACATATCACCTTTAAGGGGTATTGGCCATGCGTGGATGGGTGATACCAGCCTTCACAATCCTCACCTACACTATGCAGCATGCTGGCTACCTTGCATAAAGACATGTGCTACACTGTGATGTTGGACATGCTACACGTACATATCCTGATCTGAAAGACATATGTCATGGACAGCCACCGTCCTACTACAAGGATCGCCACATGCTGGACAGATTCCTGTGCCATACATGTTACATACTCCTGACATACCATGCAACTCTGTCCATCAAAGCTGCACATGTCATCTCTGTCATACATGGTGCGATGACCGCATGGTACATGTATCATTAACTGTCTGGATCAGTAATGTGGCACTGATGCACCTGGTGGTGGCAAAATGGCTGTCAGATACAGCTAGAAAACCTTGCCCGTACATGCTATAGTTGATAACCATACTTGTGAATAACGTCCGGCTAGCCATTGTCCCATGTGTATCACATGTGCAACACAGGCGACACGTGGCAGGATGTAGAACTGCTGTACAGTGCCGTGTACATGTCTATGGCAAATTACATGCATGTAAAGGTTTCCATGTGCATGTCTGCATTGTCACTGCTCATGTCCGTTAAGGCAGTGTATGTGTTGATATGTGACATATACACAGCATCAAGGTCAACAGCATTACTGTGGACACATCCAGGCATGTGCTGATAGGTAAGAACACCAGTACAGGCAAACAGACATGCCCACATCAAGACAGCATTCACATGGAGTATGAGCAATGTAATGAGGTGACACACATATATGGTGATGATATCCAATGCACAACGAGTGTTACATGTGTGTGACACAAACATGTCAGTCGTGTCAGTGTCATGACAATTTGCAAAGATAACTGTTCATATGTACTAGATTTAATACAAATGTATGTGCAGCTGTATCTCTGTACATCTCTGTGATACTGTGACCTGTCTCCATCATTATGTCTTCCAGATAATGCCTCGTTCATGCCTGCCAGCGTATAGCCACCTGGAGGATGATGCCCTCATACCGTACCTCCATGATAACTATGAGGTGTTGTTCAGCCATGTGCCACAGCATGCCCAGCAGCGTGACGACCTGTGGCAGGAACTTTGCAGGAGGGTTAATGATGTGGGTGGCCATAACCGCACCTACCAGCAGGTGCGCAAACACTGCACGGACCTGATACAACATGCAAAACAGCATGCTAATGCATTCGCCAGGGAACAAGGTGGAACAGGTGGTGGGCCACCAACCCAGCCCCCACTCACACCTACTGAGGAGCTACTGGCCAGCCTGGGGACATCCTCAGAACAGCATCCACAAACACTAGATGCCATCGTGGAGGTGGGTGTCTCTCAACCACCGAGCCTGGAGTTGCCTGGTAAGTCACTACTACACATATGACTATTATATCCCATTTAGTTGCATGTGTCACTGTACAATATGCAATGTAACATCATATGCAAGGTATGTTTACACACATACCACATACTATAGTATGCTACCCTGTGTATGCACACATGTGCATACTATATGCTATTGTACAGGTGAATGTGTTAACATGCACAGTGCACCCTGTAGCTGTCATACAGTCATGGATAATGTTCAAACTGCTGTGTCACCCCTATACAGGTACTTCTGGCATGCAGCACAGACATCAGTCTGTTGCAGGTGAGACAGTTATCAGTATCAGGCAGGTTAATGCATAGATCTATTCGCCATGTGGCCAGTTAACACATGTACACATAATGTATGGTCCAGTCACGATATACAGGTTGCATCTGTCATCACTCACACTGGCTACCCATGTGCAATATATACAAACTAAATGAAACACCAACATGAAACCACAGTAGCTGTCATTGCTAGATGTGTGGACAGCTGTGCATACAACGGTGGAGGTGTTGTTCAATGTAGGTATATGTACTATACATTGGAACAATACATGTGTTCTACGCAAACAGTACCACACAGTGAGCTGGGATTTGGACAGCCCACAGGATTCACCATTGTGTAATATGCCCCTGCAATGGGTGCGCACATTGCGACGTGCCATCTGACATGTCCCAGACATGTAGTGGTCCAGCCGCAATATTTTCTCACTGTCCTATAATACATACCCCACATAACAAACATACAACCCTTTGACTGCATAACCCTGTGGACAGTGACGTATCTGACATCTATGGGTGTATGTTGTATGGGACAAGACAGACATGTGAGATAGACGGCCATCACAAACATTTGGCCAACACATTTTCACACATGGCCATGGAGGATGGCCAGAGACATGTAGCAACATACAGTAGATGTGATGTGCATACACCCTGTTGCACATTGTTCACACATGGTCCAACTATAGCCTTTGCTGAATGGCTATATAGTTGGAGTGGAACGCTGGACATCCTAAAAGCCTGTGCACAGCTTGTGGAGGTGTCACTTAATTCGACCATATAAGATGTGTTGAACATCATGACTGTGTCATAGCATGACAGTAGTCACCTGTACAGCTTCCACAGACATAGACACCACATCAGGCCACAGATACCGTAAATTTCCCTTGCTGCTGTTGGACATCACTGTCAGCCATGCACCTTGTGTGTGTGGTACATAAATGTCATGTGGGACATGGTATATTGACAAGTGTGCCATGTGTGGACATGGTTGCTAGGCAGCTAAGACATTTTAGTAGCTGTGCAGGGTTGTCATCTGTAGGTTTCCAGTGACCTGTCACATGACACAGCATGGTTTAGTGTGTATACACCTCAGCGACGTGGGTCACAATCCACAGTAGTTATGTAATGTGTATGCACACAGTCATGGCTATGCACAGTGTGTGTATTCTACACTATATAGCAATATAGATGCCTCATGATGCCATGCAATGGCACAGTGTCTGAACCTCACACTGTATAGCAATGTAGACACCTCATACTACCCTTCAATGCTCATGCACATCTGCTAAAAGTGCATTCTATCTGTAGGGCATGCAGACAACACTGCAATGTGATACCCATTACACTACTGTACATGTGTCAGGACACCATTGTGTCAGACATGTATGCATGTCAATGCACACGTCAGCAGATTGCATGTCATGCTGCATGTTAATGTCAAGGTCACATCAGCCATGTGTACTGTTAACCTGTGCTGGTCCACATGGTGTATCACAGGGATGCATGCTTACTACTATGATTGTGTGAACTGCATGGCTTCTGATATGACACCTGCTTGCTGTTGTGTGCAACCCAGGGATATATGCTAGCTACCACTATTAATGTCTGAGCTGCATGCTGTCTGCTGTATCACATGCATACTGCATGCCGTCTGTCAAATCACATGCATGGTCTGTCTCTGTGTGTCTCTGTGTCTCTGTGTCTCTGTCTCTGTCTGTCTGTGTCTCTGTGTCTCTGTTTCTGACTGTCTCTCAGAATCTGTGTGTCTCTCTGTCTCTGTGTGTCTCTGTGTCTCTGTCTGTCTGTGTGTCTGTGCCTCTGTCTTTCTGTGTGTCTGGGTCTCTGTCTGTGTGTGTGTCTGTGTCTCTGCCTCTGTCTGTCTGTGTCTCTGTGTCTCTGTCTCTGTCTGTCTGTGTCTCTGTCTCTGTGTGTCTCTCTGTCTCTGTGTGTCTCTGTGTCTCTGTCTGTCTGTGTGTCTGTGTCTCTGTCTGTCTGTGTGTCTGTGTCTCTGTCTGTCTGTGTGTCTATTGTAATGTAGAGTCTTTCTTTGCATTCACAGGTGATGTTGGTGCATTACCCTCCTGTGGTCCATCTGATGTTAGTGTCCTCACAGACTCTAGCAGTGATGAACATATGCATGAGGTACACGCAGGGTTGTCAGAGGCTGAATCTGTGCCAGTGGTTGCCATCCCAGCTATGTCCCCCTCTTCCCTGCACACAGTTCTCATGCCAACACATACCCCAGCACCAGTGGCCATAGAGGAAGGACAGTCAGTGTGTGTTAGCTTGGAACAGGAACATGTGGTGGCTACAGAAGGTGTGTCTTCACATCATGGTGTCAGTGTAATGACTGCAGATGTGCCAAACAGGTATGTGGCCAGTGTTGTTCGTAGGAGGACCTCTGGCAGACATGCACCTGCAGGACAGTGCGCAGCAGCTGGTGTCACCAGACACATGTTTCAGACTGTAATGGTGGCACAGGCACATGCTGAATGGCAGAACAGAGAAGGGCAGAGGCTTCAGAGGGCTTCTATCCGTTCTTTAAATGACAACATCCAGGCACTGGCAAATGCTCATCAGCAGATTGCTGATGTTCTGGACAGGCAATTGGGTGACATTGTTGGAATCCTTGACCATGGCATGGCAATCAGCAAGCGTGAGCTGTCTGTGCTGGAACATCTGGTAGGAGTGAGGCATAGGCCATGTGGACGTAGGCCAGCTACACCACCTGGTGCAGGTCAACGTGAATGAGCTACCTCAAATGCCAGCTCCCACAGTGCCGGTAGCAATAGCAGTGCAGCTGGTGCTGCGCTGTCCACGCCAGGACACAGCAGGCCACGTGGATATGGCCCTGGATGTTCCCAGTGGGGACACGGTTCCAGTGGACATGTGTCATCGGACAGTAGCCAATCTGTACCGCTGCCTGGTAGTGCAACCCCTGGCAGGCACAGGTCAAATGGCTGTGGCCAGACACAGTGAGCTGTACATCCTGGTCTGTACAATCTGGAGCTGTCAATAATACCCCTGTGTAGGCCGGACACATGGCAGAACTGTGTGCACACATACACGCACACAGCAGAAACATCTGTAGGGCACTGCAACACCCACATGCATAACAACCACATGTCCAATCAGATCACCGGCCCTAACCCACACACATGATGTCATCCACTGGTGCAGCCTATGCCCCTGGCAAACATTATCACCCTGTGCATATGATGATGCCTGTGCCGCATCCCTGTCATCCACACCATTGGTGCAGGGACATGCTCATATGGTCTGATGCACAGGGTGAACAGAATAGTGAGATAAGTGTATATTAAATTTGTTGTGCACTGTTGACATGCACCAGACATACCATGTAGTACAGGTTTAGAATGTACTGTTATATGTTCACAGTATGTGTCTTGGTAACAACAGTAACAGCATGTTGGTAATGATGCCCTGCTTCCCTCCTTAAGGTCTAATTGCATATGCCAATAGGTAGCAGTGTTTGCAGTTTCCCATGTGTAAATGTGGAGTACTCACAGGCATGTATGGCAATACCAGCATGCTAGACGTAGCCTCAACCTCACTGTTAGAAAGGCTACCATTCCACAGATGTCCACACATCTACTGATCCAGAAGCATGTGAGCTGTTTAATAGGCTACAGTGGCTAGAGACGTGACATCCATACTGGGTCACATCACAGGTATAGTGACATGGTGCGGGTGGTTTACACAGTGGTCTGGCTGATGTCAACATTTGAGGCCAGTTGATAGCATGAGGCCTCACTGTGTAGCAGTAATACACTGTCACATTACAGGATGAGAACATGCACAGACATACACAGACACACACAGTAACATGCCCACACTCATGGGGTCAACAACACTATAACGCACACTCGATAGTGTTGAGGTGAGGACCCCTGCCTATGTGGTAATCACCTTCACAGTACTGTGCACCCACATGACGCGACACATAGAATGAACATGTACAGGTAGCCAGTAAGGCTGAGACCGATGGCATTGACAGGGTAGTAGACTGCATCACCATGAGGGGTTAGGGATCCTGTCTGTTCTGTATGGTAGCATACACCCTCACTCCATGCACCAGACAGCCATACATACATACGCACACACACACACACACTGAGGCGTCCACAAATATCATTCACATACAGATAGCGGACATGTGTGTGATACACACACCACCCCTGCCTACGTCTTGCTTTCTACACTGCAGTAAGTACAGATCTCTACAACAGTGTACAGGGGTGTGTAACAATTGGTATGTGTTCCCCAGCATACGTGGCATATATGGTCACACAAGCAAACACACATGGCAGTACTGTGAATCATACACCTGCTATATGATGATATGTCTGACAGACATGCAGCAGTATTGGCCGCATTATGTGTACCAACGCTACATTCAGCAATTGTTCTGCTATATGCACACGGGAGGACATAGGTGTTACAGGTGTCAAGTGATTTACAGTCAGTAACACCCTGACCACTGTGTAGGTTGTATGTCTTCACCTTCAAGTAACATAGCGTACTGTTTGCACATATCATGGTGTGGCTTGTGACACACTTATGAGCTGTCTTCAGCAAACATCCATCTGCAAAGGTGGACCACCACTTTATGTACACACATCCATCCATACCTGATGTACATCCAACCATACTGTCAGTATTTCACCATATACAGGTGTCAATGATGGGGCTGCATTGCAACTGCATGTTGTAGTTAGACACAGATGAATGGCATACATCAGCTACTGCACATGCATGGTAGCTGAATGCACACCACTACATGTACATGTGTGTTAGTCCTATATTCCTGTCATGTAGCCATGTTTGTATGCATTGCAATTGGTGGACATGTGTGATGACATACATGACACATGGACTGTTATATGATATGACGGCTGTCATGGGTAACTAGTACAGAGGGAATGTTACCTCAGTCATCATTGCTACCTTATGTACTGTAAGCATTCAACAGCCATGGACCTACCTTCCATGTGCATGCGTGTGATTGCTGTAGCCACTTGTCTGCACGGAGGACAGCAAAAGCTATGCTATGTACATATGTGTTGTGTGTGTGTGCGTGTGGGGCATGTACATATCCATGGCAACTACATGTATGTCATATCCAAACATGAGTGTTTTTTGGTGTACAGCAACAGTCATCTGTTACAGCTGTGTAAGACCCACAGCCCCTGTTATGTGTAGAACCGACCTGGTTATGAACAGTGGTATCATTGCATTGCATAACACATGATGGAACCCTGTCAGTACATGTGTAGTCTGCACAGTTGCTGTAGACCTATATACAGTCCACTGGTCATGAGTAACATGGTGTTGTAGTAATGTATGGATGTGTGTTGCTGGTCCAAGGAAATGGTGATGTCTAAGGGCTACATAGTAGAATGCGGCATTTACCACTGTGATCTGCATCTCAGACATCTGTGATGGCTCTTGAGTGTGTACTGGTCAGTACATTTGAGTGGCCTTCATGTACGTGGGGACACTAACACCTGGAGCAGTCCGTCATGGTCTTATGGCCCACATGTCTGTATCTGAGGTATACGGTGGTAGTGCTATTGTGCACAACTGTGCCATATACCAGGTGTTCCTCACTGCAGAGATGTCCGTATTCCCCATTGTTGGATCTGAATTGTCAGCTGTGATTAAGAACGCTACACATCCGTATTCCCCATTGTTGGATCTGGATTGTCAGCTGTGATTCCGAACGCAACACATCCAGCACTGATGACCGATGTTAGATATATGTAGTGCAGCATTCGTGATGACAATGTTCACTATCGACACACTGTGCCCTTCTATGTTTAGAATCCGTGTGCATAAAAGACAGCCCTTTACTACTACTAAGTGTGTGAGCATGCCCAGTATGCCGTTGTGTAGATGGACACACAGTACATTCCAAACGGATGTGTGTGAGCATGCCCAATGACACCTTGTTTCAGTTATGTGCCTCTGTGTATGGCCATGACCATTGAAATCCTGCATAGTGATAGTGGTCATCCAGGCAACAGATGTCCATACCCCACGTCAGGATGGATTCCTACATTGAACGCATTGGTTGACTGTCTTGAAGGGTGTACTGTCTGTGGCGTGTCTTGTATCTATGTAGTGTTGTAATAGTGCTCCATAGATAGGCAGTTGTCCAGCTCATACCACTGCCGTGTATTTGTCTCTGTCTACCTTGGGACAGTAATATACTTTTAGACTGCTCACTCTCCATACATTCCCTAATGGCGTCTTTGCCTTTGCTGATGATGTCATCCACCTAGAAGTATGCCTCTGGGTGTGCTGTGTTCCAGTAATCTCAGTAGCGCGTTCTGTAACTGTAAAATGCTGCAGTGTGATAAGGTAGTTAGGTGTATGTTCAACTCCCAACCCTGGTGTGTGTGTGTTTCCAGCTGCCTGGGGACGGAGTAATGCTTTTAGACTGCACACTCTCCATAGATTCCCTATCGGCGTCTTTGCCTTTGCTGATGATGTCATCCACCTAGAAGTATGGCTCTGGGAGTGCTGTGTTCCAGTAATCTTGGTAGCACGTTCTGTAACTGCAAAATGCTGTAGTGTGATAAGGTAGGTAGGTGTATGTTCGACTCCCAGCCCTGCCAAGTGTGTGTGTGTGTGTGTGTGTGTGTGTGTGTGTGTGTGTGTGTGTGTGTGTGTGTGTGTGTGTGTGTGTGTGTGTGTGTGTGTGTGTGTGTGTGTTTCCAGCTGCCTGGGGACAGAGTAATACTTTTAGACTGCTCACTCTCCATACATTCCCTATCGGCATCTTTGCCTTTGCTAATGATGTCATCCACCTAGAAGTATGCCGCTGGGAGTGCTGTGTTCTAGTAATCTCAGTAGCACATTCTGTAGCTGAAAAATGCTGTAGTGTGCTAAGGTAGTTAGGTGTATGTTCGACTCCCAGCCCTGCCAAGTGTGTGTGTGTGTGTCTGTGTGTTTCCAGCTGCCTGGGGACAGAGTAATGCTTTTAGACTGCTCACTCTCTATACATTCCCTATCGGCATCTTTGCCTTTGCTGATGATGTCATCCACCTAGGAGTATGCCTCTGGGAGTGCTGTGTTCCTGTAATCTCGTTAGTGCGTTCTGTAACTGCAAAATGCTGTAGTGTGATAAGGTAGTTAGGTGTATGTTTGACTCCCAGCCCTGCCAAGTGTGTGTGTGTGTTTCCAGCTGCCTGGGAACAGAATGGTGTTTTTAGATAACTCACTCTCTGTACACTCCCTATCGACATCTTTGCCTTTGCTGATGATGTCACCCACACAGAAGTATGCCTCTGGGAGTGCTGTGATGCTAAAACTCCATAGCTTGTTCTGTTGCTGCGTAATGCTGTAGTGTGGTAGATTAGACAGGTAGGTGCTCGATTCCAAGGCATGGCAGGTGTGTGTGTTTGGCAGTTATACCCTATGTATTGGTATCTGTGGGTGGCTAGTTGCGGGATGTGTTCAGTGTGTTTTGTTGCTGACCTATATAGTGTCCACAGCCCACATATTCTGCCAAGACACTGGGATGTCAACACATACATTCACCAATAGGTCTGGTGAGTAAATGTCAGCAGCTCTACTCTTACCCTTAATACAGTCTGACCCATGTGATGCAACAAAACACACATGCCTTGATAGTAACAGCAGTACATGATGCAGGTGGCACATGTAGTTTCCTTTTCATTTCTGTCTAATGCTTTGCTGTCATGTGGTCTGCTGTTGTGATATAAATGCAATATCTACATATGTGTGTACATGTATATGTGTGTATGTATGTGTGTATATATATATATATATATATATATGTATATATATACATATATGTCTATATGTATACATATAATATATATGATATATGTAGCTATAGAGAGATAGACATAGATATAAACATATATGTCTGGGGACATCAGCACTATTGAATGTTTGTGCCGGGGGATCTGTACGTGATAACCTCGGATGTATGTATATCTGCCATGGCGTAGTGGTAATGCACATTGTCTGTTGTGTGCAGGGTCCCGGGTTGTAGTCATGTAAACATTGTTTATTTTGTTGCTGAGAAGACCACGGGACATCGAATATTGTGATAGTAAGGCACCTGTTACCAGTTGTGTATGGATCTGAGCGACACTAAGCAGTGGTTATTAATTTGGAGGTTCAGTATGGGTCATATAACTATTCATTAGAAGACTATACTATGCAGATGAAGTTGACAATAGTGTATCCCATTTATCCCCAGGGTGTAATGCAGATCCCTGGAGTATATGTGTGTAGTTAGCCGGGTGCAGGGCTCGAATATAGTTGACAGCATGGGAGGGGGGTCAGGCATACTGTACGAACATTGCAGAACTGTGCCTCGGGAGTGCTCCTGCCTTAGCACGCCTAAGCTAGGGGTGTGTTTATACCTGCCTGGTGACATTGGGAGAGACAAAAGCAGTAGTGGGGTAGTCAGGGTGTACAGGCTGCACAGACAGGTGATGATCAGCACAATCAGCAGATGACATGGCCAGCCCACACCTGAACAGTACTTTAATTTGAGCAAGCAGCATACACACAGGTTTCTTACGCACTCTACACCAACGGTGTATACCTGCGGGGACATTTCACAACAAAGTCCAACCAAATGAGAAGGGCTGCAGCAGGCAACATAGACCAACATGTGCAGGAGGCTGAGGGCAGTGAGGATGTGTATGCTGTCGAACAACCCTTAATGGGGTGACATAAGACTTTATAGACTCAGGGTGACTTACCAGGGGCTACATGAGCTGGGGATGGTGGAGCACTATGGGGTGGACAGAGCCCTCCTACAGCGGCTTGTTGACCTGTGCTGGCCACACCTGACACATCAAACAGGCCGAGGGGAACCCATCACAGTGGATACCACAGTATGTGTTGGCCTAGGTATATTAGCCACAGGTACCTCACACAGCGCAACTGGGGATATCATGGGGATCTCGCAGGCATAAGCATCCAGAGTATTGCACCAGTTCACAGATGCCATGTCAACACATGCTAGTGGATATGGACTGGGTAAGGCACATTCCAGCAGGTGGGAGCAGTTGTGCATGGGTTTGCACAGTGTTAAGCACTGCTGACCTCTGGTTACAGTACCTTATACCAGTTTAGTCTCCACATGTCTTTGACAGTGCACTACTGGCATACTGGTAGACAAACACACTTACAGCCGCTCGCTCACCGACATTTGTGCTTACATTTGTCACTCACGCTGGATGTGTGCGATCCCTTCTGATGCATATTACATTGGACTACATGACAACAGTATCAGGTATGTCTAACGATTTGGCGATGGCAGGCTTTCGACTGTACGGACTTGGCAGCCTGTCCAGTGATGTAATCATATTATATGCGTGTTCTTCATATGAGCTGCTCCCATCTGCTTGATACATGGGAACCGATACTCTGCAATGCTGACATGTGAATGTTATTTTGTTAATGCAGCTGTCTGCCGAGTCATGCTACCGCATACCTACTGTACGTTTTCCACCTTTCAGATTGCACGACGGGAGACTGTAGGAGTAACACCTTTCCCACTTTGCATGGGACAGTCCCTCATTAGGCATATGTCATGTGACAATACTCTAGCCATTGCAACTGTCCTGATTAGGGGACATTCTCATATTCTACGTGTCTGTAGTGGTTGCTTGTTACAGGTCTTGTATACCTGACACGTCGATATGATATATGCAGTAGCATAAGCAACTTTACTGCTGCTAGACTATGCTTTGATTTGTGCTGATATGTATATTTCTGTACTATGCATGGCTGTAGGTATGTTCTGCCCTGGTACATCTGACATTTCTACAGAGCAGGTCCCACTTTGGCCATTCAGAATGGTGGCGGCCCTATGGATCCTATATGTAGAGCTATCACATGTGTCAAGGCAACACATACCCACAGCCAGTAGTAAACTGACTACTTCAATGGTTTGCATATGTTAAGGTTATTCTTGTAGCATTATAATTGCTAATACTGTTTCCTATTACATGTAGCTGTTTCTGATACAACAAATTAATTTCTGACACCACTACACACAATTTATGGCCTCCTTTCCCGAACTCACAAGCCATGTGCCATAACATTCATTTTGCAGGACACAACTGCCCAGACGGGTGTGTCCCTCAAAAGCTTATGGGTGGTAAACCTCATCTATTATGCTATCATCTACCTAAGGTGGTCAGCAAATTATGCACTTTCCGTCACTAGCAGACCTCACATACCAATGGGGGAGAATGAACACTGTATCAGGAACACTGCATAACACCCTGTGGGACACATTTAGATGATTGGTTCTATTAACCAGACACATTACAGTCACAGAGCATATGTATTCATTCACGTTTGTCGAGGTACATGCTGTTTATGACTCATACATGTTGTCATCTGTCATTACCTGTATTCCACCACCTGTCCACCTAATATCACTAGTTCTGGAAGTGTTTAATTGGACGTTGTTACATTCTGATTCATAACTATGGACGTCCATACTAATCAGGTACACAGCACTGATTTGGTCCCTATGTATTCCCCGATTGTTTACAGACTATCCGGTAGATGTGCTCTTCAGATTTGGGAGGTATAGGCGTCTGCTATGCCCACATAGGAATATTAATGACTTCCACTGGGCGGGCCTACTACATCTCTGCCAACCAGCACTTGCACACTTAAGCTCATTATTGCATACCCATGGTTCACCTACCTGGCACCCCTCTACAGCACTCATGACAAATACTTACTGTGAGTGAAGCTGGGGTATGAGCACATCCCTACACATTGCCCACTCTCCCCGTCTCGGGACACATGTCGTACGTTTTGTCAACCCATGTATTATCACACTTGCACAACCTACTGTTCCATGTACACCTACATCCTGCTCACATCGATGACAACGGGTTCACATGTACACTGAATTTTTGGGGTCCTGCAAGGGACACCGTTATCCATGTTTAAAGTGTAGACCATGCAGATCTCATGCACTGGTACTTTCCTGTCGGTGTTTTGGGCAGCAGCAGTGTATTTATCTTTATTGCCTGTCTGTATATCTGACCGGCCTAGCTGGGCGGTGTGGGGGGGGTGCAACGTTTATTTATTGGACCTCCCAGTCACATATGCCTGGGCTGGAAATATGTTACCCATAATTGCTGTTAAGTAACCTAGTTATATACATGTGCATATCTACAATGACATATATATTTGTTTTGTGTGTATGTGTATATATCAATACCTGTTGTATGTGTGTGTATATCTATATATATATATATATATATATATATATATATATATATATATATATATATATATATATATATATATATATATGATTTTATCTATATATACATCTGTGTGTCCATTAACCTATACAATTCCCGGACATAGACACTTACACATGCGTATTGGGCTATTGCCTTAGTCATTATGACACCAACACTTCACTCCATTGAACTTGTGATCAGTATACTGTAGGTTATACAGCAAACAGATGTCACAAGTTTTTCATGTCTGGGGTGCCGCTGATAAGTGCGATGTGATTCAGTGTCATTCGACTTATTACTCGTATGCGCAGCCTATTATTCCTGCAACTGTGTTTGTTTCTGTGCACATTCATATTATTAATGTTAATAGAATGAGCATTTGTTTTACTGAGATTGTGTGTCAACATATTGATGTCTGCATGTAGTTGTGTTTTTCTGCTTTTCCCGGTTTGGGGTTGTCACAGCAGAACTCCGTTCTGCTCATGCTTGGAAGATAGGTTTTACGTGCCGGGCTGCCAGCCCTGATGCACAACCTCCGACAACAATACGCCCATTCACGCATGTCTCCACGCAGATGACGCTCTATCTGGGAATCGCACCTACGTACTAGCTGACATCCACAGGCCGCTCCATTGCAGCCGGCGCAACATACCCTAGCACTCCTGTGCCAATAATTGCATATCCATAGTTTCTCCAACACACCCGTGTTGAGTTTCCACGCATAACAGCCATTATCCACCTGATATCGCAGCCGTGACACACCTTTACACATTGCCCTCTCCAGAGCATTGGGGCCCTACACACATTTTGTACCGCCTCATGTATTCACAGGGTCCCCATCCATTCATAGTTGCACATACGTGCCTTTGCTGGTGTTATGGATTACGAACGATTTGCAGGTTACAAGTGTAGGATAATGTTGACGTAGCACTTCACTGATGTTATGGCCACTGATATAACCCTGCCTCTGGTGTGAATAGCGGTGCTCTACTCACTCTTGTGCAGCTTTATCTGATATAAGCTGTGAGCACTTTATAATACCTTACTTGCTCTAGATTCCCTTCACAACCCTTATGTTTGCTTTCGTCTTTTG
The DNA here is from genome assembly GCF_019279795.1 of Protopterus annectens. NCBI lineage: Eukaryota > Metazoa > Chordata > Ceratodontiformes > Protopteridae > Protopterus > Protopterus annectens. Next base: position 1,215,662,045 of record NC_056732.1, read on the forward strand.
GCGTTCATTATATATATATATATATATATATATATTGCATATTTCTGTTATGTCTGTGGATATTTATCTATACATATATATATATATATATATATATATATATATATATATATCTATATATATATATATATATATATATATCTATATATATATATATATATGTGTGTATATATATATATATATATATATATATATATAAAAGTTACAGCTGTACAAGACAACATACATTTGCTATGCTACAAGCTGCGTACACCCGCGCAGGTGCACTTGCATCTACTTATTCTGACTTGCATATGTTTACTGCCACTTCTTTGTGATTACATGTGCCTTATTCCTTATGAAAGTACCACTTTGATTGATGGAATCCAGTTAACGGCCCCATGCGAGACACGCGGTCACCTTTATATGTATAAATGTTGGCTTTACAGCACAGAGGCATTCATTACACAATAAATTAATATGTGCTATAGTCGTACTTGAACCGGGAATGCCTTTAAGTTAGGCAGATGCTCTAACCAATACACTATTGTTGTTCTGCCTCATTTATATGTATACCCATGATTCATAGCTACTCTGACATACGCCTCACCACTTCACTTACACAGCAGGCATCCATTCTCCTGCTGGGAAAACCACAGTACTTCAATTCCGACATTCCCTGTTTCTTACTGCTCTGGACCCGTGTTGCATGTCTACTCACTCCAAGGATATTCAGAACTCCTACGCTTATAGTCCTCACACATACGTGTTTTTGATTTGCAGGGTATTCATGTGCTGGTCCAGGTTTAGGCTTGTCCAACTGGTGACTAGAACTATCAGACATAGCACATCGACAGAGTTAGTCCAGAGTTTGACATTTTACCTGTGTTTACAGACGCAGGTGTTTGGGCACGTCTGACCACATTATTAGGTCGGCACTACATAATATAGGGTGGAGAGTGGTTCCACTGCATAATACAGGTGGGGGGGGGGTTCCACGTGTTTCCCTTCACATTTGACTATTTCATTCATTTATATATACAATGAATATTATTCTGGACATCAGTTATAAATTCACTACAGATATGCAATAGTCCTGTCAACAAATGTAACAGTTGGTGTACATATGTGTACGGACCTCTGTGATACTCGGGGACTAGTTTCTAAAGTGACAGGGACAAGGCTATGACAAATCAGGGACAATCACGGACACTTCTACCATATTAGTACTATTAACTTGGAATGTGTTGACAGATTCGTATTACTACTAATTTTCTGCAGTTAAATGCGTCTATTACTCTTAATTGTTGTAATTAGTCATTCTCATTCAACACCTTTCCTCCAAAGGTCACTGGCTTTGTGAGTGATTAAGAGGCTGGCCAGTTATTGTGCAAATGCTCTGACCATTGGTAGGGTTGACACATTGTCATATGTACAGGTTGGGATATATTCTGGGGACACCAGATTGTTTAGGCCAACACATACCCATGGTCAGTGCAGGTTTAGAACATTCATTATTTTCCTAGCCTATACCTTTAGCACTTTAGTTGTTAGTCTGTTTTTTGTACGAATTATGTTTTTTCTATCCTGACATGACCACTTTAGGCAACTGTTACATACAGTATGGTACATAGTTATTTCCTACAATCACAGGACATTTGGCATTGTATCATTGTTGGTCAGAACACACCTACCCACACAGTGACTGTCCCTCACACAGTGGATCAGGAGGTATCATGTTTATGTCAGTGCCTTCATCACCCTATTTCCAAGTGCCACTATGCGAATGTGTACAATTTATTCTCTCGATTATTCATGTCGGGACACGTGCTTCACGGGCAGGTGTTTGATCCTGGGTAGTAGGTTCTGCATGACTATCTAGGGCTGGAAAGTCTCGTGCACCACTACTGCACATTCCAACTTGTGTTCAGATGTCTACAGGACTGGACATCATGTCTTGATACCCATTCTGATGTTTACACAAGTTACTTATCCCATGAAGGATATCCAAAAATTTAACAAGACCAATACCGACCATTCTTTTGGCTTAAAGAAAATGGCTGGTGGTTTTACATGCAAGGGGTACATAGTTTGCAATCCTGAAACTGCCTAGGGTGACACTGCCTACTACATATGAGTAGTGGTCACTATGTGTAGATATGGCTGCGCCAAGCTAGTAGGCCAAGTATGGCTGGATTTGGTGGACGTTCAGGTATGGAGGCAGGTTGTGTGCTGTGGAGGGGATGATGGGTATTCCATTATGCATCCAGGTGTGTTGCATTTGAATTGGCCAGTTCCATCAGGACCAATCTGTGGGTATGTGTCGGTGACATTTCTGTACATTTGTATCGCACATTTTAATATTCATATGTTTGTGGGATTGTGTTCTACAGTATGGCCTGTGAGGTTGTATTGCAGATATGTATACATGTTCTTTGTGTTTCTTTCTGATTCCCCCGCTCCTCCCTCATACACCTACAGTTCACCTATTCTGCATACAATACAGTCTCGCCTTTGAGGATTATACCATTACCCACCCCCCACACACACATATTCCTGACACTCCATCCATCACTGCTTTGGTTGATGGCCCATGACACGGTCAAGGTAACACATTGCATACACTACATATGTCAGGTACCTGTATGGTTGTGTGGACTACCCTGGCATGTTTCACCTTCCATATGGTATACATCACGCACATAAGTACACGCTCATACTTAACTTTCATGACATGGTTGGTACACCCGGGTAATACCCGTTCAACTGTGACACATCCTGACAAGTACAGCTTGGACCGCATATGTGCAGATTTAGGCTGACTGCTCTGATCATTGGTATGATGCCACCTTTTCCTATGTCCAGGATGGGATATATTCCAGACACATATCCGATTGTACTGGACAACACATATCCACAGTCAATGCTACGGATAATACTGTTCCTTTAAGCCTACATGTTGCCTTATTGTTGTAGCAGTTTATATGCTCCTTCTGTTTCGTTTTCATGCTTATTCTATTTCCTGTCACATATGGTATGTTAAATATGGACATACCTATTGTATGTGACTATTACATGCATTGTGGGATATAATTCTGTCATACGGTCGCTAGATATTTACATTTATCATGGTTTTGTTATGGACTTCTGCCCAGCTGTGTACTCTCCCTCACAATGTGGGACAGCTGGTGACCCTGACCATTGGGCTGGACGTAGCTATTGGCAGCGCACTAACATGATGCGCTTCTCTTCCACTTGGTATAACTATCTACACTGAGTTGGACTACGGGCACATGGTTTTCACTGTCATTTGTTCGAGGGATGGGGACCCGTTATTCCCTACCGTGCATTTGTGTTTGCTTCTTCATTTTGTGTTCGCAGGAACTGTCTTGCATGCTTTGCATACGTTTCAGTATCCACGGACACTGACAGATGTGATTACTATTGCATGCAAATTGTTATATGCAAGCATTTTAGGTTGCACGTCGACAGCTGAAATTTCCACGCCTCCGTGTGGCACTTCGACACGCCCTATGCACTCGAGCTCCTATGCACATGGCTGTGGTGGCAGCACGCCTTCATTAATATGCATTGGGTGCTACTGCACCATCTTCATACCTCACGGTTGGTGCAAGCCTAACGCCAGCCTTGCGCCGAGCTTCATGAATCCCGAGGTATGTGTGTTAATGTTTTATTACCATTGTTCTGTGTGGAGCTTTTAGGGCGGCCATGGTGATGCAGTGGTTAGCATTGTCGCCTCACAGCAAGAGGTTCTTTGGTTCAATCCTCGGCTGGGGTGCCTTCTGTGTGGAGTCTGCATGCCCTCCCTGTGGTCGTGTGGGTTTCCTCGGGGTGCTCCGGTTTCCTCCCACATCCCAAAGACATGCTGTAGGTGGATTGGACACTCCAAATTGGCCCTAGGTGTGAGTGTGTGCATGTGTGTGCCTTCAGTGGAAGGTTGGGAGCAGGGCTGGTAACTTGACACCGTAAAAACTCCACTGCCAATCATGAGTGGACAGGTGATTCGCTGTGGCGACCCCTAACTGGGAAAAGCCAAAAGAAGAAGAAGTTCTGTGTGGAGCTTTTCTTCCCCGGACCTCCACTGAAAATGGGTTTTCCACCCAGTCAGACTTTCCCTTGTAAACAAATGTAAAATAAAATAAACAAAAAAATAAATTAAATTAACAATGACACAGGAAATCTTCAGACACTGGGTATAATCCAGTTTGGTTTCATCAAAAGCAGGCCATTCCTGCCTGAACCTGGTGTACTTCTTTGAGATGGTCACCAAGGCAAAGGATGAGGACAAAACTGTGCATGCTGCCTACCTTGACCTAGATAAGGTGTTTGATACAATATCCCATATGGGCACTATACACAAACTTATGGAATTAGGCATAAACCCCATGTACCTCATTGGATAGCCAGCTTGTGCACAGACAGGACCCAGAAAGTTAGGATTGGAGAGACCACCTCCACAAAAAGGCCAATCATAAGTGGAATCCTGCAAGGTTCTATGCTGGGTCTACTCTTCTTTGGCTTCTAATTTTTGGAAGTTAAGGCCAATATCAGGAGCATCTGGTTTACCAAATTTGCCAATGACTGCAAGCTAGGAGCAATCATAGAAACAACCCAAGATACTAACAGCTTACAGGAAGGTCTAACACACACAAATGACTGGTGCCAAAGCCACAGCTCAAAACCCAGTGCCAATAAGTTCATAATGGTACCTTTTGGGAAATCAGCCACCCAGGGAAACTACCTATTTGAAAAAACACACCTAAAAGTAGATAAAGTAATCAGGGATTTGGGGACTCATGTAGACAGTTACCTGGCTTTTGACTAACAGTGTCTAAGGTAGTAAGAAAGTCTTTCTATCACTCAACTTATAAGTAAGGGCATGACATGTAGGTCCACTGAAGTCACTTTGTCAAAGTACACAGCATTCATCAGACCCATCATTGAGTATAATACCCCCCTTCGGGTATGTATTTGATCAAACACATGCAACAACTCGAATGTCCACAGAGGTTCCTCACAAAAAGAACACAGGGTATAAACACAATGTACTATGCAGATTACCTTAAAGCCCTGAATCTATACTCAATTTCCTACAGACTGCTAAGAGGCAATTTATGCCTGGCATACAAGGCATCCCTGGATTCTGCTCTGATGGACATTTTGCATATCCACAAAATTAGTAGCAGCAGAACTACTAGATCTAAGGATTTAAACCATGCTTGCAACTTAAATAAAACATGTTGGAGGGACAGGTATTTATCTCAGAGAATCCTAATTCTTTGCGATAGAATTCTCATCCATGTGAAGCAGAGCCCTCTCTAACCCTATTCAAATACAACCTGGACCAGTGGATGGGAAATTGGAAATTCATCCTGGGTCTGAAACCTATGCCTCTGACGAATAGAGACAGTTGTTAAATTATGCCTTAACTGGAGACAAAGATGGCTGCCGTTCTGTAAACACTGCTGAACCACAGCTCCTTAAATACCCAGAGTATAAAACCAACCCAGAGGAATACCAGGACCCTTACAACAAATATTTTCTGATCTACCAACTCTACTCATTATCCAGGAACACAAAAAAAATGAATGAACCCAAAGATATAACAAATTTATCAAGATTACAACAGATTATCTGGAAAAGGAAACAGTCCCAAGGGAAGAAGCCGTGTGCTTAGGGCATTCTACTTTTTCATATCTGGCTACAATTCAAAACCTCCTACCTTAGCAAAATGTCAAAAGAAGATAAAAACATGGATACTACCACAACAAAAACTAAACTCTCGGAATTATTATCACCTGAAAAAGACTTGACTTCTAAAAGACAAAAAATAACAAAGCAGTAAGAAACTGTAAAAACAGGGAGCAAAAACAAATCAGATCAACTGGCAAACTTGGAAGATTTAAAAGTAGCCTTACAGCCTATACAAGAAGCTATAAAAGAATTATCCAACCAAATGCAATCCTTTGGAACTTCTGTTAACCAAATTCTGGAAAGAATGGACAAATCTGAAGCCAGAATCTCTGAGAATCAAAATAAAATAGCTCTGCTAGGGAAAAAAGCGGACGCACATGAAGCTGACATACAATCTATGCAAGCCAAAATCATTGATCTTGAGGCAAGATCTAGAAGAAATAATATAATCCTTAGAGGCATGCCGGAAGGTATACAACACAATGACCTGATTCCATCCCATCATTCAAATATTTGCAACTCTACTCAAAGACTCAAAATCTACACATCAAATAATAATAGAAAGAGCTCACAGACCCCTAAGAGAAGCGCAAACTTCAAATACCCCAAGACCTGTTTATGCCAAACTTCTCAATTTCCAAGATGTTAACAGAATACTAACTTCTGTAAAGAAAAATGGAGGATCTGTACTCTGGAATAATAATAGAATTTGTATATCCCAGGACTTGCCTCTGCAAATCAGACAAGCTAGACAGCTACTAGCTCCTTATTGCAGATTTCTGATAGATAAAAAGCTTAAATTTCAAATGAAGTATCCAAATTACCTAGTTTTCATGGTCGATGGGGTCAAATATTCAGTTAATAACAAAAAAGAAGCTAAATCTACCTTTTTGTCAGTTTTCAAATCCATTCCGGACACAGAGATCTAATTATATGTTCCGATGCGGTCTCCACTACCTCTGTGATCAGATACTTCTCTCAACAACAGCCGAGGCCTCATCTCCCTTATATCTGGTGTTTACCTTGCCCTAGGCCGTGTTCTAGGCCTGGCGTGACCTTCCCGAGACTCTTAACAGGAAGTATGTAACCTGATTATCATCCTGTCTTTCCCAAGATAGGAACTGATCTTGAAGATATCATCATAGAGATCGGCGTCAAGATGTGGTGCTTCCAGAAGTCCACTGGTAAACTAGATCCCCCTTCGAGAAGCTAAGCAGTCGGCTTAGCGATCTGAAAGCTCGGTGGCAACTTTTAAAGTGCTGTAAATAAAACAAAGTATTGTTCTGTTACAAAAAATCACAATCTATACAGCGAATTGTTCAAAAGGTTGTTTATATCACTATACTAGCAATACTGATTACTTCTAGTATACTAGATCATAGAGACCGACTTAAAGATGTGGCGCTTCCAGAAGTCCTTTGCTAAACTGGATCCCTCCTCAAGAAGCTAAGCAGTCGGCTTAGCGATCTGAAAGCTCGGTGGGAGCTTCTAAAGTGCTGTAAATAATACAAAGTGTTGTACTGTTACAAAAAAATCACGAACTACACAGCGAGTTGTACAAAAGGTTATTTGTACCACTACACTAGCAATACTGAATACTCCTAGTATACCTTAAGAGATTTCTATGAATGCATAGTAGATTTTGGTGATTTCAGAGGCCACATGACGATATTGACACAAACTAAAGGTTTTTTTTTTTTTCTCTCAATGATGAATATCACATCCTCATAAGTTAACATTACACTAATGCCTGAATTATAGATCTAAAGGAATTTAAAATATCTAGTGCTTTAAACCTTATCAAAACACTAATTGATCAATGATAGGTATCATCTACCTATATAAATAGGTTACTACTTTGATTAATTATGATATTCAGGGCTGATTAGAAGATTTGAATATAGCTACTCTATCTCGCTAATGCACTTCTAATTATAAATATATAATCTGCTGTTCTTTTTAACCCCCTTTAGGTTACATTAGTTATAATTCCTCCAATACATGATTTTAGTAACATCAATTAATAGTTAACCTGCAAAATGGTAAGACAACTTTCAATTATATGGAGTTTAACACTTACCTACTAAAGAAGTTGGATACAGCTCAAGTTCACATACTAATACATAAGCACCCATTATCCTAACTCATTGGGGGTGATCACAAACTTACATACTTCCTGAAGTAAAACAACCAGATCTCTACCTATTAATGAAGTTGGTAAAGAACAGATTATCACTTGTCTAAATATGAAAAAGGTTATAAAAGATATATAAAACACATGCCTAATTATGAACCTAACTTGTTTAGTCCTGTATTAATAAGGACAAGGTCATTCTGGTTGGGTTTTTAATCATATGCCTTTATCAAACCTACACAAAACGTCATAATTTTTATGAATCTAAGGTGATAAGAAACATTCATAAAGCACATCTGTATTAAATAGTTTATTATGATTCAACAAAATAGTAGGGTAAAAATGTTAATTTGCTCTACGATAACATACTTGCTTCGCTATTTACTATTGTTTAAGATTTTTCTTACCTGTTTTTTATCTGCTAATATTTGTGTTTCTACCTGATTGGATATGCCTTTACGTTGTTCTCTCCAGGTCCTAACAAGTTTCTATTAATATCATTATCTGAGGAATATCTAAGATGTGGCAAAGATAAGTTGCCATAAGACCTCTCTAATATATTGCCTTTTGAGTCGGAACATTGCAGTCACAGTCAATGAGGTGGGGGGGAGGGGTTCAAGTTTCTTATTTACTTGAAGCATAGATCCTGAAAATTCTCATTAAAACAGGATAAAATACACTGATTTAAGAGTCTGGCCTAGTGGAGAATTAATCATATTTAAACATAGACTTTACTAGAAGAATACATATATATTTTTTTCTTTTTATAAATAGTTATTGAACTTAATTGAACTAAACCATGTACCTGGTAATCTCTCAAATACTAAGAGTGGTAAGTGAAGTGAATTGTTTTTCCATGAGTCTACTTGGATACAAGAGAGATGTAAATGAATATTTAACTTGGACAAGATTTAAATAATTTTACCTAAGGAGTTGGAGGATATAGAAGCAGTGTTTATTAGGGAATGAGTGGGATAGGCTTTGGACAAAAAATTCTAAGCCTTGCAGGACCAATAAGCTTTATTTTCCTTATCTTTTCTTACATACAAGTTGTATACTTAATACCAATACAAAACAATACATAACCAAAATTTTCTCGGGTCCTGTTAAATTCCTGGTCCTGGAGATTAGTGGGTAGACACAGGGATGGGACGGGAATGGTAGAATGCTTTCATAATATTCTTTTGATAAAAACTCATCATAACTCAATATATTTACACAAATTACAGAAGTACTGGCACAAAATAAAACTGTATGAATGTGGGAAATAGATTCATGGAACATTAAAGGGCTCCAGAACATGAGAAAAAGGAAACTGTTTCTTCATTTATTTCTGCAGGTTAAGGCAAGTTTCATACTACTTCAAGAGACCCACCTAACTAATGAACAATGGTCGGAAATAAAAAGGAAAAAGTGGATAAGAGAAATAATAGCTTCTGAAGGCAAAACTAATAGTGCTGGAGTAGCGATAATCATTAAAGACCAATATCAAGATAAGATTATAGAATCTAAAATAGATAATGAAGGTAGATGGTGCTATGTGATTCTTTCAACCACTGTTTACGACAAGCCCATTATTCTCCTCAATATATATGCACCATGTTCTAACCAGCATTCCTTCTTTGCTTCACTATACCCTATCTTAAATCAGTATAATAACCACTATATAATTATAGGAGGGGACTGGAATGCTTATCAAAATCCTAAACAGGATAAATCAAGCTCACAGAGAACATGCAATAATCAAACAGTTATAGCTTTAAGTGAACTTAAAGATGATTTCAAATTATATGATCCCTTTAAATTTGGTATTAACTCAAAGACTCCAGATAAATATATGTTTTACTCTAGCTGCCATAAAATGTGGTCAAGAATTGACTTTTTTCTAATATCAGAAGTACTAATCAATCTTGACCCCTCAGTATTCATCCATGCCCGATACTTGTCCGACCACTCTAAAATTACCCAACATATCAATAAACCTACTAGAAGTAACATGCCACATCGAGCTTACAACTGGTCCTTAAACCCAAATCTTTTAAATAAAAAGGAAATAATTCAGGAAATCCAGGACATTCTTAAAGCAGTATTAGTAAAATTAACAAAACAGCAACACCCACCTGATATTGAATGGGCAACAGCTAAAACCCAGATAAGAGGTATTTTTCTACCAAAAGCATCTTATTATAAAAGAATACAATGTAAAGAAGAACAGACACTAGAGGTTAAAATTAAATCACTAGACCAAGAATTAATAAAAAACTACAATACACAAACTGAAACAGAGTTATTAAAATGCCAGAAAGACCTCTTTTTGATTCAAAATAACAAAGTATAATTTCATGATACAAAAATGCTAGCAAACTATGCTAACCATATTCAAAGACTGTCACGAGCGTTAGCAAGAATTATTAACCAGTCTAAAATGCCTTCTCAAATTTCTGAAATAGTTTACAAGGATAACTATGAACCTATATGCTGTGGAACAAAATCCCGGTACATGTGAGGCAGAGCACCTCGCTGGCCTTGTTCAAGAGGAATCTTGACCAATGGATGGGGTACCCATACCCCAGGGATTACTTCAGTGTCACTGCTTGACAGAGGCACAGCAAAATAATAGGCATAGTTTTATTCAAACTAAAACCTATGAGCCTATAAAATTTATACGAAAAATGAAGATATTATAAAGGTGTTTGAAATGATATACTCACAAATATATGGGGAACAAACAGATAGACTCTCAAGTGATAATAATAATGATTTCCTACAAAAACGTAACTTTCCGAGAATTGATGAGAAACTACAAAATGCTCTAATAAAACCAATATCCATGGATGAAATAATAGCAACAATCAAGAAATTGAAACCTTACAAATCTCCCGGCCCAGATGGACTTACTGCGGAATTTTATAAAACATTTTACCATATCACTGCTCAAATTCTATCACATATATTAAACTACATAGTAAATAACAAAATGAATGATATTCATTTTAATGCATCCAAAACAATTTTCATACCTAAAGATAAAACAGATACGCAGAACCCTGGCAACTATAGACCCATATCACTACTAAATATTGGCACCAAAATCCTAACATCTATTTTGGCCAATAGACTGAAGAAAATAACTAATATAATTATTTCTAATGAACAATCTGGATTCTTAACATCTAGACAATCCAGTGATAATACTTTAACACTTCACGCGTTAATTTCATATGCTAAACAAAATAATCTAAACATGTATGCACTTATCATAGATGCTCAGAAGACCTTTGATAGAGTCAATATTAAATTTCTATTCAAGATCTTAACCTGCTTTAATATACCCCAAGAATTTATCCTGACTTTACAAACACTATATAACGACCCTTATACAACTTTATATATAAATAAAACATGGTCTAATAGAATTCAAATCAGAAATGGTACACGGCAGGGATGCCCTCTATCTCCCCTATTATTTAATATATATTTAGAACCCCTTTTCTTAAATATCAAACAAAATATTTACCACAATGCCCCAATAATTTATAATACAAAAATCTCCTTGTCGGCTTTTGCAGACGACCTTAACATATACTGTACAACTCCAATATCGGACTCTCAAAAAATACTATCCGCTATTAATGATTTTTCACTAATATCAAACTATAAAATAAACCTTAAAAAAAACAATAGCTTTCCCTTAAGAACTCCAAAACCTTTCTCACTTTTATCTGGTAGGAAAAATTAATCCTAAGGAAAAGATCAAATATCTAGGAATTACATTCTCTACAGATAACAAAAATTTTTATATTAATAATATTAAAGAAAACTGGGAGCACATATCATGTGATTTAAAGAGATGGAAAAATCTGAAATTACCGACATTAGCAAAAGTGTTGATCATTAGAATGAATATATTACCCAGATTATTATACATTTTTATGTCTGCTCAGATACTAATACCCCAGAAATTTTTTAAACAAATTCATACTGAATTTGCTAAGTTTATATGGGATCCAAAAAAAAAGTAGAATATCTTATGATTAATTGATGACCCCGAAAAGTAGAGGAGGATTAGATCTACCTAATTTTGAAAACTACTACTTAATCATAAATGCCAATAGAACACTAAGAATTGCAAACTATGACTCACGAAGTAAAAATTGGTTCCCATGTTGGTTAAGACTGGGTTTTAAACATATAGAAAGTTTGAACATAAACCCCAAAGCATTACCTTTTTTAAATAGTGAAAACATTACAACATATAATCTAATGGAACACATTAAAAACTATATATCATTAACACAAAAACTCTTTAGATCAGTAAATCTCTTCCATCATATGTTAATTCTACAACCTATTCATAAAAATCCTAACCTGAAAATCAATAATCAACTAATAGATCTGGAAAGGTTCCCACTTATAACTAACTTAACACTACAAGATATATACCCATATCTTAATGGTTCTGCTCATGAAGTAAGACATCAACTGGCCCTTCCTAAATCATATCTATTGATTTTGAGACAGAGCAAATAAATGTCTACAAGTTATCTTCAAAACATAGCCATCAATAAAGATGATCTAATGAAATGTGTTACATTATGGCAAGCCCTTCTTCAAAATAGGAAATTTATAACATGTTCATACAAATTGTTAAAAAGACATGAAATTTCAAGACCAGCTACTATTATCTAATTATTGGAGGGAAAAAATACCATCGACTGAGGAAAATAAAATACTACAAGCATTCAATTTAACGACAAAATCTATTTCCCTTCAGAAGCTAGCTTTCACTCAACTCATGATATACAATAATGCATATTACACGCGCCTTAGCTCGCATATATTTAACCCTAAAAACTCACCAAAATGTCCACATTGTAAAGATGAAACTGCTGACCTTTTGCATATGTTCTGGAGCTGTAAATGTATATTTAAACTTTGGAATTCCCTGAAACTACAATTACAAAAAATGGGATACCAAGCTTCAACGCTTGCTTGGGAATTTACAATTCTACATATCCCTCCAAACAACCTATCTAAAACCCAAATGACCACCCTAATTAATATCTTTCTACTAATGAAACTTTACATAGCTACAAACTGGTTAACCCCATCTAAAACTTCATGGGAAAATTTTAAGACATTAGCGATAAAACATATATTAGCCCACAAGTTAATACTAAACAAACAAAACAATAATCCATATAATATGAAGTTATGGGAACAGATCTTCAATATCATTCTGGCATAAAAGTTTGGCCAAGAAAACTTGTAAGCTTACATCATGGGAACAGATCATGTTTTAGAAACCAATATTATAAGATATTAACCCTGGAGGAAACAACCTTTTTTCTCTACCACTAAGAAAAAATATGAAAGCATTCATGTAAATAGTGTAAATATGTTTTAAATATATTGTTGTTAGTACTACCATAATTTCACCAGTTTACTCTCTTGTGAGTGTTTTGTTGTGGAAAATAATGAATAACAATAAAGAAATATTATGGAAAAAAAATTATGCCTTAACTAACATACACCCTTTAGAATAACCTCTAAGGACAATAACCCATTGGCTATATTTGGGCTGCATAGCTAAGCTTAAAAAGGCCTCAGTGGTCATTAGACTAGTACACACCTATGAGTCAGTGAACAATGCAGCCATTGACAGATGACACTTGGCCCTATGGTAGTTTAGTGATTAAGGTCAGTCATGCCAGTGAATCTGTAATCCATCAAAGATGACCTCTGTGTAGCTAGGATAACAGTCAACATAGCACTTTACTACATCTTCCAGACAGCCTCAACCACCTGCTGCAGCACTGGTTGGTCATTAGGCTGAGGGACATTGGTATCCAGCAGAGAGGGGTATTTACTCCTGTCTAGTTGAGAGTCAGGCTTAACCTCATCATCATCATTATAAGATCCCCATGAGAAACAGATGAAGATGGAGGAGAAGGTGACTGGCCATATTAATCTTCCTGTTCTGGATTTGGTGGACCTGCACAATGGCAATACATTGAGAAAAGTGCAATAAATGTGACATGCAATATGCCATTAAAACCCACTGAACTCTAACTCAGATAGCAATGATACACATGTAATATTTACGCCAGCCATCTCTACTTATGTGATCCCCTGATCTATGTCAGTTATCACAGTTCAGTAGTTGTTAGTCTTTAGCTGTTAGCTGTACAGTTCAGTTAGTGTGTAGTATCTCATTTTGCCTTGTGGAAGTATGCATCTCAGCAGTACACCTTGCCTTGCGATACTAAGTGAGTTAACTAGGGACAGTTTCTCTTTAGTTCAATTGGGAAAAGTACAGTGAGATTAATTTACTATTATTTCTTTTTCTGCATCTGTGAGATTCTATCCAATTCTATCCAGTTCTGAAAAAGTTTGTTGTGATCAAAATGAAAGAAAGCTCTTAACTTTTTATCTGTGTGGACAGTCATTATTTTGTCTTTTTTTCACACTTTTTTTCTGAAGTTTATTCTGGTTTTCATGAATTTGTTTTTCATTTTACTTATTCTATCCAACTGTGTTATTTTTATAGTTCCTGTGACTGAAAACTATGCTTATTGTAACTAAATATGAAGTATTCTCCTGTGCTCTATTGTATTATCCATTATTAAATATTTTTATGCCTTTTCATTGTAGCTGGTCTTTTAGAGAACACTTTTAACATCTTGACACTGTGGCCACTCCGATAAGCCTTACTGCTTATGTCACACTCTACCGTTTATATCAGTATTCATTTGACACAGCATAATTGGTTACATTTTGTAAGAGCCTTAGAGTATTTCACTGATAGTAGCAATCTACCTTGTAGTCTGGAGAGAGAGGACTCAGGTGGTGAATCTGTCAGCCTTTCCCAGGTGTGTTTGTGTGTGTGTGTGTGTGTGTGTGTGTGTGTGTGTGTGTGTGTGTGTGTGTGTGTGTGTGTGTGTGTGTGTGTGTGTGTGTAAAAAAACAGATATTCAAGCGGGTGTGCCAGATATTTGGAACTGGGGCACAGTGCTTCAAAGTGGGTTTTGTTTGGGGTCTGTAGAGACAGAGAGTCCAGTCTCAGTGGAGCATGTTCCCTTGTGTGCTCTTGGGGGAAATTGTGTTTGATGCAGAGAGCTGCATTTGAAATATTATGCAAAGCCATTACCACTTTTAGTGACTGCCTCTCACCAGTGTCAGTGGTGAGGATTGGTGTCCTCCTTGATTACTCACCCAGGGTAAAGAGGGGCCATCACATTCATTATCAGGCTCCTGCGGGCTTTCAATATAGTGTCACTTCAGGTCATCATAGATGTATCAGTATTGCTTACAAAATCACAAGACACCAGTAACCCTGTAGCCTTAGTGAGGATGGGCCCAGATCATGCCAGGCATCCAATTTTTTGAAAGGTATATTATATTGACACAGAATCTGCCACTAGAAGAGTTAGCAATGGGAATAAAGAAATCTCTATATGTCTAAGTACTACCAGATAGTTATGTCCCCCAGCATGCTATTTTCCAAATGGTATGTCAAAATGGCAGCAACTTATTCACAGGTGGGAATCACACCAAAAGTGCATTGAGTGACTTCCTATTCATGTTGTGGGAGGACATAATTGATGACACCATCTTCTCTTCCAGTGATGTCATTCCCAGCATCATGCCCCAGTGGAATTTTTTGCACATTGATTTCCTGCTGCTGGTCTTAAGTTAAAGTGTCTAGTGGCCCTCTACATTTTTTACCTCCTTTTTCCTACACTCAGTTTGTGCTGACAGCATTGTGTTAATGTGTCTTCTAGTACCTAATGCAATTGCTATTAATTGTGATCCACATTACAACTGTTGAGTTATGATCTGATGCATAGTGAAACTACACCAAATACTGACCTGCAAAGCTAGATAATGCTGCTTGCATATTATTTGATGTTCTGCTTGATAGGTCATGCCCCAAATGTGTTGACCAGTCATTCCTTCTTGCCAGTGCTGCTACATATTGCCCATGTCACTGCATAGGGACTCTCAGTCACTGTACTTCATCCTGCTACTGATGACCATCACTGGGGTTAAATGCTCCAACTGATGGATAGCGAAATGGAGCAAAATGTTATGATGTTGATCCTGCTGCTGTAATAGATATCATGGAGAATGTTGTAGACTGAAAATATCTTGATGGCTGTGGCAGATTAAGTATTGTAGGGAACCCCAGATGTAGTAAGGCATTAAAAGTGTACCTTCAATAACCAAAAAACAAACTCTATGATGTCCCATATCTAGGCATGAATAGTGTTGAATTTTATATGAATTCAGTGTTGAGCATAAGTGTCATTATTCAGGGCTAATGTGAGTAACCAGTGTATCCTGCAAAACACGTACAGATTGGTTAAATTCACAGTGCATTTATGTGTCAGAATAAATACTAAGCACTGCCCCAACACTCACAAACAAGATGACACTGTGGGAAATCACCACACAATGGGCATAAAGGTCTTTCATAAGACAAAGTCAGGGTTTCACATGTATGTATTTATTTATTTATATTTATTTACTGGGGTAGTGCACTGATCTCAATGGACCATTTGCAGGCACAGCCTAGGTGAACAGCATCATATAAGGAATGAACAGTGCATATCTATAGATAAAAGGATATGCTAAAAAACGCACACAATTATATTTACAGATGCAAGAATATGCTACAATATGTTGCTCAAGAAGCAGTTTGCAGTGTTGAAACATGAATGGAAAAATGAAATTATGCTTAGCAGAGCTTTTTCCCTAAGATGTAACCACAATGACTGGGATGGCTTATGCTACAGGGTTAGCAGCATATCATTACACAGAGAGGTATAAGGACATTAGAAAGGACATGTGAGAATAGTTGCAGGAAAGGATACCATGGGCAGAAGACAGAGAAATGGTGAGAAAGGCAATTAGAGGGAAGAGGAGTAGAAAGGAGAGGAAGTGTGAGGGATTTTAAGTGAGAGGTAGGATGAATGAGAGACAGTATGTGAGAGACATAAGATGGATAATGAAGGATGAAATAGGGATATAGAGTTGTGAGACAGCTCCAGAGTTTATGTAACATGTGTGTATGCGCATATGTTAGTAGCTGCATTTTGGATGTCTCTGATAGAGAAAGGAATGGAGTCCCATCGTTTAGGTACTAGGATGGAGAATGCATGGCTGGTGCAATGAAGTTTAGTTTCTGGACTTAGTAAGGTGGGATGAGATTAAGCAATACCCATAAATTTATATGTGCAGGGTTTGGTGAAAAGTGTATGAGAAAGAGAGGAAGATGTTTCAGGTGGAAGGGCTTTGTGAATTAGTGATCCTAGTGGGATGTTGGCTGTGAAATGTTCATTAATGAAGGAGTTAGTAATGAACCAGCAGTTATAATTTACTGTTTGTTGCAAACTATCTGTGAAATGAGGGAATGGCAGCCTTTTCCATTGATGTAACTCTGGGGCTGTGGGTCATAGGGAGACTTTATAACTATGTGATTTCAGTTTGTGACAATCAGTACCTTAGTGAAGTTTGCAATATTTTGCAAGATATGAACAATTCCTGCTCTCCCCACTTCAGTCCTGCTCATTAACATGAAGCAGCATAACACTGAAGCAGTACTTGTCAAAATGAAGCCTTGGAAATATCTAATCAGTTTCTAGATGGCCATTGAAAGGTCTCTGTAATTAGATTAGCAACAGCTACACAATACTTCGTATCCACAGAGATTCTGCATACATCAGAGAGGTATGGGGTAAGTATGGCTCAGGTATGACTGACAGCAATTTCATAATATCAGTGATTTTAAAATAATTTTATCAATTCTATTGACATCAGTCCATAATTGCTTGCCACATAAATACTCGTGTATGCACATGCTGTATATGCAAACCCTATATAACTGATGGAATATATCCTGCAGCATTGCATTTTCCAATGTTTCAGTCAACATTGATGTTTGTAGGTACTAATCCAAACAGAAGCAATTAGTCTGTATTACTTAAATATTTATTATTCTGCAATCAGTAACTTAGGATACCATTTTTCTTATTTCACATAGACATTTTATGATTTGCAATGCATAATCACATGTGCAATAGTCACAATATTTGCATAATGTGTATAATACTGATGAAATTAATGTTAACTTTAACACATATGTATGCTTCACATTCCTATGTGGATTTAACAAATCTAAATAATTATGTGCGAATATACTTGAACTGTATACATTACAGTTACATGTCATTTATGATATTTTCTGTGTTGTCTCTCTACTACCCTATCTCTCGCTCTGTCTTCTTTCCTTTTTTTTCTTTCTTTAATGATATGTGGACCATATTTCCTGCTGCAAAATGAGTGACCACCAGTTCAGGGAGCTACATTGGCCTTGGGGGCTCAGAGTTCAATCCTTTCACAGATGGCTGTGGTGGCACCACCACAGACATCATAGATACCCAGTCACAACCTGACAGTGTTGTTTTCACAATTCATGCACTACCTGCTCCAACTGCATCAGGTGGCCTTTCCCTGGAGGCAGGTGCACTGGTAACCACTTGGAGTCGTACTAGTGGATGTGGAAACTAATAAACTTCTTGATTTTACTTTCATTGAACTGTGGTTCTTCCCTGAGCTGTGCGCACCACTATTACTATTTTTTTTATTCATTGGTTCTTTGTTTTTATAGTGTTTTTCTCCCTATTGGGTGTGGAAACTATGTCACTCAACAAGAGCTGATGGGGATGGTGGAAGAGATAATGGATGGGGGCCTCAGTGCCTGAATTGGAAAAATGGAATATTCTGCTTTGACTATCAAAATCAATGCCCCATCATGCACCACCCAAGTTGTCTGGAACAGGAAATAGTGGTGACAGTTCAGAGGGTGAGTACTAGAGTCCCATTGTACTCATGTTGGATGGTGATTCACTTCTGAAGTCCCATACTTATCCCCAATCATGGTGCCCCCCAACCTATTGTGCCCATCATCATCCTTATTTGTCTTGTGTGCCATGTATTTCTGCATCAGCTACCTCACCTACCATGCCTGCCTACCTCTCTTAATCCTAGCTACCTTTCCCAACATTCCTGTCACTCCAAAAAAAAAAGAAAGAAAAAAAAAAAAAGAAAAGAAAAGGGAATTTATCCCACAAAAAGTATACCCCATCCATAGCTCTTCACTGCACATACATGTGTGTTTGATATGCATGATTTGGCAACACTGGCCACACAACATTAAGTTGTTCTCACACATAATGACTACCCAAATTACTCTAATTCTTTGTAAAAACACACTGTCAGCTTGTGAAAAAGTGGACAGCTATGGTGCTCTCTTACCACCATCATCCACTTTCCCAGTGTCCTACCCTCTGCTTGCTCCTCATTTTCACCACTGTCCTCCTTTAATTTGATCAAAAAATGTCTGTCCACATCATTTGCATGACACTTGGTATTGCACAGCAATGCTCACTGACAGTAACTGACAGTTCATGTCCTGTGACAAAAAATGAGTAATTCTCATCAGCCACATTGCTATAGTGCTCTAAGCAACTGTACTGAACTCTGCTGCATGACAGAAAGCAATACATAGGAAACACTTACTCCTATATGTATAACAAGCTCCATGGTTTAATATACACTTTGTGGGATGTTATGAAATCTGATGCACACTTAGTCCACCTCTTCATGCTTTTCTCAATGAAAAGCTGAAATGTGATTTCCTTTGTGGTGTGCTCAGATAATGCTTAAGGTCTAGAGAATGTTGATGAAGAGTGTCCAGTTTTGAATCCAGTATTATATCAAACATTAGCTGAAGTTTTTTATCATAACATTTTCCCAGTGAAGTACTGGCAAGATATGTTAGTTGCCCCCAAGTTTCCAGCATATTATTAAAATACCAGTATCCTACCATTGTTCATACCTCTCCATCTGTAAGTGCAAGAAATCTGGAAAAGCCAAAACTGATGGAGGAACAAAGGCTAAAAAGTAAGGACATTTTTAAAATATTGCTCTTATACACTTTTGTGAAGCATATGAATTCTGAAACACAACTTTATGTTATCCTCTAGTGACTTAAGTCTTAAATGAACGGAAAAAGAGGTTATGATGAACAGACCAAATATATGAGAGAAAGTGGTTGTAATGATGACACACAAAATATGAACACAACACACAGACATGGGCAGAAATATCTATATGCCTGGACTCTTCAGTTGTGTAACACTTGGCATTGAGCAGAACAGACCACTGCTACTTCCATTTCTAAGTTTAAAAACTAAAACAATAATCACACACACACACACACACACACACACACACACACTAATCCTTTACCATTGGTCATACAAATGAGCTTGACATCAATGCAATTAAGTAAGCAATCATGACAGACTGAATGTAATGTCAGTGGCTTGTATTACTTGTATATGGTTTACTAGTTTATTGTAGTCAAGATATGAGGAGTTCACAGTGATGTTATGTAAATGAGTGTAGCAATGAAACACATTCATTTTCCATGTATTTTCCATAGAAATTATACAATTGGACTCATATTTGTAGAGTAGTATTGAGTGTTTTTCATGTATGGCTTGTGGTTACCTTTCACACTAAACGCACATTAGAAATAGTTGATCCCCAAAATAAAAGAAGAAGTTCATACAATGATCTTAAGATGAGCAATCGGTGGCATGGCATATTTGTGACTATCACCCATCAATACCCCATCATGCACCACCCAATGTCACACACATAGATATAGGGCCAGATTCATGATGGTTGCACGGAGTCTACACGTAGAGTAAGACTCCATGCAGCCATCATGTCCGACGAGCAATCCAGGAACAGCATGTAGGGGCGTGTAAGAGAGCTCCTAAAACATCTCCTACACGGACAGGGCTGGGATATGCAAATTACCTCACTTGCAGCCAAAAGGCATGCAAATGAGGTAAATTTGCGATCCAGGAAGCACAAACCTGTCCGAGTAGGAGACGTGTTAGCTGCAGAAATGTACTCAGTTGACAACTGAGTACCATTCTGCAAATAGCACAATGGAGCCTTGTCAGCTCCAAATAAAGGTTGCATATGGTTAAGGAAGCATGCCAATGGCCAAATATACAGCCATTGGAAATTTTCCGCGATGCAAAATTAAAATAAAAAGATTTTTTTTCAGCGATTTCCGATGTTTAAGCGTAGCGCAGCGCCGCGCAAATGGGGTGCGCTATAAAAATCATAAAATTAGACAATAAAAGCCACAAACGTGGAATTTATGAAAATTGTTAAATGACAATGTAAGGGAATAGCAGGCTGAAGACAACATGGCCACCGAGTAGGGGTTGCTAAGGGGAGAAGCCCAGTCTAAGACATGTAACCAAGCATTAGTAGGCAATCCTATGTAAATGAGTGTTAGGATAGTGAATCACACTTTTACATAGCAAATGAGCACAGTCAGTGGAGTGTAGGAGTAGGATATGGGGAGGAACAGAGTAGGAGATAGGTGACATCACAAGGGGGTATGTATGAAAGTAGTGAAGCTCATTGGAGCACAGTGGCATGTGTTAGCTGTCAGTTAGTCATCATGGAAAGAGGTGTGTCAACAGGTAGGCTAGGTAAAGCCAAGAAATGGAAGGTGTATACTGTGGATAACACCAAAGTTTCTTGCTGAGCGGGTATGCGTGTGTGTGCGCGCCTGTAAACCCGAGTAAGACAGAGTGCGCGCGTGGAAGCGTGAGTGCGAGTGTATAAGCTGGCGTAAGCATGTATAAGGCTGATGGAAGACCTGTAAGTGTGTTTGGGCTGGTGTGCGCACGTTTTAACCCGAATAAGCAAGTTTTAGTCCATCTAAGCATGTGTGCGCACGTGTGAGCTGCTGTGAGCATGTTTGCGCTTGTATGCACGTCGCTCCCCCGAGGAAACAGAAAGGAAAAAGGAAGCACAACAAATAGTAGGAAGCTACCAGGGAATACTAGTAGAGCCAGCAGGTGCAAACAATCAGAATCAGGCAATTACACAGGCAGAACACTAGCGCAGCCCAGCACTTAAAACTCTGCAAAGAACAGTGAAGTTTGTTTCTCTCAAGAGACACTGCAACACTGGAGTAAGCTACTGGAAGTGAAAACTGAAAAAGCTCAGACAAAAAATGCTAGAGGCTGCCATTGCTGTTATAAGGCGACATATGCAACATGCTTAGGGTGGTGACAATGCAAATGCTGCCGGACAACCCACAGTGAGGAGACGGAGAAGAGTGTACAGGCCCAGGGTCACCTACCAGAGGTTACATGAGCTGGAGATAGTGGAGCGCTATAGAGTGGACAGAGACCTCCTGCAGCAAATTGTTGAGCTGTGCAGGCCATGCCTCACACACAGAACCAACAGAGGGGAACCCATCCCAGTGGAAACCAAGGTATGTGTTGGCCTAGAAATACTAGCAACAGGTACCTTTCAGAGACCAACTGGTGATATGATGGGGATATCACAGGCATCAGCATCCAGGGTACTGCACCAGTTCCTGGATGCCATGTCAGCACATGTCAGTGATCATGTATATTTCCCCAATTCCCATGAGGTATTGGCCAGCAATATGCATCTCTTCCAGCAAATAGCAGAATACCCTGAGGTAGTGGGTGCAATAGACTGCACGCATATAAGCATCAAAGCACCAGCCAGTGAGCGGGGTAGGACCTACATTAACCGCAAGGGCTTCCCCTCCATCAACTGCCAGGTCGTGTGTGATGCCCAGGATATAATAATGAATGTGTGTGCTGGCTGCCCTGGAAGCTACCATGATTCCCATATCTGGCATTTGACGCAGCTGTACCAGACATTTGCCAATGGGGACATCCCACATGGTCACTTAGTGGGGGATGCTGGCTATGCACTGGAGCCGTGGCTGATGACACCCATCAGAAACGCACACACACCTGAACAGGAACGCCATAATGAGGCACACGCACAAACACGAAATGTAATTGAGCGTGTGTTTGGGTTGCTCAAGTACCAGTTCCGGTGCCTGGACACATCTGGTGGAGCCTTGCAATACTCACCAACTACATGTACCCAAATTGTCATGGTATGTGCTATGCTACATAATATGATTCTGTGAAAACAGCTGCAGCAGGACCAGCATAGGCCTGGGCCAAACAGCCCCCCACCAGTGCCAAGGCCATCACAGGCAGAGTGTGACTCAGAGAACGAACAACCTGAGCCTGCCCCAGTAGGCAGAAAGATGCATGCCAGTATGCCTTGGCCTTGGCAAAGAGGCAACGCATAGCACATACACTGGCTCAGTAGGAACCCTGGAAATGATACCTCTCTCTGACTAGCACATATAGTAAAAGGGTTGCCTAACTTGACACTACCTGTTTCCAAACATGTATAGGGAGTGCAGTATGTGCATCTGACATAGGCAGACCTGCAGCACCACCTGAGGCATGATTACCATGTGTTAAGCAATGTAAGATAGTGCTAAACAGCATTTACCACCATGTAGTATATGCAAACTTGATGACCTTGAGTATCATCCTACCCTCACCAAACATGAGGCCACAATATGAAGACAAGATGATCAATTACAACAATCAGCTTAGGTATTGGTGTCAGTGAAAGGGGATACAATGCCTGTCAGCCTGGGATGACATGCTCGACAAGACATGATGCTTCGCTAGGGATGGATTTCACATATCACCTGTGGCCTTTTGGATATTGCCAAAGGCTCTTGTCACCCAGATAGTGCCTTTTTTAGGTAAGGCTCAAAACACAAACCCACCTCCATAGGTATCACAAGGGATAAGAAACTATAAGTAATGCTACTCAATGCCAGAAGTCTAAACTGCAAGATGCATGCACTCCAAATTCTCCTCAGCATGGAGAATGTTGATATCTGTGCAGTAACAGAAACCTGGTTAACAGGTTACACCTCATACCATGCTTTACAGCTGCAAAACATGGAACAAACTACAAAAGGAGGGTGAGTATCAATATTTGTCAAAGATACCCATACCCCCAGGTTGGTGGCACAGCATGAAGCATCGGAGACTATCCATGTGCAACTAACAGTGGCTAAAACCACCTTCCAGTTCATAACCTTCTACAGACCACACTCCTAATCCCAGGAACCACACTTGGCCAACTGGAGAACACATGAAAATATGAAGGTCTCCCCAAACACCATTATATTGGGCGACTTGAACTACCCAAACATAGACTGGGAGCATTACCCTAGCCCCAACACCCTACCCCAAAGGTTCCCAGAATTTATAAACCAAAATTCTATGGAACAACTTGCTACCACTCCCACAACAGGGGAAAAATACTGGACCTGATCATCACCAACATGGGGACTGTATGCCCAAGACCAGAAGTGTATCCCTCACTGGTAAGATCAGACCAGAGAGTAATCTCACTGGATATTCACATCCCGATCCCAGCCCATGGCCAGAAAAACACAGTGAAAATTATTCACTAAAGCAAATGTCACACTCCTCAAAACTGAGGTGGAATCCTTCAAAGCCCCTGTGCCTGTGGAAAATATGGCCCAGACCTCATAACCCTTTATAAAGGCATTCTATGAACACCTTCAGGAATGCATGGATCATGCAATCCCAAATAAAACCAAGACCTAATCCTCCAAAGCCAGGCATCCTGCCCGGTGGACCCCAGCCATAAACAAACCATACAATACTAGGAGGAAGCTACTATATGATAGATCAAAATTCCAAAAAGGGAAGGCATCTCTGATCAGTATTATTGAAAAACTATGGCCACACATAAGATCGTCTAAGGCCATCTTTGAGATAAAAATTGTACAGGACACCAAGGATAATCACAAGGCATTCTTTACTTATGGTAGGATCCTCTGTGGGAATCCCCATATATGCTCAGAAGTAGTCCAAAATGACAAATAATACACCAACCCACAGACATTGCCAACATCTGAGCTGACAGGTTCAGTGCAAACATCCCCCCCTCCCCACCAAAAGGGCAAATATCTATCCCAGCAGAGTGCTGGCCCCCTGACATCGCAGATGCTCAGGTAACAGCCAGCCTCTCCAAAGCAAAACACACAGCATCAATGGGACCAGACGGTGTCCTGGGCTGTGTCCAACATGAACCCCAAGACGAATTGAACACAAACATAAAACCACTGTTCAGTCTCAGTCTTACCACAGGATATGTACCCAAAGAGCAGTGTACAGCAACAGTGGTCCCTCTCCACAAAGGTGGTGCCTCAATGGATACTGCAAACTATTGCCCCAGAAGCCTGACTAGCTTGGTCTGCAAAGCTATGGAAAGATCATCATGGACCTCAGAAATAAACATATTGGGGACCTACAGACACTGGATCCTACCCATTTTGGCTTTGCTAAGGGCAGATCCTGCCTCTTAAACCTGGTTGAGTCATTTGAAACAGTCACCAATGCCATTAACGAGGGGAAGGTTGTCCACACAGCCTACCTGGACCTCGCAAAAGCCTTCCATACAGTACCCCACTTGGTCATCATAGATAAGATCACCAGCTTCAATATAAAACCCTATGTCACTAGATGGGTTGCAAACTGGCTCAAGGACAGAACCCACATGGTCAGAAATGCTGGAGCCATGTCAGACCCCAAACCAGCTACAAGTGGCATCCCACAAGGCTCAGTCCTGGGACCTCCCTTGTTTGGTATATCTTTCTCAGAGGTACAGGCCAACACAGAAGGACTGTTGGTGAACAAGTTTGCAGATGACTGCAAACTGGGTGCCATAAACAACCCTCCAGCTGACACAAGCATCCTACAAAAGGGCCTCATAGAAACAGACAACTGTTGCCAGAGCCATGTCCTGAAGCTAAACGCAAAACAGTGTATAGTCCTCCCCTTTGTCAAAAACTAAGTGCCCAAAAATTACCACATAGGTGGTAACCCATTAAGTATGGAAGAAGTGATAAGGGACCTGGGGACCCAAGCTGATAGCAATCTCTCATTCGATAACCATGTGGCCAAAGTGTTTAGAAAAACATTTCATATAGCCCACCTAATCATGAAGGTATTCACATCTACATTAGGGGAGGTCATTGTGCCTCTTAACTCATCCCTCATCAGGCCCATAATTGAGTACAATGCCCCTTGTGGGATGTACCTTATCAGACACCTGCAGCAGCTGGAAAGACCACAAAAGTACCTCACCAGGAGGATCAAAGGGCTCAAACACATGCCATTTGCTGCCCGGTTAAAGAAACTGCAGCTCCACACAGTGGCATACCGCCTGCCCAGAGGCAATCTGTGTCTGATGTATAAAGCCATGTCCAACCTGAAATCAATGGACATGCTGCACCTTGGAAACTCAGAATCCCATCAAGCTATGCTCTCAAGAGACCTGAACTTCAGGACTGAAATAAATAGGACATGCTGGAGTAACAGATTCATAACCCAGAGGCTCCCCCACTCTTGAGTAAACCCCCACTCCAGGTTAGCCAGAGTCCCTCATTGACTCTCTTCAAGAGGAATCTTGATGAGTGGATGGAAGATTGTAGGTTTACCCTGGGTATCACTTCTACATCATTGTTAGACAGAGGCACAGTATACTAACCTTGAAAAATGTCATGGCAAACTTCACTTAAAATGTGTGTTGAAAGCCAAACACACTCTGGCTAGGATTATAAATGCCCTAGGGCAGATAGCCTAGTATGAACCTATGAACAGAATCACACACACCAACTAGTACAACTGTGGTCAATGTGCAGTAATGTTTGGCAATGTCCACCCAAGTTGGTGAATACACAGCAATGTCGGACAAGCCTGGTTTAAGTAGGCCATAGCTGAACAAAATGCAACATGCTCATAGTTGCCCAACTGGCCCTTAACCAGTCTGGTCTGCTCAATATGAACATTTAAAGCAGTGATGGGACTCAAACACATGATATTGTGCACCATAGTGAAAGTACTGAACCACTACACCATGACAGTATTGCAGTGTTCCAACAGTAAGAGAGAATGTTGCCAAGTCTTTGCAAACTATCACATGGAAACCCTGCAGTCACATCATATTCCCTGTTGAGTTATGACACAAAGGAGTCTGGCAGTTAGAACACAACAATACTTCCAACTCACACAGTATAAAGGTCAGTATTGGTCATGTTCACACACAACCAGAAATGTAGTGGACTCCAGATCACAACATATGGAAAGGATACACTGGGCATACTCACACACTTGGATAAATGAGACATATGTCAGGCAAAAAAACATGGAAAGCCTGAACTGGGCATGCTCACACACTTAGGCCATGTCTGAGTATAGCAGCCAGTCACACATATCTGGCAGTTGTATGTGTTAAGCCAGGAGCCTCCCACAATCCAGCAATCTGCCCTGTGCACACAGTTAAATGACAACAGACACATATATTAATATACTGGAACCCTGTCATGATAAAACATGTTACGCAGATACACAAGTTGATCATATAAACTGGGAAAGCTATGGCAATAAAGAACTGCAAACATAGCAGCAACAAATATTATGCACCCCGAACATAAACATAGGTGCAGAGGTCGATACTATGCTGTTTGCCCTAGGGAATTCATAAGCCTAGGCAGAGTGTATTTGGCGTCCACCTCCCCAGACGAGTAGCCTACTGTGCTTCTGTAAAGTAGGTCACAGAAGGCACCCTTTAAGGCTAGTTTGCTGTGCCTCTGTCAAGCAGGGACACAGTGGAGATCCCAGGGGTGAAATTGCAATTTCCCATCCATGCGGCTGTATTTCGCTGGAAGAGGGTTGGCAAGGGGCTATGTCTAA
Organism: Protopterus annectens; assembly: GCF_019279795.1. Taxonomy (NCBI): domain Eukaryota; kingdom Metazoa; phylum Chordata; order Ceratodontiformes; family Protopteridae; genus Protopterus; species Protopterus annectens. Next base: position 1,215,689,624 of record NC_056732.1, read on the forward strand.
CTTTAATTGGGATTCAATTCCAGAGTGAGGGGAGCCTCTGGGTAATGAATCTGTCCCTGCAGCATGTCCTATTTATTTTTGTGCTGAGGTTTAAGACTCTGGAGTGTGTAGCTCTAATGCTCTTGGATGTTATGAGGTGGAGCATGTCCATTACTTCTGAATTTGAAATGGCTGCGTATGTCAGGCATAGATCACCTCTGAGTAGGCATTAAGCAACTGAGTAGAGCTGGAGATCCTTTAGTTGAGCTGCATAGGACATCTGTGTGTAGCCCATGATCCTCTTGGGGAGGTACTGTTGTGTTCACTGTAGTTGCCGCAGGTGTTGGGTAAGGTACACCCCAAAAGGGGCATTGTAGTCAAACATGGGTCTGATGAGTGACTAGTAGAGGGCCACAATGACCTCCCATGATCTACATGCAAATACCCATGTGATAAGGAGGGCTATATAAAGGTCTTTGCAATGACTCTGTCAATGTGATTAGCAAAGGAGAGGTTATGATCTATGTGGGTCTGTGGGATATTGCTCGGTTATGTAGTAGCTTCCTCCTTCTGTTGTACAGCTTATGTATGGCTGGGGTCACCCAGAGAGGTCTCCTGTTTTGGAGGAGTCATGGTTTTGTTTGAGATAGCATGATCAATGCATACCTGCAGGTGCTCATACAATGTGTTTGTAAAGGATTCTGCAGATTGGGCTGTATTATCCTCCAGCACGGGGCCTTTGAAGTATTCCACCCCAGTCTTCACAAGTGCAAAGTCTGCTTTTGAGAAATTCTTTACAGTGATTTCCTTGGCTGGGGGTGGGGATGGAATATGGATGTCCAGGGAAAGTTGTTTATGGTCTGATCTTAACAATGACGGTTCTACCTCTGGTGTGGAACATAGTCCCCATGTTGGTGATGATCAGGTCCAAGATGTATTCCCCCTTGTGGGTGTGGTGACTGGTTGTGTCATAGCACATGGATTCACAAATTGTAGTGGCTGTAGGGTGATGTTGTTGAGGGCCTGAGTAGTATCCCCAGTCAATATTTGTGTACCTGACATCAACCACTATAATGGTGTGTGTGAAGAGCTGCATATCCTACACTGTTCCCAGGAAAGCCAAGTGTGGTTACTGGGTATGGGGGGGGGCTGAACTACACACCAAACCAAAAGGCAGTTTTGCACAACGGTAGTTGTATATGTATGGCCTGTCATGCTTAGTGCAGTGGTACCAACCCAGAGGTGTGAGTATCTGTGATGTATATGGATACACCCCCTACTTGTGTTGTGTGTTACAAGTCCTGTGGTCACAAAGCATGCTATAGAACATAACCTGGCAGTGCCAGTGTGCATATGTGACCCTGAACTAGGCGTCTGTTAATGTACAGATATCGTTAACCCCCATACTGAGGGATAGTTAAAGATGTACATTCTTCTTTGGAAAGACTGATGATGTCAGCACCCTATAAATACAGCAGGAGAAGGGAAATCATTCAGTAATGTGAATAGCGCGCTGCGCTAATGCATCTTTCTCTCAAGTATCCTAACATAATTAAGTAGGGGTTTGAATCCTGCAAATGCTGTGTGTAGGGGGGTGTATGTATGCAATTCTCTGTGAAAGAAATGGCCTTTTTGAAGACTGGGATAACACACTAAAAGATGTACATTCCTCTTTGGAAAGGCTGATGATGTCAGCACCCTATAAATACAGCAGGAGAAGGAAAATCATCCAGTAATGTGAATAGCATGCTGTGCTAATGCGTCTCTCTCAAGTATCACAACATAGTTAGGTAGGGGTTTGAATCCTACAAATGCCATGTGTGCATTTGTCAATGTGGTGTTTGTTTTGCTTTTATTATTGTATGACAAATATTATTATAACAATAATTTCAATGCACACATCAGGTATGTGTGTGCCACATACAGATATGTACCTGTCACCTTTAATAGTTCCTATGTGTGAAGCCTGCCCCATATGAATACAGTTGTTACCTTTGCCAGCATGTGCCACAGCTTACCAGACCTTAGGCCATACATGTATGTTGGTGACAATGCAGGCTAATGCAGTGATCTGTGTCCTAGGCCAGCTATGTGACACACACCCATGAAAGCTTTGATAGATTAATGTGGGTGAGGGTTCATGTCTGGAGTATATGTTAGACATGTTAAAACACAGCAAAGTCTGTGAGTGATGGTAACCCAGTGTAGGTGTATGGCAATTGCTGCCGATATGCATACAGACACCTTCTTGCTTAGGTGATACACTGAGGGACTGCAGAATACCTTTAGAAATGTGAATATCACAGGAAAGACAAGATAACACTTGTCCACATGTACATACCATTACCCGTTCTACATGATGGGTGCTACCACCTACATGGTACTGTTGGAATACTATGTTAACTACATGCCAATGCCAATGCCACAGTTGTTTTACAGCAATACAGCATGGCTTGGAAAGCAGTTATCTGTCCGTATGATACCCTTGTGGTGGTTAGGTGTGTCATGTGTAGAATGCATTGTAGGCCATTGTATGCATTTGCAGTCGTGGATGGACATATCTGTAGTGTGTTGGCATGTACGTGAGACTGATATATGCCAAAGAGCATTGTTCCCAGGGATGTGTGTGGCTCAGTAAGAATATAGTGTAGTAATGCAGGGATATCACTGACACCAGGTTCCTACATCTGTGTATCAGTTGAGGAGACACCATGTCATGACCACTGAATGTCAGGCTATGTAAGCTGTGTATACTACCAGAATGCAGACCACTGACATTTGGAAACCATATCACCCACAGCATACTGTCAAACCATGTCATGTTCCATGCTAACCATGTTCACAAATGTACACCTGCAACTCAGTGCTGCAAACATCACACATGTACTGTCCACACCCACATGCAGGCACAGGTACACACAACAGCCATGTGGCATATGTGCAGACAGTACACTTTGGGAATTAACATTGGTGTATACAAAACTGCAATGACAAACATAGGTAATGCATCATGCATGCTCGAATATACCCACAACAATATCATTACACTGTAATGTTAACAACATGATAATATTACTACAGTGCTATGTTGCCACCCTGTGCATCAGCACCACGCTACCCTGTTCCTGCATCAATGTTACAGATGGCAGTAGGTAGCACAATTTCATCATATGCACAGGCTGTGTACTTGGTTTGCCAGAGTCTGCCATTGACACATCCAATAGACATGTATGTGTGTGTGTGTGTGTGTGTTAGTGAGGGGCAACAGTACAACATGGGGCAATGTTGCTGCAATGTGTGTGTGTATGTGTTAGCCCTAGGTGTTAGCATTATGTGTGTGTGTATGCATGCACACAGTTCCACCATGTGGCTGCCATATACAGGTGTTTCTGGACAGCCGCAGACTGTACCTGCCAGGTCATACAGATCGCTGTCTCTGGCCACGGACACGGTACCTGTGCCTGGCAGGGGTACTAAGCCAGACTGGGTACTGTCATCAGAAGCAGTAGGTTGTTGACTGGACACATGTCTCTGCTGGGACTGTCCAGAGCCACGTGCACATGGTCTTTTCGGATGGTCTAATGACAGCACAGACCCAGCATTGCTGGGGCTGGTACTGGCACTATGCACCAGCTGCGGGTTTGTTGTCATCCACGACGACTGCCAGCTGATAATGTTGCTGGTATACATCCATGTCGACGCCTCAACCGTCCTGCACTGTCCTGGCTCCTGGACATGTAGTTGTGGAAGAGATCTAATGTGTCCCCCCCAACGTCTATCAATGACCTCATTGATGTTACGGATGGAAGATGCAACATCACGCATAGTGTCATTCATAGTGGTGCGATGTGCTCTAAGCTTCCTCAGACCCTGTCTGGTGTATCATTCCATACGTGCCTGTGCCTGCATTACAGCCCGGAACATAGCTGAGTTTGAAAGACCTATGTGGGCACGTCTGACAGGGGCAGTACGACCACAGATGCTCCCACAAGAACTCCTGGACATCTGCCTGTGTGGTACCATGTCAGGAATCTGGCCATGGCTGCTGTGAGGGGATGCATGTTCCAATGATACCACATTACCCTGATCAATGCCCACTGTATGCTGTCCCTCAGCTAAGGACATTGGTGACAATGGATGTATAGGCAGGATGACTGTGCGCATTGATGGGGTTGACTGCTGACTGCTGTGTAGTGTCAATTGGCTGACCAACGACAGACCCTGTCACACCTCCCTGTGCCATTACACATGTATCATCATAATCACTATCCCCAGCAGTGGCTTCAGGTTCCCTGCTGCACTCCACCACAACAACATCAGAACCTGTGAGAGGAAGATAGGAAACACAGTTTACAAATGTGTACACGATATTACCACACAGGCTCACAGGCACACATGCACACATGCACACATGCACACATGCACACAGGCACACATGCACACATGCACACATGCGCACAAGTACACATGCACACAGGCACACAGACACACATGCACACAGGCACACATGCACACAGGCACACATGTGCACAGGCAAACATGCACACAGGCGCACAAGCACACAGGCGCACAAGCACACAGGCACACAGGCACACAAGCACACAGGCACACTTCTCAGTACAGCAGATACAAACACAGACACACCTGCAATCCAACACATACACAAGACTGTTTTAGGGTGGGTGACAGTATCACAAGGAAAAACATCACTGCACATGTGCCAGCATGCAGATTATGTGTTGCACAGGAACATGCAGTGCAAGTGTAGACAGCCCTTTTTAATAATAGTATACATGTACGTGATGCTTGTGTGTAGTTGTTCAGTGATTGTCTCCACCCTGGGATACAATGTGTACAAGGACATAACAATGTTGTGCAAGTGTTACAAGCTGTGGGTGCATATATTTACACACACACACACACACACACACACACACACACACACACACACACACACACACACACACACACACACACACACACACAAAACATATGACGGTGCTACGCAATGACTGCTATGTGTACTTTTGTGGTCGGCGGAACTGGATGTGGTGTAGTAACGTGAGCCATGATCAACATGATTCTTGTGGTCAGTCAACAATAATAATGTGTGCCAGACAGGCGGCTAGCATGCTGTACCTGATGTGCCGTAACATGACTACATCCACAATTACACAGCCACTTATTACATGGGTTTGTAAGGTGGCCAATAGTGAACATTGCCTAACATGAATGTATTATTTGTTCAAGACTGTTGCACAAAGACATGATAGGCCTCTATCCCTCAGGTATATTATGTGTGCTGCGTAGATGATAAGTGAGATACTGAAGGGTGGCCATACAGCAGGTGTCATAATTAGACATGTGTAGCAGGCTAAGGTGTAGTGTGTATGCCAAACATGTGTGCATTGTGTACATGTGTACCAGGTATGCCTATACAATGTCCAGTACTGTGTTGCCACACGTGTGTCATGCTCTGTGTATTGCATGTGAGTGGGGCAGCTATTGAGAATAATGGGATATGCATAGTCTCACAGCAAAAATGCACAACATGCATTATGCATAGGTGTGTTACATGTGCACAGACTACACCTCCATATGGCATGCACGTCATTAGCAATAGTGTTGTTATTACACACTCACCAGCATGGATTGGCTGCCTTGCTGTCACTCCAGAGGGACCTGCAAAAATATGACAGTGATTGCCAGTGGCCAGAACTGTGCCATTGATACTGTGACTATGATAAAGTACAGTAGTACAACAGGTGGCTTTCACAGGTGTACAAATTATGCTCAGAATATCAATCTTGCAGAGGAATAGACAGGTTAACAGCTACACAAACAGTACACATCTCACACATGCATAAACTACCAGTACAGAGATCAGTCAATTACAGATATGGCATATTACCTGCACACTCCATTTCAACATGCTGGGTGGCTCCGGCCTCCATGATGACACATGTTTGTGGATGTTGCTGTTGTTGGCCTGGAGCCACAACACTTAGGAGGTGCTCCTCCACACTGGTGAGTGGGGGTGGATAGGTACCCCACCACCTGTGGCAAGCTGTTGTCTGTGGATATCAGATGCACGTTGCCGGACATGTCCAATTAAATCACTGCAGTGATGGCGTACCTGCTCATATGTCTGGTTATGCATGCCTATGTCATTTTCCCGACGGACAAGATCTTGCCTCAGTGCAGCCCTCTCATGCTGGTTCTGGCTGGTCCTGGAAAACAGCACACAGTAATTCTGCACCAGGCTCTGGTGGATCTCCTGATCTTCTGCTGCTGTATAAGGTGGGTTTCGCTGATGCACCATCACCCTGGAAGGAAAAGAAAAATATGTGAGCAAGTCATGTGGCACACAATATTCTAATGTACTGATATCACTTAACTGCCATATATAGCATCTGTCTATCAGGGGATACACATGTCCGATACCACATATCAGTGCTCAGCCCACAACTGTCTGACAGTGCCTGCCACACTCCATACAACAAACTAGTATAGACAAGCACTCAGCACACTGTGTGGGATACAATGCACAACATCACACTGGGGTTATGCATAAAGCTAATGGATGAAGAATATTGCCATCCCGTGCAATGAATGCAATGCACATTTACAGTTTCAATGGTAATCCACCCTAGTCTTTGATGCCATACCCCTACCTGACATATGTGCACAGTTGTTACTATAGCCAGCATACTGCTGTCACAGAGTATACATGCTGCCAGGTACACACACATACCCTGTAACACACATGTGATTGCGGCCATGGTACAGGCATCGTTACACACACATTACACATACATACAACACACAAATGTAGGACAACACAGATGAGTATTAACTGTGTACCTTATAGTACTGTGTGCCCCTACTTACAGATACCTATGCATGAGGTATGAAATCTGTGCAGACTACAGGAGACACACCAGACAGTGTTACCAGGGAATGTGAACATACAGCATACTGCAGTGTTTAGGCCTACAACATCAGCTAGTACAACAGTTCATATGTGAGCTGGATTCAACAGCAGTACCACTTACTGAGCATACATGTATTGCTTCTGCCTACGATGGGACACCGCAGTCGTACATAGGGAAGTACGGCACAACATATGCCAATCTACTATGTTTGCATCCCGATAACTGACACATCTTTTTCTGGCCTCACACCAAGGACACCAACTACCATGACAGACACAAACTCACACTAAGCTATCACATCTTTACAGACCTTGCACACAATCAGTGTCACACTCATTCAACATCACATAGCTGGTATTGCACTGAGTACATGTGTGTGTGCATTGTGTCAAAGGTAGGTACTATGCTATTGGCCCTGGGCCTAGGGCAGCCTAGCCATATGCTACCCTGCCCTTTGGGGCACATGTAATGTGATTTTACTTGCTCCTGTGAAACGGTTACACAGAGGTGAATCACAGGGCATATTACCTATCTCCATAACTTTCATCAGGGGTATGCATGACATCTACTAACCTCTGTGTAGGAAGTATGCAAGGCACTCTAGCTGTGGATTTGAGAGTCAGTCTGCATAGGGAATGTATTTGAGGGCATTATCAGTCTTTGTTAGGTATGTCTGTGGCCTTTCCACTTGCTGTAGTTCTCATGGGAGGTACATACTGCATAGGACTGTGTGAGGTGTAGAGGGTACACTGACTTACATTTCCCTAACTGACACACCTTTTGTGATGACACGTACCATGTACAGGGATTACAAGACAAGTGTGCCACTGTAGATATCAAAGGGGAGGCTATTGTACACCTGTGTCCCATGTTCCCATCTGACACCTCCAGTGGTAGGCAGGCAAACACCTATGTGGAAGTTAGTGGGTAACATGTTTTGGAATGGGGTATGGTACTGCAGTATCAACACTGGTGTTCAGTCCATGCTTTAGTCACCAGGCACTTGTTGCAGTACATCTGCCCCCATGCCCCCCTCTTTCACTCTCTCTTTATATATATATATATATATATATATATATATATATATATATATATATATATATATATATATATATATATATATATATATATATATACATATATATATATATATATATATATATATATATATATATATATATATATATATATATATATATATATATATATATATATATATATATATATATATATATATATATATATATATATATATATATATATATATATATATATATATATATATATATATATATATATATATATATATATATATATATATATAGACATTTCATATCTATCTGTATATATGTATGTATCTACATATATATCTACATATGTATGTATCTATTATATCTATATGTATATACATATTCTATCTATCTATCTATCTATCTATATATCTCTATCTATCTGTACATAACTCTCTATGTACATATATATATATATATATATTTATATATATATATATATATATATATATATATATATATATATATATATATATATATATATCGATATATAGATATATGTATATATATAAATATATATATATATATATATATATATGTATATATATATATATATATATATATATATATATATATATATATATATTATATACACACACACACACTTCTAAACATCCATTGCTGTACATATATATGCACATGTAGGCACATAGACTGCCCACCTTTCATTTCATGGTGGGAATATTACTTCTGAAACAGTTGTGAGACATACCATTCTGTAATGATTTTGCACAGTGTTGTGCATAATGCATTATGCTGTCCTCAGGCTGTATAGCTGTAGCAGGCCTCACTGGCTCAGTCCCACAGAAGTTCACCACCACATGACATATACCTGCACTGCATGCTGTTTTCAATGCCACACACTACAACCTACATTGATATGTGCACATAGCAACCTTCAACTACATATGTATGTCCAGCCTTCACTAACAGTTGCAGTATGTCCCTTGCCCTATGCACATCTGCATATACATATAGATACAGACTGCTAACACATATGGAGGGTTCACAGTATGTAGATTATTAGATTATGTAGTTTACATTACCTTTGTCTCTGACAGCTTTTTATGCTGGCTTGCTGGCTTGCTGGCTGGCTTGCTGGCTTTTTTTTTTTTTTTTTGGTCTCTATCTCTATATCTCTCTCTCTCTCTCCCTCCAGTTGCTGCAATGATATTATTGCATGTGTGGACTGGCAGTACAGGCTGCTTTTGTAGGTATCTGCACATGTGCATGTGATGGCCTCTGCACCAACTGGTGGCCAGCATTTAGTAATTACATGCAGCCTGCTGTGTGGTAATTGCATTTCTCACTGTGATTTCAGGACACTGCTATAAAATAATAAGTTAGGTAGGCATAGGCCTTTCTATTTTGCAAGGTGGGGACCGTGCTGGTTTGCTGTGGACACTGTTGTGTGAGACAGAAGGTTGGTATATCTCTCATATCTAATGCTGTGTTGTAGCCACTGAAATGCATGTTGTACTGAAACCTGACTGTTGCTTCTTCGAGTTCACTCTTCTCAGTGTGTATGTTAACTCACACCTGCTAATGCTAACACTGTTCACATGGGAGTATGTACTTACCTTTGGGATTTGAGGATTAACTGGCATACAACAGTAGTTCTTGCAATGTGTTGCTATGGCTTTTGTATTTTCCCTTTACATTCACTCCTTGAATGCCTGATATTTGTCTTTACAGGAATGTGTTGCTATGGCTTTCTTATTTTCCATTTACATTCACTCCTTGTAATGCATGATATATTTCTTTCAGCACTAAGTTCTTATATGTTTGCTGTGGCTTGGTGGCACTTCATGCAGTCTGGTGAGCCCAAGGTCTGGGATTTGACACTTACAGGGGTATTTTATTTTGCTGTTGAGCAGTACTAGGGCCTTGTCATACAGAGTGAATAAGGCACTTTTAAACAGTTGTAAGCAGGAAGCAGGAAGTCAGTAGGGACACCAGCTAGGGATGTGCAGGCTGGGTGTAGGGAAGGTCCATAGCTGCACATTTCTTTAACTGCAATAGCTGTACATATGTTTGACATTTGCTGTGACATTTGAAACCTTCCACCCCTGAGAGAGAGGTAAGGACAACTAAGTATATTGTACTAACAATTATGAATATCAGGCACATGCAGTGCTTGTGAACTGCTATACTGTCATTAGTATGTTAGATGGCTACATCCTTTGATATTTCTGTGTTGTACTCCTACATAAGGACATGCTTGTGGAAGTAATTCTACAGCTATTCACAGAGTATGTAACAGCAGACAGGCTGATGTTTCTGACATTTGCAGGCCTCAGATACTCTCAGGTATATATTTGACCAGCCTCAGGGAAAGGTACATATCAGTGGGATACACCCGTGATATATTTCAGATATTCTGCAGTTGTGACTGTGGGGTATTTTGAGCATATGTATTACTACACCATTTCTGACATGCAAGTAGTGTCTACTTTAACTTATTGACAGTTACCATTATGTGGGATTCCCCACCTTTCTGCCTACTGTTAGTATATTTCACAGGGAGTCAGTGGGGCACAGGTAACAGTTGTTTGCAAATCAGGGACATCCTTGTAAATCAGTCATAGTTGGGAGGTCTGGCCTCTTACCTATTCAAATATGGCGGTGTTTATCCTGTTCTGATAATGTGTGGGGATTGTAAGGTGCTACTGTAACATTATTACCTACTAGCATGGCTGTTTCTCTTCTCACACTAATGTAATGCAATTCCACAAGAATTGCCAGTAAAGATACACAGAACAAGTTTTGTATAATGGCCTTTCTATTTTCCCTTTACATTCACTCCTTGTATTTCATGATATATTACTTTTAGCACCAAGTTCTTGTATATCTGCTGTGGCTCAGTGGTAATTCATGCAGACTAGTGTTTCCAAGGTCTGGGGTTCGAGACTGACAGGGGTATTTTATTTTGCTGATGAGCAGACTTCAGGCCTTGTCATACAGAGTGACTAAGGCACTTTTAAGCAGTTGTAAGTGGGTTTGCGGGAGTTTGCGCGACGCTTAGCTATGCTTATCTACGCTTAGCTAAGCGCACACCCGCTGACTACTGCTTAAAAGTGCTTACTCCCGCTAACACCCACACTAATTTCTTTTAAAGAAAGGAACATGGGGAAATAGGAAAGTGGTGAAAAAGGGGGCACAAAGAGGGAAAGACAGTAGGGAAACCAGCTCGGGATGTGCAGGATGGGTGTAGGGAAGGTCCATAGCTGCCCATTTCTTTATCAGCAACAGCTGTGCATATATTTGAAATTTGGTGTGAAATTTGAAACCTTCCACCCCTGAGAGAGGGGTGAGGACAACAAAATATGTTGTACTGCCAATTAGAATTATCAGTTTACATGTCCAACGGACATGTGTGCGAATTGGGCAGCTATGTATGGGGCGTATTTTTTTGTGGGAACAGAGTGCCCTTTTTTTATTTTTTTTTTTCAGGTGGGAGTGGAATGTGAGGTACAGGAAGTAGGTATATTTTGGGGAGGTAGGCTGGTGAGGTTAACAGACAAGACAAACAAGATGCATACAGGAGCAGAGTATGACACACATGGGGGATAAACACAATTGACGGGGACGGATGTTTGGATATCGCGAGCCCATGAGCCCACAGATGGCAACAGTGGAACTGAGATCCCCACCCATGGGTAGTTATCACTGCGCCTTCACAGCCCAGGCTGGGGCTGTGCTGGGGGCTGGATAGGACAGGCATGCACACCCATGAGTTGCGCCACTCTTGCCTCGAGCTGGCATAGGGGATCAGTCACAGAACGCCTGATCTCACTACGCACCACAGACCGGACCCTATGGAGGGTGAGGGGAGGCTCTCCTCCAGCCACGCTTGCAGAGGGGAATGAGCCCCATCCCCTGCAGTGCTTCCACCCAAAGGTGGCACAGGGCCACCGAAGGAGGAGGTCCCGGCCTGAGCACTGGTGCCAGGTGCACTCGCCAGCTGAGGTGGGAGAGGTGGGTCCGCTGGAACCCGCTTTCCCTGTTGCCCTATGTTTAGCAGTATTTTATGGCATTTTGGGTTAGTAACAAACAACACCATTCAAAATTAGTTGTAACAGCATGCATCAGTATTCCCATTAACCAAACACCCAGGAATTCCGAACATTGAGCAGCAAGCATAACGCATGCATATTTAGAACAACAGTGCACATTCCAACAGCATGCAGGGTTGATTGGTGGCAACAGGCCATCAGGTTTGGATATGTGAACAGGGCACATGCATCAGCGTACATGCAGATATGTATGAACCAACAGGACAAATGTCCATGGGAATTAATTGTGAATACACATGCCCAGTTTGGTGTGGAATGGCATAATTTGTGAAAATAGGGTAGGGTGGAGAAATATTACATTAACAACTTACACTATCTATACATATACTGTACATTCCTAGTAGATGCAGATATATATCCCCTACATGTATTAGTACAGTCTCCTGTATGTAACCTTAGGAATGTTGGTGATGGGGATGTTACTGCTACATTAATATACATTCCATTTTTATTCATATATGTTCATATCTGGCTGTGTTCAGGTACAGCATCCTGCTACATTTGATTTATATGGGTCTAGACAACTGTGGATGTTCAGCATTTCATACAACCATACTATCTCCATAATGCAAGGGTACAGCAACATAATATTATGTAGTGACTGCAGTATACCTTTATTCCAGACTTATTACAGCTTTCTTGGTAGCTTCAAACTGTCTTTCTCACACTCTCTCACTTATTTTATATTTACATTTCAGAATGGTACTTAATTCTAGGCTTTATTAACATTTATTACTGGGTTACAACAATCCTTTCCAGCTGACTCATTAATATGGCAGAATTTACAAGGATGTATTTGACACTTGTCTATCCTTTGTTGATTGATTACCACTCATTTTCAGGCTGAAGCAGTTATCTGATATTACAATACAGGTGGAAACTCTATTTGAGACTTGTTTAATCTTTATTACTGGATTGCAATACACTCTTTTCCAGGCTGCATCACTTATCTAATCTTACAGTACTAGCAGAATCTTTATTCTAGGCTTATTTCACCTTTATTACTGGGTTACAACAATGAACTCTTTTACAATCTCTCCCACTTATATTCTATAACAATACCAGTTAAATAATTACTAACCTGCCTGGTGGCGCAACCTCAGCAGCCTATCAGCATAGGCTCACCGATTCGTCGAACGGACACCTGCAGCTGTAATATAAATGAAGGCATATTGGAACATACCTCTCCATACTATAGGCTAGGATAGCATTTCTTATATACGTAATTACATGGATACTTACTCAGTAGTGGGGCATTGGGCATTTGGCAGGCCTCCTGGATCCAACGGTTCAGTTGGTCCTCCTTATGTCACTTCAGGTACGTATGGTGGTGACGGACCTGTTCACCAGTCCTTGGAATGCCTGTGGCACTGGTGAGATCATGTGCCAACCGGTTCCACACCTCTGCCTTATACGCACCCCATTGAACCTGGCCCTGCATGAGTTGTGCTTCATGATCATGGACTAGGAGCCAAACCATATATTTGGACTCCTCAACACCCCACCTTTGTGTACTAAAGTGATTTCCCTCTCCTGCACCTGCCATCCTGACTGCAAATGGGTACTACAATCAGTTATGTTGTGTATTCCCGCTTATGGGGCTTATATATGCCGGTTTTCCTGCACTTATCTCTGATTGCCCATTTTGGATATTTATCAGCTTAAAGCAAACCTGCTTTGTCATGGTTCTATTTTCATTCATTCCTATATATATGCTAATACTGTATTTCTCAGTACAGCTGCCATGGCTTAGTGATTCAGTACATTGACTATGGTGCACAGTATCCCGGGTTCGACCCTTGGCATTGCTTTTTTTTTTTTTACTACTGTCTAGACAGGCTAAGAGGTGTGTCAGTGTAAAGGTGGCTTTGATACAGCTTGCCCAATGTTGCCCGCCGGTTAGCTGGTTGGCGGGCTGCGCAGCTCTGTGCAAACAGCTTACGCTGGGTAACGCGTTATTTACCTATGAGCACTCATATTACGCTGGATGAAGCACTGCTGAGCTACGGGCACTCATATTAAGCTTGTTAAAGTGCAGCTCACCTCCGGGCACTCATATGCAGCTTATTAAAGCGCTGCTTACCTACAGGCACTCAAATGCAGCTTGTTAAAGCGCTGCTCACCTACAGGCACTCATATGCAGCTTGCTAAAGCGTTGCTCAGCTATGGGCAATTATAATCATTTTTTATAAATTATTCTGCCGGATTTCTTCACAAATACATGGCCCATTTCATTACATTTTACTTAAATTATAGTTATATATATATATATATATATATTTATATATATATATATATATACATATATATATATATATATATATATATATATATATATATATATATACATATATATATATATATATATATATATATATATATATATATATATATGTGTCAGGGATTGTTTCATACTTATTTAAATAAAAATGGTGAATGATGTTGTGGGTGCTCGAACCGTGACTACCTCCTCTTTGGCCAACGTCTCTACCGCTACGCTATTGCTACTTGGCTTAATTTGCATATGTAGATCTTATATGCTTTTCAATGTCTGCTAAATGTGGCTGAGCGAAGGGCATACCTGCGCACACGAGCGCAAATGCCCCCTACTTTCCTACACGGACCGTGTTAGCCTAGGGTATGATTCAGCATGCCCTCATGAATATGCATGGCATGCTGACATCATACCATTCAACTGCAGCCTCCGAGTAAGACATATTAAGTCTTACACGGAGGTTTTGTGAATCCGGCCCATAATTTATCACACATCAATTTATACAATGTGATGCATGAGTTATTGCTACTGTATGTTGTGAATTGTGATCAACACATATGGTATGTAAACTACAGCCATGTGCTGTGCGACACTTGTAGTAAGACTTCTTCTTTGGTGTTGGAAGATGCAATGTTCTCTGTATTTTGGACTTAGGCAGGTGTTTGAGTTTGTGTGACTCTAGTGCTATTTAGAACTGGCTTATCCAACAAATCTGGCCTATAAACTTCCATGCAGGAGAAACATTTTATTTATTTATTTTACATTTGTTTACCGGGAAAGTCCGACTGGAATGAGGTCCATTTACAGTGGAGGCACGGGGAGAAAAGCTCCACATCAAACGATATGTACAGTGGTAAATGTACAATCAAAAAAGATATATCGTACAATGGTTTGTTCCAAGCATGCTTAATTTACACATAGTAGACTCTGGATGGCAGTATTTGGGAGAAAAGACTCACATTAACTGATTCAATCAAAAGACACATCACACAGGACATATACACATAGTAGGCCCTGTATGGGAGTATTTAAGTACTGTATAATAGAGATAGTAAGCAGTGAGGAGAGGAAGGTAGCAAGAATTGGAGGACATCAGGAAGGCATTTATGTGATGCAAGGATGTAATTTCCACAGAAAGAGTGCTCTCTGAATAATTTCATTCCATTTAGGACAAACATCTGCTTTGTAACACTTTGATGATGTTATCCCTTCAGTTGTGTTTTATCCTCACAGTTGTAGTAAGACCTTGACTGTAGTGTCAGCAGAACTAGACAGAAATTCCTAGAACTACGCAATAGGTTAAAAAGCTAATAAAACAGGACAAATTCCAATACTTCCAGTCTGCCCTAGATTCCTCCCAACACAGCCCCAAACAATTCTGGTCCTCCATAAACTCCATTCTCCACCCAGGTAAAGTCAGTACCCCTCCTCCTAACATCCCTCACTCCTCCAAAAATATTGCTACCTCATTCAACACACACTTCACACAAACCATGCTATCACTAGCAAAACAACACAACCCCCTCCCCTCCAACCCACACCTTCAACTAGTAATCTCCCCACTGCCTTCTCTTTTTCTCCCATACCTACCTCCAACATAAAAAACTCTTAACTAAACTTAAGCCCACCAAATTAGCAGCAGACAATCTCACAAGTGAATACCTACAAATCGCAGCTAATGCTCTGGCCTACCCAGTATCCATCTTGATTAACCAATCTCTGTCAGAAAGTTACGTTCCCACACTGTGGAAAGTATCACATATAATTCCCCTCCACAAGGGCGGCCCCTCCACAGAACTAACCAGTTACTGCTATATAGCTATTCTCTCTCCACTCTCCAAACTACTAGAGAGATGCATACAGTCTCAGGTCTCAGACTGCCTCCTTACTAACAACCTCCTTTCCAATACTCAGCATGGTTTCTGACCAAACCATAGCACCACCACTGCCTTACTCTCCTTTACTAACACTATCCTTCAGCATAAAAACAATGGCTATCTCTCCTCTGCTACTTTCCTAGACCTATCTAAATCATTTGACATGGTCCCACACAAACAACTCATCTCTGTCCTCAATAACCTATCCTTCTCTCAATCAGTCACCAACTGGTTTCAGAGTTACCTGTCTGACCGCCAACAATCTGTTGTATGGCAGAATGACATATCTCCCCAACTACCTGTCTCCATAGGGGTTCCCCAAGGATCCATCCTTGGACCTCTACTCTTCTCTGTTTTCACCAATAATTTAGCCTCTGCCACCAAACAAGGCACACTCATACAATATGCAGATGAGTCAACCATCGTCTGCTCAGCCCAGTCCCTACCCAAACTGTAAAAAGTCACACATGAAGCCTTTTCCGCTGTTGAAACTTAGTTAACTGATGCCCAATTAATACTTAACCTAAACAAAACTAAACTACTCATCTTCCAACCCACCAAACATATTCAAAACAACATCACAGCAAAAGACAACACCACTATATACCCAACTGAACACACCAAATTGCTAGGAGTGGAAATAGACAATAAACTAAAATTTGACATTCACATATCCATGACCATAAAAAAGTCCACAAATACTAGGACCATTATACATAAATAAGCAGCTTCTCACCAAAGCAGCAAAGATTTCAATAGCAAATTCCTACCTTATCTCCACCCTGCTTTGTGCCTCTCCAATATATACCAACCTAAGGCAATGCAATCTAAACAAGCTAGAGACCTGCTACAACAAAATCGCCAAATTCACCACAGGGGCATCCTACCATAGTCACCACTGTCTCTCACTTGCTGAACTGGGCTGGCTTGAACTCCTTCACCTCCTTCAATGGTATCAACTATCACTTGCCCACAAACTAGTAAACCATCCACTAAACTTCCCATCCCTCCAGAATCTACTCCAACCCTATTGCATCACCAGACCACTAAGATCCAGCAACAAAAATCACTTGCAGATCACTAAAGCCAGTAACTCTGCTGGTGAAGCACTATTCTCTTGCACCATAGCCAAATCATGGAACTCCCTCCCACCCACAATTACCTCCATACCATCATGCACCCACTTCAAAACTTTACTAAAAGCGCACCTAAAAACATGCTGGCTATGCCCTTGCAACTCCCACTCTAATATCACCCACCCCATCCAACCACTACCTTTCTTTCCACCCCACTAACTACCTATATTATAGCAAGCTCATAAGCCTAGTACTTATTATACAGCAGGAACTTCTTATTGTAACATTTGTTAATGTCTGTTATGTACTTCACAGATAAAGATTCCAGTTGTCTACTGATGTACTATGTTCTTCATCTGTAAATATGGTTGTAATTAATTGCTATGTTAAATTGTTAATCTCTATGTAATCCGATGTAACTACTGTCTGTTTATTTTAACTGTGGAGCTTTTCTCCCCGGGCCTCTGCTGAAAATGGACCTACATCCAGTCGGACACTCCCAGTCAACAAATGTAAATAAAAATAAATAAATAAAATAACGCAATGTTCTCTACATTATTGACTTAGATAGGCAGGTGTTTAAATTCTGCAATGACTGACTAGTATGAATGTGTGTGACTTTAGCATTAGGTAGGGCTGGCTTATCTAACAGATCCTGTGTGTACAGCTCCACTCAGGAAAAATATTTGCTCTGGGAGAGGGCTCCCCAGCAATAACAATATGAATTTAAAGCAAAATAACTGGTTTGCAACACAATGATGGTATCATCCCTTCAACTGTCTTCTTTCTTACAGTTAAGACTTCTCTTGTACCATCTGCAGTTGATACAATGTTTTCTAGACTGTGGACCTTGACTAGCAAGTGGTTGATTCCAGCGATAACTAATTATTGAGACTGTATGTGACTCTACTGCTTGTTAGGAAGGTTTATATAACAGATCCCATGTGCATGCTTCTACTCAGTGGAAACATTTACACAGGGAAAGGGATCCTGCAACTCTTACTCTCACTTTTAAGCCAAACATCTGCCTAGTATCTCAGTGATGATGTCACCCTTCAATGCGTTATGTCTCACACTTATACTGAAACTTCTGTAGTGTGAGCAACTAATGAATGGCTCTGTAGAGTGTATATATACATAAACGGGTTCAAATCTGGAAATCTATAATCAATATACGCATGTACAAAAAGAGTGACAGAGCTGTCTTGCCCAGCAGCTGATGATCTGGCTGACTCACACTTACATAATTACTGACATTATTAAAGTATGTTGATTCTCTCAAACTACATTTCAGGAGATACCTGAGCATTCAGAAACAATGCTTAAATCAGATCTTGGAGTATGTGCATTCTAGCGCCTGTAGTTTTAGGTTTCCCATGACACCAGCAGTTAGCGTACAGCTTTCTAGAGTGTGGATTTATAAACACAGGGGTTCAAATCTGGTAATGTGCATTTTGTGTGACAGTGTATTACTCAACAGATGGTGATATTTCACAGGGTTTTTGAACAACAGAATGCATTTTAGGGGAGGTATAACAATTGCACCAGACTGCTGATGCAATTTCTTCAAGTGTGTACTTTATGACACATTGTGATTATTTCTGTGGTGTCAGTGGTTAATATAAAGATCTCTGAACTATGAACCCCAGATAGGTAGATGTTCAAATCTGGCAAGGTGTAATACTGAGTGTGTAAAACAATGGAGACAGGCGGGATTGGTTTCTCATAAACAACTGCTCTTTACAATTTAATTGTAAATATTTACTACTGGGGAGAAAAAAGCCAACTTTCCATATGCACTCATATTATCCTTTCAGATGTGTGTTGCTTGACAAATTTGGCATCACCAATTAGCACACAGTTGAAGAGGAACTTAATGCACACTGTATATGTACAAATCCAGTGTTGAACACCTTTCATTATTTTGTTCATAACATGGTGATTACTGGCAAGAATGGTTATTAAACAGATCTCAATGTGTAGAATGCCACATAGTGATAGCAAAAGGTGTTATAGGACCTGTGCTATGATATTTTGTTATGTCTTTTGGGATGGGTAAGTGATATTCATCCAGTAATTGCTGTACTTCCTTATGAGCATGCCCGTTATAATGATACCTTCTGTTATGTAACTGTATGAAGCACAATAACTAATCAGTGTTGTGGGACACTTATTACCCTTTGTCTTTTTTGGGTAGAAGCTGCAGAGAATTCACCTCCAGCAGCATGGATCTGCTGACTTCTGTGCAAGGTAGGTAGTGGCCAATGCATGGAGGCTACCAATTTTGTTGTAAACCAGTGCATTCCTATTGCATGTAACCTCTAGCAGTTTCTACAGTTCACTTACTACCTGATAGTGCTGTTGCACCTGTCTGTGAGGTATGTTGCATGTTGTGATTCAGGTATATTCATGTGCTGTACAATGATCAATTAAGGATCATTCTTTATTTACAACATAATAGCATATTGCTTTCAGAGGTGTACTTTGTTTTACAGTATTAACTGCATGTGTGGCAGATGCAGGTAGTGCACATGTATAATGTTTACAGGTCCCATTCAGAAGATTGACTTTTCAAAGGTCAAACCTCATGCAGACGATGCCATGGGACTGAAATTATGAAAAGTCAAAGTTGTTGTATGCAAATTCTGGTACAGTGGGGATTGGGGTGTATACCCTTTTCCTCACTGTAGTGCGATCTCAGAGTTGATAGCTTTCCATTGTTTTTTGTCATTTGACCTTTCGGAAATTCAGTCATATGGTCTTGATCATATGACATTCAACTTTATAATAATCAATGTTCTGACATAGATCTGATGTTTACACTACAATCACATATAATTAAGAGAAATGGTGCATGTATCAATTGTCCTTACACAATACTAACATCAAGAACACTTGTGTTTTCTCTATTTTTCCTATGGAGTAAAGATCACGAGTGGTCTTCCTTTCACACTTGCCTAATTGTGTCCATAGGCATACACTGGCATATAAATAGACTCAACAGGTGTTAATGGAATTCATCCACATGACATTTGTCTTCAAGGATTTCCCTCTCAGTATATTTTTCATGGCAGTTTCTACATTCCTGTGTCCTTGGATTTCATCTGTGATATTTTTATATCTGTAACAATGTATTGCAGCATAGACTTTTTCCATTTGCTGTTTAATATGACACTTCTATTTCTGTGGCAGATCCTTGGGTATTGCACAACATACCAATATGGAATGTATTAACTATCACAATTTCAGTCCTTACTGACATGCATGTTGCTGCCACAACTGTTATATTTTCCACTGTCAGTACTTGTATGAGCAGTATGCCCAGGTGTTCATTATTTCCTCAGTTGGTCCGCAGTTTATGTATGAGCTTTCCCATTATTCCTGCATTGGTAATTCAGTACAGGTAAGGCATGGGAATTTTTAAACTTATGTTACCTGCGGGTCTGTTTAAACAGCACATTTCATTTTTCACTCAGAACATTTACTGTCTGTGTTTTCTTTCTCACTGTACAAGGCAATGCCAGTAAAGTTCCAACATGACCACTACTTAGCTCATTGTAACTTACAAATGTCTAAAACGTTCTTGTACCATTGCGCTGTTAGGGTTCCATTATCTTTGATGTATTCCACATTGTTCTATCTGTTGTTGTGCCATGAGTGCATACTCAGTTACTGGACTCAGGCCTGTGTGCATTTTCTTGTTTATATTGCGTGCATGAGCCCTAACTTACCTCAGTGGGGTCACAGGCATATGTTGTGGGGTTGAATAGGGGCTGCTTGATGTCTAGTGTAGCCTCCAGTCTTGCATATTCAATTAGCAATGCAGCTTGTCACACACAGCTGGGAGACCATGTTCACTCTAGTGCAAAATATAAAGAATGTTAGTGAATTCCCTGCTACGTTTTTGTGTTAACTTTGTTTTTTCATATCAGTTCTTCAGATCAGTCAAGCTGGATAAAAGTGTCTTAAATTTTATAATGTAACAACAGTTGAGACATGACTTTAAGATGATGGTAAAGGTAAAATGTCTTAAATCAACCAGATGAAGTTGTTAAATATATTTCAATTTGGACTAATGAGCTAATTAGCACTAGAAAAGATCTAGTCTAGGTAAATACTACAAACAAAGTTGATGTTGCCTTTATACAACAAGCACATATAATTGAAGGAGACAGAAATAGGTTCACTGCAGGTGAGTAAGTGAATCCAATTATAATTCCTAACAAATAAATAAATTAATGTTGTAGAAAAAATAATAATGGCAAGAGTCAAATTTCTTACAGTGATGCCACAGCAATGTTTTCCATAACAGTTCATGAATGCTGAATTAGAATATTTAAGTACTGGATACTGAGTACAGAATCTTGGGGATTAGATACCATCTTTTCAGTATTCTCAGAATCTGCTACTCAAAACTTGATGTATTGTTATCACAAATATTCCTCTCATATCTCAGCTCCTTTACCTTTCTTGTTTCTCCTCCCCTCCTTCCTTTGTTTAGACTGTTTTAACCCTTTATCTTAGCTTCCTATGTCCTAGATTTTGAATAATTCTTTAAATTAACAAATAAACTAATGTAAAAACTGACGATCTATATGCACAGATGATACTGCACTATGTATACCTCCCTGCATTTAAAAAAATAAGAAAATTATTCATATACAACCCATATAACTGTTATTTTAATTGAAACTGTAAATAATGCCACTGATGTATGTCAAGGATGTCTAAATAATTAAACTGCTGTTCATGAATTAAACTGACTGTAAATGATGAAGCAATGCAAATGATGTGCATTATGCCCATGTAATGGACCCCCCCCCCCCAACGGCATCCATTGGATTTTCCTGATGGACAATTGCAAATAAATAAATAAAATGTGCATCCCAGCTTATGCTTATTGGATACCTGGCCTCAGTGCTAAATATACAAGACAAAATCTTGAAATTTTAATAAACCGTATAAAAAGAAATATCATTTTGTGGCTATGGCCAAAGTTTAAAAAATGGATAGAATCAATTAATTTAATAGGTTTCTATAAAAGGAAACAAACGAAAAAGAAGTGGAAAAATAATTTCTCATTCATATTCATTTGGCTGTCAAACTACAAGAAAAAGAATGTGAGCATCTTTGGACCTCAGTGAGTAGGTTAGTATATGTAGAAGAATAGCATGTTCCATATCATATCATAATTCTTTTAACATTTACATTTACAGTAAACAGTAATAAGCTTTTTTGTATTTCATTGCAAAAATATTCATGGAAATAAACTCTGGGATACTTAAAATCTTATATGTTTGGAAAGACAACACACTGGATGAGAAAAAAATGTAAAGAATAGAGCAATGAGATAACAGGCATACAACAAAGATGGGAACAAACAGAAAAACATTCATATACACTTTGTTACATTCATGAGCAGTCATCCTGCATGGCGTACCATATCTCATCAGTGGTTGGTTGCTTCATTTCCTACCCTAGCCCAACCCCACCCGCAATATAGCTTAAGGGTTCATTCTCTCATTCCTCCTAGTATGATTTTCACTCTTTTGGTATGCCATTACCCTTTGCTTTGCCTTTTTATTTTTCCATCCTTACTTCATTCTAGTCATTTTTTCCATCTTCTACCCATGTCCAGGAACCTCTTGAGTAATTCTTGTTACTGTATTGTTTTCGTCCCTTCCAATTTTGAATAATGATAGCTTTAACTTCAGTACTCAGTAGTCTGATAATGTTAAATTCTCTTTTTCTTTCCAGATGCCTTGTTCTCCTGACATTTCCATCCTTTACAATCCTCCTTTCTACCAACCTTTACTAATGTCTTGGGAGTTACACACGATTTATGCAGTATTCTCAGGCTTTGATCTCCAACTGCCCTTTCTGCACAATATCTGAGCTGTTTGGCTGGCTGCTGTGTGCCTACAATCAACTGTATTACAAGCTCAGTTAAGTACAAACTTGAAGTTTTAAAGATAGTACTGCATTTTATTTTTCTCTTTATTTATTTGTTTCATATTGTGGTCTCCCTGTTTCTCTGCAGTTAGTGGGGGCTATTGTTGTTTTCCCTTTATTGATATTCAGTGTTTAACTTTTAGCCTGGATGGTATCTCTGTGCTTATAAGTGTTAGACACATATCTATGAATTTATTTCTACTCAATATCTGAGCTGTTTGGCTGACTGCTGTGTGCCTACAATCAACTGTATTACAAGCCGAGTTAAGTATAAACTTGCAGTTTTAAAGATAGTACTGCACTTTATTTTTACGTTTATTTATTTGTTTCATATTGTGGTCTTTCTTTCTCTCTGCAGTTAGTGGGGATTATTGTTGTTTTCACTTCATTGATATTCGGTGTTTAACTCTTAGCCTAGACGGTTTCTCTGTGCTTATAAGTGTTAGATACATATCTGTGAATGTATTTCTGCTCAATATCTGAGCTGTTTGGCTGGCTGCTGTGTGCCTACAATCAACTGTATTACAAGCTGAGTTTTAAAAATTTGCAGTTTTTTTAAAGATAGTACATTTTTTTATTAAGTTATTTATTTGTTTCATATTGTGGTCACTCTGTCTCTCTGCGGTTAGCTTCCCACCCTTCCTCCCTGTTGTTGTTGTTGTGTTATTAATCTTGGTGGCTTTGGAACTGCCCACCCCTCCTGCAAATTTGTGCTTGAACACTCCTCCTGGGTCCATTACATTTGCTCACTCAAATGAGTACAGTGAAATCATGTTTTGATTTCAGACACTCCTACCAGTCCCATCTGTTGCGCTCTATCTCAGCTATATCCTAGTCTAGTGCCATTAGCTCATTCTACCTAATACAGAGAGAACAATAATTGAACTCAGTTCAGAATACATTTTGAATAAGTTGCACTTATTTAAACTGTATTTGCTTTAATATTGCTACACACTTAAGTGCGCTAGCTTACACTGCACTTGAATTGTTTTTAGTTTTGTTTTAGCTGCTTTTCTGAAAAGAAATTCTAATCTTGTCTCCTGCCTTTCCTGTAACTAGTCTAGTCCAGATACAGATTTGCTGTATCCAGGACTGTTTGTAAGCTTCTAAGCCCCCCCAAGCCTTTTTGTGTTGGAGGGAAGTCTTCTAGCTTATCAGTCGGAGTGGTATTCACTAGGTAGCCTATCTACCACAAGAGTGGTTTCTGGCCCAGAACTGTAGTTTATTAGCTGTTTGGGCAGTTTTTCCATCTCTTTCAACTTTCTGGTTTAGAAGCCTGTGTTTGCACTTGTTTCCCACCTTTCCTGTAACTAGTCTAGTCCGGATACAGACTTTCTGTATCCAGGACTATTTGTAAGTTTCTTAGCCCCCCAAGCCTTTCTGTTTTGGAGGGAAGCCTTTTAACTTATCAGTGGGTGTGGTAAGCACTAGGTCTCTACCTACCACAAGAGGAGTGGTTTCTGGCCCAGAAATTGTAGTTTATTGGCAGTTTGGGCAGTTTTTTCCATCTCTTTCAACCTTCTGGTTTAAAAGCCTGCATTTGCACTTGTTTTCCACTTTTCCTGTAACTAGTCTAGTCCAGATACAGATTTGCTCTATCTATGACTGTTTGTAAGCTTCTGAGCCCCCCAAGCCTTTCTGTGTCGGACAAAAGCCTTCTAGCTTGTCAGTGGGAGTGGTAAGCACTAGGTAGCCTATCTACCACAAGAGGGGTAGTTTCTGGCCCAGAAATTGTAGTTTGTTGGCCATTTGTGCAGTTTTTCCAACTCTTTCAACTTTCTGGTCTAAAAGCCTGCATTTGCACTTTTCCTGCCTTTCTTGTAACTAGTCCAGTCCAGATACAAATTTGATGTATCCAGGACTGTATGTAAGCTTCTGAGCCACCCAGGTTTTTCTGTTTTGAAGGGAAGCCTTCTGAATTATCAGTGGGAGTGGTAAGCACTAAATAGCCTATCTACCACAAGAGGAGTGGTTTCCAGCACACAAATTGTAGTTTATTGGCCATTTGAACAGCCAAGACCAGAATAGCTGGTCATGAGGAGAAGGTCAACACTTGCACCACACCACATGATACACATAGCCCTCCAGAACACACACCAGCACTGCTTTCACATAAAAACACAAACTACACACCCACCTTCATGGAGGCTCTCAATAAAAATCTACCCAAACAGCAGAGGCATCCAAGGCAGAAAAGCAGCTCAACCACCACAACACAACACTATTCATGAGACACATAACTCTCCTAAACAGTGTGCCACTCAACCAAGGTCCCTAAGGCAAAACAACATGCCCAACACACTAGTCATAGGTGACTTGATAGTGAGGAAAACTGATGTCCTACTCACTCGGTTAAATAAGGAGAAAGTCAGCTGCCTGCCAGGTGCCAGGATCCACCACATAATGCACACACTCAGGTCCCTCAACAACAGGTACAAATATGACTCTGTCATTGTACATGTGGGTGTGAATGACCTGAGTCATACCTCCCTGGACTATATGAAAAGAGACATGAAGGAGCATTTGGATTATGTCGCCCAGATGAGTATGACCCTAGCCCTGAGCAGCATCCTTGACTTGGTCATTACTAACATGAGCGACCATTGCTCTACACCAATAGTCAACTCCTCCCTGGTTAGATCTGACCACAAACTAATTACCTTGGAAATTCACATCCCTCCCACCCCCTGTAAAGGTAACCACCATGAAAAACTTCTCCAAAGCTAACTTTGGGCTCCTAAAAACAGGTGGCTAACTTCATGGCACCTATGCAAATGGAGAATAGTTGCATGAGTGCCGAATCATACACCGATGCACTGTACAAACAAGTACACAAATGCATGGATCTCACCATACCCAATAGAACCAAGACACTCTCCTCCAAAAAAGC
Organism: Protopterus annectens; assembly: GCF_019279795.1. Classification (NCBI taxonomy): domain Eukaryota; kingdom Metazoa; phylum Chordata; order Ceratodontiformes; family Protopteridae; genus Protopterus; species Protopterus annectens. The sequence goes on from NC_056732.1 coordinate 1,215,715,754, forward strand.
AAGCAATTTGGTGGTCTCCTGCAGTAAACAAACTCTACAACAGAAGGAGGAAATTGATGCGGAATAAGGTGAAGTCCCAAGACTGCAAAAACTCCCTTATTGGCCTCAACAAAAAGTTGAGATCCCTCATCAAATCCTCTAAAACTAGATATGAAAACAGAATTGCAGCAGATAGTAAAGACAGCCACAAGGCCTTCTAGAGTTATGTAAAGAATCTCCAGTGCCATACCCAGATTTGCTCTGAGCTACTGCACAATGGTACCTCTTATACCGAGCCAACAGATATTGCCAATATACTGTCCAACAGACTCAGTGGCAACTTTACCCATCCCCCCTCCACAAAGCACCAGTCACAATACCAGTAGATTGCCAGGCACCCAGTATTACTGCTACACAGGTTAAAACAGCACTGCCCAAGTCCAAGAATACAGCTTCTATGGCACCTGACAATATCCCTGGCTGTGTTTTACATTAACTCCAGAATGAACTGGCACCTCACCTGTGTGCCCTGTTCAATCACAGCCTCACCACAGGCTTTGTCCCTACTGAATGACGCACTGTTACAGTCATCCCTCTCCACAAAGGAAGAGTGATTACAGACCCTGGGAACTATCGCCCCATTAGCCTGATGAGTCTGATATGCAAAGCTATGGAAAGCATCATCATGAATGTAATAAACAAGGATATAGGGACTCTCCAAACTCTGGATCCCACACAGTTTGGTTTTGTGAAAGGTAGATCATGCCTGCTCAACTTGGTCGACTTCTTTGAGTCAGTCAGCAGAGCTGTGGATGAAGACAAGGTGGTTCATACAGCCTACCTTGATCTGGCCAAGGCCTTTGATACCATTCCCCACTCAGGAATTAGAAAAACTTACTAAGCTAGGCATCAACCCCTATATCACCAGGTGGGTTGCAAACTGGCTCAAAGATAGAACCCAGTCACAAGTGGAATCCCACAAATTTCAGTCCTGGATCCTTTCCTGTTTGGTATCTACTTCTCTGAAGTCCAGGCCAACACAAAGGGACTCTGTCTGACAAAGTTCACTGACGATTGCAAGTCAGGAGCTATTATTGACTCCCCAAGTGATTTTGACATCCTACAGAAAAGCCTCACTGAGACCACCAACTGGTGTCAGAACCATGGCCTTAAGCTCAATGCCAAAAAATGTGTGGGCACCCCCTTTGGGAAAAAGTCTGGTTTCCATGAATTACCACATTGATGGCAGTCCACTGAATACAGAAGGTATTATGATAGATCTGGGAACACAGGTTGACAACAACCTCTCTTTTGACCACCACATTGTCACTGTGGTCAGAAAGTCCTTCTATGTAGCACATCTCATTATTTAGGGTTTTGCATCCAGGAAGAAATAGGTCATTGTCTCCCTCTACTCTGTCCTCATTAGGCCAATCACTGAGTACAATGCCCCATTTGGCACGTACCTCACTAGACACCTGGAACAACTAGAGAGGCCACAAAAGTACCTCAGAAAGAGGATCCTAGGCCTTAAACAGTTGTCCTATATGGACAGACGCAAAAAAATCCAACTATTCTCTGTCTCATATCGCCTATTTAGAAGCGATCTCTGCTTGACTTACAAAGCTATGTCTGACCCAGCTCTGTTAGAAATGCTACACCTAAAGAGGTCACATTCCCTCTGCACTACGCACTCCAGAAACCTCAACCTCATTACCACAATCAACAGAACATGCTGGAAGAACAGGTTCATAACACAGAGACTGCCTGTGCTATAGAACTGACTTTCCATACATGTCAGAGTACCTCACTGGCCCTCTTTAAGAGAAATCTTGATGAGTGGATGGGAAATAGAAAATTCACCCTGGGGATCACTCCAGTGGCTCTACATGACAGAAGCACTGGGAACTAAGGTCGGGTGGCAGGATGCTAGGATAATCCTATGGCTAGGCTTGTAAAGGTTCCCATGGCCATTAGCCTAGAACACACCTATGAACCTATGAACTGCCTGTATTGTCTTCCACCACTATCCTGCATCTGTCTTCCATCCACCCTCCCTTCCTCAATTATTTCTCATTCTCTCTTCTTTGACTTTGCCTTTTCAAGATCTGGTTCCATTCTCTCTCCTTCTGTCCTCCCATGCTGCTCTATCATTTCCTCTATTGCCCTCTTTGCATTATTTTTCAGTGTTTCCCTGAGTACCAAGTAGTTAAACCATTAGATTCTTGTACTCTATATTTTTGTATTAACTCCTCCATTGGTTTAACTCTTGCAGTACCATCCTTTTCTCTACATTCCAAATCTTCCTGTTGAGCTATCCCTCTTCTACAGAGTTATTAATTTTTCTTGCTTATCTTTGCCTTCCACCTTTATGCTCATGATACATTTTCATGTTCCATTCAACATATTTCATGCATCCCAGTTTTTTTAGTGCTGCTTCATTCATGACCATTTCGTAAGCTTCTCCATGTCTCCATCTCCTGTACTCTGTTTTGTTTAACCTCTTTCTCATCTGTTTGTATCCAGTGAATAATATAACATGTAAAGGGATATGTTGGGTTATGTGGCAAACCGAGCCCCCCCACACACACGTCTCCTATTTCTTCTAACTTTTGCACTGGTTTCACTTTCTCCCTTGCCTTTATTGACCCAGTCCTCTAAGTCTTCTTACATTTGCTGCAACCTTTTTACCATATGGTCTATTTGTATGTTGCAGAGTAGTTGAAGGATTATTGGTGGTATCCTTGTCATTGTTGCATTGATTCGCTCAACCAGTGTATGTTTCTTTCCCTCTCTAAAGAGTAACCCTTACCCTCTTTTGATATTCCTCTATTTTTTTACTGATTGCTTCTGTATCCATATTCCCAACATACAGCCCTAATTATTTGGGAAATTCCACCTCTTTTTTTATTATGTATTTATTTATTTATTTATTTATTTATTTATTTATTTATTTATTTATTTTATTTTATTTTATTTTAGATTTTTTAACCAGTATAGTCTGACTGGACACATGTCCTTTTTCAGCAGATGCTCAGGGGGAAAACCCCAAGTAAACAGTAAAATATTGCACTAGACAGTTAATATACATTTAGATTAAATGCAATCATGCATAGTATACATGCACTTTTCTACTAAAAAAAGCCACTGAAAAAAGAGTTAGACATCAAATATTTTAGAGAAGAATGGGATATAAATACATTATAAAATAGCTGGTAGGAAGAAATATGCATAAATGATAGATTGGATAGGAAGGGTACTGAGTTAAGGGAAGAGACAGTAGGTGTAGACAGGAAATAATGAGTAGAAAGAGGAGGGGTTTATAGAGACTAGTAGGTGACAAGGTCAAAGGTATGATAAGTAGGAAGGTTGCAGACACACACAAACACACACACACACACACACACACACACACACACACACACACACACACACACACATATATATATATATATATAGAGAGAGAGAGAGAGAGAGAGAGAGAGAGAGAGGGGGTCCCCTTCAGTCGATTGTACGTTTATAAGTTCAAACCACATATGTCCGAGACCATTAGTTTGAACTTATAAAAGTCTGATCTGACTGAATGGAGATCTCCGTACAGAGTGGAAAGGGAAGATCTCCCATTTCCACAATGTAGTGTGATCTCAGAGTTGGTATATTTAAGTAATGGGGGTGTGGGGGTGCAGGGGGGTGTAGCCCCCCATCTATAGATGTTTACTTTTGTGTTGTTTTGTTTTTTGTGGTTTTACTTTGGCTTTCAAACTTTTGCAGGTTCGAACATATGGTCTTGGCCATATGTGGTCCGAACTTGTAAAAGTTCGATCGACTGAATTAGACCCATAGAGAGAGAGAGAGAAGAATAATACAAAGGTGTAAAGTAAGATGGATATAGAAAAGGAAAAGGACATTTATAGAAGTATAGAGATATAACAGAAGAAATGATATTGAGAAGTAAAGCAAGGAAGGATAAGTAGTGGGTTGGGAAATAGAGAGAGAGAGATGTATAAATAGAATGAAAGTACTAGTAGGAGATTAGTCTGAATTATTGCACTTACATAACCAGAGATGCTGAAGATGAGAGTTTAAGGCTTTTTTAAAGGGGGTGAGGGTAGTTATAGTTGTAATGTTGGGGGTAGGCTGTTCCATTGCTTAGCAACTGAGTTGCTGTAGAGGGAAGTGCCAGCAGAGTTATTGTTTTTTCTTACATCTGGTAGGAGTTTCTGATTTGATAGTAGAACTCCAGCTTTAGTGCTTGGGTGAAGTAGGTTTTGTAAAACAGGGATATTGTCAGGGCAATGAAGACATTTGAGGGTTGTTATAAGTTGGTTATTAAGAATGAGCTTGGGAAGTTCTAGCCAATCAAGAGCTTTTAGAGGAATGCATTGATGTGTTAGATGGGGCATATTTGTTGCAAATTTGGCAATTTTATTATAGCAGGTTTGAAGAATGACAAGATGTAATTTTCTACCAATGTTGAATATTGGTGATGCTTATAAGAGTGTAGAAATAAGGGTCCGGATTTATGAAAACTTGCATGGAGTTGTAGAGTAGAGTAAGATGTCAAAGAGGCAATATATCTGCTGTGCGATCCAGGAACAGCCGGCAGGGGCGTGCACGAGAGCTGCTTAAGCTACTCTTGCACGGACAGTGTCATGGTATGCAAATTACCTCATTTGCTGCTGAAAGCTATGCAAATGAGGTAAATTTGCAATCCAGGAAACACTAACCTATCCGTGGAAGATTAGTGTTATCTGCAGAAATGTACTCCGTTGGTAACGGAGTACCGTTCTGTGAATAGCTAAACGGAGCTATGACAGCTCCAAATAAAGGATGCATACAGTTGAGGAAGCATGCCAGTGGCCAAATATAAGGCCATTGGCATTTATAAATGTTTAAAATGATTAAAATCTTACTTTTTTCCCCGATCTTGGATGTTTAAGCATAGCGCAGCGCAAACGTGCAGCACTTTAAAAACAAGAAAATAATTTAAAAATAGCCAAAAGTAGGCATTTTCACTAAAAAGCTTATCCTGCCATGCAAGTGAATGGCAGGCTGAAGACAACATGGCCACTGAGTACTGGTTGCTAATGGGGGAAGCTCAGTGTGAAAGATGTAACCATGCATTAGTAGGCAATCCCATGCAAATGAGGATAAGGATAGTGAATCCCAATTTTCCCCAGCATGTGAGCCATGTCCCAAGAGTGTAAGTGTAGGAGTAGGTGAGTAGTAGAGTAGAATATAGGTGACATCATGAGGGGGAATGTCAGAAAGGCTGTAAGCTAATTGGAGCACAGTGGCTTGTGTTTGCCCTGAGTTGCTCAGAATTGCAAGAGGCATGTCTACAGTTGTTCTATTTGAAAACCAGAAACCAAAGGTGCACACTGTGAAAATATCTGAAATTTCTTGCAAACATGCACACAGCGTGTGTGCTCGTGCGCGCGCATGTGCGCATGTTTGCGCGGCGCTGCCCCGGGCAGAAACAGAAAAGGAAAAGGAAGGAAAAGAAGTAGTAGGAAGTTAACCAAGGAGAACTAGCAGAGCTGCCAGGTGAAATATATCAGAATCAGCCAATTACACAGGCAGCAGAGTAGCCCAGCCCAGCACTTTAAACTCTGCAAACAGCATTCTCCCCTGTATTTTCCTAATAACTCTGCAACACTGCAGTATACAAAGAGGGAAAACTTAAAAAGCTTAAGTCAGACAAAATGTTAGGGGCTGCTCTTGATATCATAAACCAACATGTGCAATGTGCTGAGGGTGGTGATGTTGTGAATGCTGCTGAGCAACCCACAGTGAGGAGATGGAGAAGAGTGTACAGACCCAGGGTAACCTACCAGGAGCTACATGAGCTGGAGATAGTGGAGCACTATAGGGTGGACAGAGACCTCCTGCAGCAAATTGTTGAGCTGTGCCGGCCACGCGTCACACACAGAACCAACAGCATCCCAGTGGATACCAAGGTATGTGTTGGCCTAAGAATACTAGCTACAGGTACCTTTCAGAGACCAACTGGTGATATGATGGGGATTTCACAGGCATCAGCATCCAGGATACTGCACCAGTTCCTGGATGCAATGTCAGCACATGTCGGTGACCACGTATATTTCCCCAATTCCCGTGAGGCATTGGCCAGCAATATGCGTCTTTTCCACCAAATAGCAGAATATCCTGAGGTAGTGGGTGCAATATACTGCACGCACATACACATCAAAGCAACACCCAGTGAGCAGGGTAGGGTCTACATCAACCGCAAGGGCTTCCCCTCCATCAACTGCCAGGTCGTGTGTGATGCCCAGTGCATAATAATGAATGTGTGTGCTGGATGCCCTGGAAGCTATCATGATTCCCACATCTGGCATCTGTTGCAGCTGTACCAGAGATTTGCCAATGGGGACATCCCACACAGTCACCTAGTGGGGGATGCTGGATATGCACTGGAGCCGTGGCTGATGACACCCATCAGAAATGCACACACACCCAAACAAGAACTCCATAATGAGGCACACGCACAAACAAGAAACATAACTGTGTGTTTGGGATGCTCAAGTCACAGTTCCGGTGCCAGGACACATCTGGTGGAGCCTTGCAGTACTCACCAACTACATGTACCCAAATTGTCATGGTATGTGCCATGCTACACAATATGATCCTGCAAAAACAGCTGCAGCGGGAACAGCATGAGGCAGGGCCAAACAGCCCCACACCATTGCCAAGGCCTGCACAGGCACAGCATGACTCAGAGGAACAACCTGAGCCTGCCCCAGTAGGCAGAAGGAGGCGTGCCCAGTATGCCCTGGTCTTGGCAAAGAGGCAACGCATAGCACATACACTGACTCAGTAGGAACCCTGGAAATGACACCTCTCTCTCACTCGCACATACAGTAAAAGGGATGCCAAACTTGACACTACCTGTTTTCAAACATGTATAGGGAGTGTACTATGTGCATCTGATATAGGCAGCCCTGCAGCACCACCTGAGGCATGAGTGCCCTATTTTAAGCAATATAAAGCACTGCTAAGCACATTTAACAGTATTGAGTATATTTAAATATAATTGTGCGTAGCTGCGCACCGCTCTAACCAGCGCATCGTCGGGCAACGTTGAGCAACGTTGGGCAATGTTGGGCAAAGTCGGGCAAAGTCGAGCAAAGTCAGGTAAACACGCTCACACCTGCTTTACTGTTCCTTAACCAGTCAGGTCTGTCCAGCAGGAAAATAAAAAGCAGTGACAGGGCTCAAACTCAGGATACTGTGCACTATAGTCACAGTATTGAACCACTAAGCCATGACAGCATTTCACTGGCACAGACACAACTTAAGTCACTCACACATACCAGTTGTGGGGATCACATACCTAACAGTCACAGCCAGCAGTACAATTGTAGACAAATGCAAACACAAACAAATGCTGTATCATGCCCTTTGAAGAGACTTATGAGTAACCTCCCCCCAGACCTATGCAGACAGATAACAGCAGGACAGGCAGTGTGATGTGGGTTGGGTAGGCTATGAAGTCATAAACTAATATGCATGTAATTGGAAGCTAAGGTCTGTAGTACAGTGGTATGCCTCAAACCAGTATGATAGGCAACAATGCAGACTAAAATGGAGTACCTGACATAGCAGTGCAGGCCTAGCAAATGTGTATAAGTGTCAGGTGTACCCCTCATCCTATGTACACCCACAGTAACAATCAGGTGTGCCCCCCCGGGTAGAAATGTACAAATAAAAGCTGTCCCCCCTGTATGTAGAAATGTTGATAAGTCTCTGCAAACTGACTCATGGAAGCCATGCAGGCACAGTGTGCTTCCTGTCGATGTACAACACAAAGTTGAGCCCTGAAGTAAAAACCAGCTTGATTTTTCACACACATATAGTATATATGCCCATAGTGGGCATGCTCACACACACAAACAAATTTAGCAAATTTCAGTCAGCAACATACTGAAAGGTCATACTGGACATGCTCACACACTTAAATAAACGAAGCAAATGTCAGTCCATATACTGAAAGGTCATACTCGGCATGCTCACACACTTAGGCCATGTCTGAGTACAGCAGTGGGCCACACGTATCTGGCAGTTGCAGTTCTTACTCCAGACACTTGTCACTATTCACCAATCCTGCCTTGCACACACAGTGATATGAAAACAGACCCATATAATATATTGGACCCCTGTCATAATCAAACTATGTACTACGCGTACTTAAGTTGTTCAAATAAAGTGAAAATCCAAAGAAGATCAATAAATCTCCGATCAGTATCATCAATAAAGAATGAGCACTCCTAACATTATCCAAGCCATGTTCTGGCAAAAATATTGCCAAAGAGTCCATAGAGAACCATGAAACTTTCTTTCGCTATGTCATAAATATCAATGTAATGTCATATATGTTCTGAGTCAGTGCAAAGTGTAAATGAATACATGTACATGACTGACATTGTCAACATCTTGTCAGACAGGTTCATACATATTTACCCTCCTCTCACTGACAAAAGGGCCCATTACCATACCTGGAGATTGTGAAAACCCAGCAATCACATATACAATGGTTAAACAGCTTTATCCAAACCTAAAAACATGGCATCTATGGGATGACATGGTTTTCCTGGCTGTGTCATATGTGAACTTCAAAACAAACAAACCCTGCACCTGAACAGTCTGTTGAGACTCACCCTCTGTACAGGATATGAAACTGTTGAATGGGTTACAGCAATGTTTGGCACACTCCACAAGTGTTGGTACACAACAGACCATGGGAACTATTGTCTTATAAGCCTAATAAGCCTGATCTGCAAGGCCATGGAGTCCATCTTTATGGAACTCATAAACAAAGCTATTGGGAGGCTACAAACACCCAACCCTACCCATTTTGGTTTGGTCAGGGGCAGATCATGGTTCCTAAACCTGTTAGACAGTTTTCAAGGCAGTCACAGAGGACATACATCAATGAAATGAGCTCCACACAGCCTACATAGACCTTGAAAAGCCCTTTTCTAACATCCCACACAAATGTCATAGCCACAAAATCAACAACCTGTGCATAAACACATATGTCATCTGATGGATTGCCAGCTGGGGCACAGATAGATCCCACAAGGTAAGAATTGTGGTCTCCTGTTTAAGCTGGTAACAACTGCTGTCTCCATGGCTTAGTCCTGTGACCCCTTCTGTCTGGTGTATACTTTTCAGAAATACAGTCAAACACACGAGGGCTATGTTTAGCAAAGTTTGAGGATGACTGCAAAAAGGTTGTCATAATCAATGTTTGGGACAACAGAGACATCCTTAAAAAGGGTCTCTGTCAGACAGATGTGGTGTCAAAATTATGGCCTCAAGCTACAGTCATACAAATACCACATAGGTGCCAACATCCTAAATATGGAGTTAATAATAAGGGATCTATGGACACATGTGGATAGTCATCTCTACTTCCAGAAACACATTCACAAAGTGATTAGAAAATCACGCTATGTGTTCCCACAGATCACCAAGGTATTTGCATGTAGGTAAAAGAAGGTTCCCTCTACTCATCAATCATCAGACCCATCAGAGAGTATCACGGCACACTTGTGATGAATCGGACTAGGCACCTTCAGCAGCTGGAAAGACCACTGAAGTACCTCAACAAGAGGATCACTGGCCTCAAACAGTTGCCCCATGCAACAAGACTGAATTTAACAAAATCTGTACTCTGTTGCATACTGCCTACTCAGGCGATCTCTGCCCAACAGACAGGTCCATGTCCAATACAGAACTGATGTACATGCACTATCTGAAGTAAACCCAAGCTCACTGTGCCACATGCTCTAGGGATATCATCATCACAACAATAAATAGAACATGCTGGAGAGTTACATTACTAACTCACAGACTTCCCTTGCTTTGGAACAGGCTCCCGACCTACATTAAGTTGAGTCACTAACTGACACTCTTCCAAAGGAGCCTTAATGTGAAACTGAACTGTCACACCATGGATCACTTCATCAGCTCTACTACACAGAGGTCTAGGGAACTAACCCCATGTGTGGTGATAGCTGCACACTCTGGCCATACTAATATATGCCTTCAGGCAGATAGCCTATTACCTACCTATATATATATATATATATATATATATATATATATATATATATATATAGGGGAAACACAGTATAATAAGCCAAAGATGGATGGGCAGAGATGTGTGTAAGAGGGTGACCATGACAGGGAGCCATCCAGGACTGTCCCACCCAACACACATCCCAATGGCACAAAAGACATGAGGTGCACATCTTACCCACTGTACATAACCGCCACCAGTATCTGTAAGCATTACAGTGTATGTGGTCCATGTGCCTGCTGTTCAACATGACTGTACAATGAAGTACACATCTACTATCTGTAGACATGTACCTGTCACATAGGTTCATAGGTATGTAGTAGACTATCTTCATGAAGGCATATATTAGCCTAGGCAAGTTGTGCAGCTTTCACCACCCCATTGGGTAGTCTCCCAAGCCCTAGTTCTAATAGTTAGTACCCTAAGCCCCTTTCTAGTGGGGCTGCTGATGTGATGCCTGGTGTAAATTGTCTGTTTCCCATCCACTCATCAAGGTTCCTATTGAAGAGTGTCAGCGAGGGGCTCTGTCTGATGTACACTGGGACTCTGTTCCACAGTAAGGCAAGTGTCTGGGATGGTACTCTATCCCACCAGCATGTTGTATTCATTGTTGTGATGAGGTTCATATTCCTGGAGTTTGTAGTGGAACTCAATTTTGTTATCTGTAGATGGAGCATGTTCAACAGTTATGTGTTGGACATGGCTCTGTATGTTAGGCAGAGTGTGCCTCTGAGTAGGCGGTATGCAACGGAGAACAGATTTAGTTTTACCAGTTGTGTTGCATAACACAACTGTTTGAGGCCAGTGATCCTCTTGGTGAGGTACCTCTGTGGTCTCTACAGCTGCTGGATATGTTTAGTTGAGTACATCCAAAATGATGCATTGTACTCAACAATGGGTCTGATGACTTAAGAGTAGAGGGCCACCACTACCTCTTCTGATCCTGATGCAAACCCTTTGTTGATTAGGTGGGCCGCATAAGATTTCCCAATCACTTTGGCAACATGGTTGCCAAAGGAAAGATGACTATCTACTTGTGTCCCCAGATCCCTTATTACCTTGTCAGTTTTAAGGGGGTAACACCTATGTGGTAGTTTGTGGGTACTTTGTTTTCACCAAAGGGGGATTACTATGCATTCTTCCACATTGAGCATGAGGCCATGATTCTGACACCACACATCTGTCTCATAGAGTCCCTTCTGGAGAATATTTGTGTTATCCGGGGAATCTATTATGGCAAACACTTTACAGTTCCCAGCAAACTTAGTCAACCACAACCCTCCTGTGTTGGCATGTACCTTTGAAAAGTCTATACCAAACAGGAGGGACCCCAGGACTGAACCCTGGGGGACACAAGTTGTTACCGGTGTACAGTCTGACATGTAGCCAACAACTCTTAATTTGTGGGATCTATCTGTGAGCCAGTTTGCAATCCATCTTGTGATGCATGGATTCATGCCCAGGTTGGTGAGTTAATCTATGATCCCTGACTGGGGAATGGTGTCAAATGCCTTAGCGAGGTAAAGGTAGGCTGCTGTGTGGAGCTCATTTCAATCATCTGTAGCCTGGGTAACTGTCTCAAAGAAATCCACCCAGTTCAGGAGGCATGATCTGCATTTGACGAAGCCAAACCGGGTGTGCTCAACTGTGTGAAGGTTCCCATTGTCTTTATTGTTGACTTCCATTATGACTGTCTCCATTGTCTTGCAGATCAGACTCGTTAGGTTCATAGAAGGTGAATGCCAAGGGTCTTTTGTGGCCCCACCCCTGTGGAGTGGGTAGAACGTTGCTGTGCAACATTCTGTGGGTACACATTCTGTAGAGAGAGGTGTAGGTATCCTTGATGAATATGGATACATCCCCACCCTCTGTGCTATGATCCAGGTTCTGATGCTGGAAGTTATGGAATGAGTAGTATCCTGGTAGTGCTGGTGTGATCTCTGGAGCCTTGAACTAGGTTTCTGTTACTGCACAGATATCAATATTCTCTATACTGAGAAGTGCCTCGAGTGTGTGCATCTGGAGGCTGAGGCTTTTGGCAATGAGTAGCATTTAGCTTACTTTGTGGTTATTTGTGTTGGTTACAGGGTTTGGTTTGTCCTGAGTGACCGGTGTTTCACACCTGAAGTCAACACCTCATTGGTCCGATCTGACCATAAGCTAATTACCCTACATATCCACATTCTGCCCCCACCCCCCCATTAAGGAAACCATGTTAAAAAAATTCTCCAAAGACAACTTCATGCTTCTTAAGACTGAAGTGGTGAACTTCAGGACACCCATGCAGATGGACAATACAGTTACGACTACTGAATCCTACACAATTGCACTTTATAAGCACTTACATGAGTGCATGAATTGTGCTATCCCAAACAGAACCAAGACGCTATCCTCCAAGATAAGGAAGCCATTCTGGTGGTCCTCCTGCCATAAACAAACTGCACAACAGAAGAAAGAAACTGTTGCAAAAGAGGGTAAATCCCATGAGTGGAGGAGCTCCCTGGTCAGCCTCAGTAAGAAGCTGCGATCCCTGATAAAATCCTCCAAACCTAGTTATGAAAACAAAATCGCCACTGATTCTAACGGCAACCACAAAGCATTCTATAGCTATGTCAAGAATCACAATGACAACACTCAGATCTGCTCTGAGTTACAGCACAATGGCACTAAATATACAGACCCAACTGATATTGCCAACATCCTGGCAGATAGGATCAGTGCTAACTTTACCCGCCTCTCACCCATGAAAGAGCCCATCTCTATACCGGAAGAATGCAAAGTTGCTGTCATCACGGCTGCACAGGTAAAAGCCACTCTCCAAAGCCAGAAACACAGCATCCATGGGACCACATAACATCCCAGGCTGCATTCTACACGAACTACAGAACAAACTGGCACCACACCTAAGTAACATGTTCGGTCATAGCCTCACCTCAGGCTTTGTGCCTGCTGAATGGCGCACAGTGATGGTTATCCCACTACACAAGGGGGGAGCCTCCACAGACCCCGGGAACTAGCACCTCATTAGCCTGATGAGCCTGGTCTGCAATGCCATGGAACATATCATCATGTAACTTATAAACAAAGACATTGGTAATCTCCAAACTCTGGACCACAACCTTTTCGGGTTTGTAAAAGGCAGATCGTGTCTCCTAAACCTGATAGACTTCTTCAAAGCAGTCATCAAAGCCGTAGACAAAGGTAATGTGGTTCACACAGCCTATCTAGATCTTGCCAAGGCTTTCAACACCATCCCCCACTCTGGAATTATAGATAAACTCACTAAACTGGGTATAAATCCCTATGTCACAAGATGGGTTGCCGACTGGCTCACTGACAGAACCCACACTGTGAAAGTAGCAGACTCCAAGTCCGACTTCAGACCAGTGACAAGTGGAGTACCACAGGGTTCAGTCCTGTGTCCTGTCCTGTTTGGTATCTACTTCCCTGAAGTACAGGCTAGCACAGAAGGTCTTTGGCTAATGAAGTTCACAGATGACTGCAAACTAGGAGCCATAATCGAAACTACTAATGATGTGGACATCACACAAAAGGGCCTCACTGAGGCAGATGCCTGGTGTCAAAGCCATGGCCGCAAGCTCAATGCCAAAAATTGCATTGTCATCCCCTTTGGTAAAAACTCTGTACCCATGAACTACAACGTAAGCGGTAGTATACTTAACAATGAAAGTGTGATAAGAGACCTTGGGACACAGGTGGTCAGTAGACTCTCCTTTAATAATGACATCATCACAGTAGTCAGGAAATCCTTCTACATGGCACACCTCATCACAAAAGGTTTCTCATGCAGAAAAAAAGAGGTCATTGTTCCCCTCTACTCATCACTCATTAGATCCATTATAGAGTACAACACCCCTTTTGATATGTACCTCACAAGACATCTACAACAACTGAAAAGCCTGCAGAAATACATCAGAAAGAGGATTAGCAGCCTCAAATACATGCCCTACACAGACCGTCTCAAAACACTCCAGCTTTACTCTGTCACATATCGCCTACTCAGAGGTGATCTCTGCCTAACATACAAAGCTATGTCAAACACAGAGCTGTTGGACATGCTCCACTTAAAGAAATCTCAATCTCTTTGAGCTTCGGCTCCAAAATCCGGACCAAAATACAAAAGGAGGGGGTGTATCCATTTTCATAAAGGATACCCACATCTCCAGGTTAGTGGCACAGAACGAGGCCTCAGAGACCATCCAAGTGCAACTAACAGTGGGCAAAGCTGCTTATCAGATCGTAGTATGACAGATGCAGGAGCTGAGAAAGGGTCTAGCATCTGTTGTTTAGACCAGAGAGTGAACCTTTTTCACTTATCTCTGTAGAGTTTTCTGGTGGATGGTTTATGGGAGGCCAGGATAATATCACAAATCGGTGAGGAGAGGGTTTCCTGCCTGGTGACTAATGGAAGTAGAGAAACCAAGCTGTCAGCTTGAGAGTGGATAGATTTTGGGGAGTCATTCCTTGGGGGTGAGAGATTAGGTCCTGATGAGTGTCCAGGATCCACGGAGGTTGTCATAGGTGAGGCTGGAGGAAGGGGAACCACACTTGTTGAGGCCAGAATGGGGCAATGAGGATCACCTTGCATCTCAACTGAATTGCTTTCTTTAAAAATAGGGGTATCAAGGGAATTGGAGGATAAGCTTAGAGGAGACCTGTGGGCCAATCGTGAGTCAAAGCATCTCTTGGTGACTCCCCTTCTGGGGGAAACAGGGCAAACAAGCTGCTGCATTTGTTGTTTAAAGGGGAAGCAAAAAGATTGCAGCAAGGCTGGCCCCAATGGCTGAAAATGTCTGCTGTCACATTCAGATTAAAAGACCACTCATGTGGAAGGAGGAGACATCTGCTCTGCCGGTCTGCAGTCATGTTGGAGCTCCCTGTGATATGTGTTGCTATAAGAAAGTGGTTGGAAGTTATCGCCCAGTGGTAGGATTTGGTCCCTCCTTATTTGTTTATGTACTAGACTACTGACATATTGTATGAATGGATTGCAATCATTCCCAATGGAAGGAGTGGATGTAGTGCCTGCAACGCCAACAACACCGCTCTTAACTCCAGAACATTGATACACAAGTTGTCCTCCAAGCTGGACCACTAGCCTTGGACTGTCTTTCCCTGCAAGTGGCCCCTCCACCCTATAAGGGAAGTGTCTGCAGTCACTGTGGCACTGGGTTGAGGGGTCTGGAAGGGGCGACACCTAAGAATTTCATCTGTCCTCATCCACCAAATAAGATCTTGCTTGCAGGAATTGGTGATGAGGATCTGTGAGTTTAGAGGGTGAAGATTTGCCACCCACTGGGATAAAATGAGCCATTGTAACAGTCTTGTATGTAATCTTGCCATAGAAACAATCGGAATGGCTGCCGCTATAGACCCCAGAGCCTGTAGAACTTCTCTTGCTGACACCTTTCTTTGACAGAGTATCACTTGTACCTGTAATCTTAACCTTTGAAGCCTGTGAGGTGGAAGAGAAACCTGGCTTGATTGAGTATTGAATACTGCTCCTAATAATTCCAGTTGTTGGGTTAGGATGAAGATTGGATTTTTCCCAATGGACTGTGATGTCTAGAAACTCCGACAGTGTGAGAGTGTAGTGGAGGGCAATGACCAGTAGGCACTTGGTGGGGGTGGAAAGGAGCCAATCATCTAAATATGGAAACACCTGGAATCCCTGAAGTGTCAGATGAGCTGTCACCACTGCTAGACATTTCATGAACACTCTGGGGGCCGTCAAGAAACTGAATGGCAGGGCTCTCAATTGGTCATGATTGGCTCCTAGCCAGAAGCGAAGGAGACTCCTGGAGCACTTGTCCATTTTGATGTGATAATATGCATCCCGGAGGTCTATCGAGCACATCCAAGCATCCTCCCAAAGAAAGAGGAGAATGGATTGCATAGTGACCATGCAGAATTTGGTTTGAACCACTGACTGGTTTAGTTGGCTGAGATCCAAAATGGGTCTCCAGTCCCTGGTCTTTTTTGGCACCAGAAAGAATCTTGAGTAGAAACTGGATCCACATTGGTCTCGGGGGACTAGCTGGATGACTCTGTTTTGACGTAGCTTTCTTATCTCTGAAACCGCCTCTTTCCTTTGACTGGGTGGAACATTGGGAAGGTACTTTGAAGGTTTTTTGGGCAAGATAGTGGAATGTAATAGCCTCTGGAAATTATTCTATGCACCCACCGATAATTTGTAATAGAGTGCCAGGCAGTTTGGTGCAGAGAAAAACAAGCCCCGACTGCTTCCAGAGAAAAGCAATAGGGCAATGCTTCAGGAGTGCTGATAAGATCATCCAGAGAAAGAATCCCTGGTGTCTTGGTTTTAGGGACCCCCTCTGCCCCTAAAGGGGCATCTTCTACCATTGGAACCCTCTCTGCCTCTGGGTAATCCTCACCATGTGCGTTGCAGAAAGGGCCTTGAAATTTTTTGTGCCATATCTTCCTGTTCCTCTTGTTCCTAAAAAAAGAACTCTGAGGTTTGGAAAATTATAGGCCAATGGCAGACAAGGTCTTTCCATCCTGTTCGCACCTGGCCAGTGTGTCCTTCACTTTAGAACCAAACAAGGCAGATGGTTCGATAGGGGCATTCAGAAAGGAGGACTTGAAGGAGTCCGCGAGGTCACAGATGCGCATCCAAGCATGGCATCGAATGACTATGCCTGCACACGCAGCTCTAACCATGCCTTTGGTTGTGTGGGACAGCAACCTCATGGATGAGTTGGAGATAGACTCAAGAGTGGCAGTTGAGAAGCAACCTTGTCACTTGCCCCATCAAAAACTTGACCCGTGAGGGTTCCAGAAAGTTTGGAGATCAGATCCCTTTGGAGCCTCGTAAAATGTGCCAAGTAATTCAGAGACCTGACTGCAAAGGTCGCTGATGCAAAAACTCACTGCTCTAGTTTGTCCACAGCCTGGGACTCCCTGTTGGGTGGGTGAACAGTAGGACTTTCCTCTGCAAGGTCCTTTTTCATGGCCACCGCCACCACCATAGCATCTACTGGCAAGCCTCTAGACCAGTGGGGATGCTCCTCTGGTGGAGAAAGAATCTTGTCTGGTCTCCAGGGAATGGCCTCAGTAGAATCAGGGTTCTTCCATGCATGCTGCATGATGAGCTGGACTAACTCGTCAGCAGGTGGGGTCACCCAAGAAGTAGAAGGCCGAGAGTGGAAAGCCTGCAGGAAGACAGACTCCTCCGAGGAAGGATTGGAGGCCTTCCAGCCACCCCTCTGTTTAAATATTTCCAGGATTTTTCCAAAGGAGACATCATTAGGGGGTGACTGTGGGGACCCTTCCCCATCATCGTAGTCCATATCCTCTGTGAGAGACTCCTCCGGAGAGTCAAGGTGTTTCCTCTTACACGCATTCTTCCAAGGATGTTCTTCAGTGTGAATGTCTGTAGAAGACTTGGAAGGGAAATTACCCTGGACAGGGGTTTCCTGAGGCTTGTGCTCTCTGTGTCCTGGGGAGGTAGCCCATGGTAGCTATAGCTCAGAGGGAGCAGGGGGAAGATCCAACACAGGAGGAGTGCTTCCAGAAGCAAGCACCCTTTCCATCACCTGGAAAGCTAGCCCACCTGAAGAGGAATGGGAGTGTGGATCTGAGTAAGACAATCTTGAAACCGGGGTCACATCCTGCTCTGCGTGGTCCACTCCTGGGGATGGAGCATCAAGCAAGATCAGGGTGGGTTCCATCCCCAGATCCGAGGATAGAACCGATAAAAAATTTGGAACCATACTGGGAACCAGGGTCCCAGTCCCCCAACCATGAGTTTGAGGAAGGGACAGATCCGTAGGAACCGAAACCCAAAGGGGGGCCTTGAAGCCTCAGAGAGGGCCACTGTCAGTGCCGAGGAAAGGGTTCCCACCAAGGATGTCAGAACTATGGGCTTCGGAACCGATGGATCCGAGAGAGGAGATTAAGTGGGAGTCCTGGGAGCATTAGACCCAAACCCCGAAGTGGGATGAGTTTTTGGAAAGTTTATCTCTCTGGCTGTCAACAGCTGGTCCAGCAGGTGCAACACATTGAATTCAGACAGACTCCATGTGGAACTTACAGACATTCAGGAAGGGGAGTCAGGCCAGTCCAAAAAAAGGGCTATAAGCCTGTCCTAAAAATGGGTCCAATGAAGGGGAGTACTAGGTCCGTGGTGTTTGAATTGTCGGCACTAAAGATTCCAACTTGAAAACAGGTAATAGGGGACTAACGGTGCTGAGAAAGGACTTGGCGCTGAAGAGACACTTGGAGTAGAATTTATTATCGGCTCCAAGGGGATCATTTGAACTGACTTTGGTGAGGTGAGAGGTGAAGTCGGTGCTGAGGCTATCGAAGGCAATAAGGTTGGAGCCATAGTCGTTACTGCAGTTGAGGCTGGTACCGTAGATGTTGGTGCCGAAGGTGGCGCTGATGTCGAAGTTATGGTAATGTCCACAGAAGCAACTGGAGCTGAGCTTGGAACCGGAATAGTTGGAGCTGAGGAAGCAATCTTATGTTCCGTAGAAGACTTGTGGGCCTTGTGTTTGTGGGACTTACCCTTATCACCAGCCGGTGAAGAGGGATCAGAATGTGGACGTTTCTTGTCCTTCAATGGAGGGGTTGAGACCTCCAACACAGAAAGGGCCTCTGAGAAAGGTGAGGATAGTAGGCATTTCAAGATAAGCTTGTTTTTCCTCTCATTCAGCATCTGCTGACTAAAGCTCAGACAAATCTGGCAAGGAGGTTTCACAGAGAGGTGAGAAACCCCCAGACAATAGACACAATCATCATGTAAGTCGCTGTTGGGGAGTTTGTCATTGCAGGAAGTGCAATGTTTGAACCCCAAAGTCCATTTTTTATCAGACATATCCAACACACAAAAAGCAACCAAACAAAATATTGCTAAAAGGTACAGAAGAGAAAAAGAAACAGGAGAGATACCAAAGATGGTATCAAATGATACCACAAGGGTAGGAGCGGGCGTTACCAATGATGGTATAAGAAATACCTGAAGGGTAAAGCTAGATATAGAAATAGGGTAGAAAAATGAGTTAGATTAGAAAAAATTTTCAAAATACAGCAAATTTTATAAAAATATGACACAGCTGGAGAGTTTGGTGAAACGCTGCTATATGGCTGCGCGGTAAATGAGATCTGAGGTAATTGGGAGAAGGGCACTGTGGGTAACAGCTTAGCTCATGAGTTTTTGATGTACGTGAGCTTGGTATTAGGCTGAACCCATTAGTGATGAATGGGAAGAAGATTAACAACATCAGATTAAAGGTTTATACTTGTATTTTCTTTAATACAGCAATGTTTCAACATAAGGCATCACCCACAGGCAAGCATTATTCTGCCTGAGTACAGAGTTGTCCTTCACACTGTTATTGACAGATTTCAGTTTGGCTAAATAATACATGAAAATTAGCTGTACTTACTAGTTATGTAGTACACACACACATTGTGTGATTTAATAGTGAACATGATACCATAGTTTGTGTAACTGATTGTTTTAAAATGATAGCAGTTGTGCAACTTAAGCCTGCATTTACTATATCTGTATACCCCAGGATCCTTCAATAGTGGTAAGCTCTTTGTTTTGGATATCCGGCATAGAGAATGAAAGCTTATCTGTATTATCAACCTGGCTTGATATTTCTGTATTTGTCAAAGGCTTAAATCTTTTTTCAATTGTTATTATGTGTTTAATGAAATTGTACACAATGGGTCAGATTTGCCCTGTAGCTCCCCGTTCCTTCCTTTAAGACACAGGGAATTTCCAGGTAATTTGATAGGCAATCCATTCAAAGACCAATCTTGCAACATAATCATTTGTGTTTTGCTGGCACTGAATTTTTGACAATGTTCTTTTACAGTTGTTAACTTGTCTGGACAGAAAAGTATCACTTAACAGAGGGGTCGTAAAACAGTTCTTGTATGTTTCTTTTAGCCATGTATAGAGTTGCAGGATATCCTAGCTCATGACAATAACTTAGTTACACATGCCTTTTAAGGTACAGGGTAATACTGTAGCCCAGGGCCACTCTCCCCATATATTCTGACAGTTTAAAATTGTTTCCTAATTCCTGAGTTTTTGGCAATATTACCTCCCAATCAGTTTAACTGAAGTACTTTATTTTAAAGTGCTTTGGATTATTAGAAACATTGTTTCTATCAGATTTCTGTAAGCTTGTTTGATTATAGGTGGAGTTTTGACTCCTAAAATCTTTAGTTCCTGTGTTATCAATGTCATTGCTTCTGTTCCTTCTATTGCTTCTGCTAGTTCAATGAACTTAACATAGCTGTATTTAGGTCGATTCTCTAAATCTTCCAGTGTATCTTCTAGTCTTAGAGAATGACTTTATATTCCCTGTAATTCATAAGAGTACATAGCAACTCTTACTCATTGTTTTCTTAATTCTCCTTGCTGCAGTTGTAAACTTTGTGGTATAGGTTGTGACCATACCTCTCAACTGTCCAAATTTTCACAGAATGTCAAGATTTTTGCCTCATAATTTTGGTCTGTTTTTCCAAAAATTGTGTTTTTTGGCAAATCATTGGCAAACCTCTGAGGACTGAAGTCAGAAAATAACGACTGAAATTTGAGTTTTATACTTTATATCCTTTATAAAATTCATGCTAATGCAGAACCTGTTATTCTGTCAACTATCTAAATTTGTAAGCGCAATATTTAAACATTGTCCCTATTTTTGGGCCTTTGTCCTCTCATTCATTATGGCTTTGTCCAGATTTCCTTCTCTACAAGGTTGAGAGGTATGGTTGCAAGTGAGATATGTGTTGCAGTCACATTTTTTATGTGTTGCATGTCCACTGCTGCTGTTCTCATAATATCTGAGATTGTTTCTATTGAATTCCTCAAGGATCTGAGATTCTCCTGCACTGTGAGTTTTTCAGGTGGCATCATATATTCACCCACTTGGTTTGACACTGAACCTTCAGGATTTATGGTAGAAAAGTGATGATGCAGCCTTCTATTGCTGACTTATAATTCTCATTTTTACTGCTTTACATCTTATATTGGAAAGTACTTTTTGGTATGTAAAGAAGATCACTTACATATTTCATTTGTCTTACTTCACCTTCTGTGCGTGTTGCTCCATGTGCATACCCATGTGCATACTTGACAAGTATTCATATTTATGACTACGTCCTTGCCTCCCCTCCTCACTCTCACCTTGGACAACCCCTCCCTTTCTTTCAGGGACACGCTCTCAGCCTCTGCCGTTTTTGGTGATCAAAAACATCAGACATCTTGGTTTTCAACATAATCCAAAAGGAGTAAACACTAACTTGCAACCTCCATCCATTTTTTTTCTAGAATTCTCCAGGTTCCTACTAAACCAAAAACATTCCAAGTCATCCACATCACAGGTTTTTGCTCTTTCTACATCTCTGAAAGTATTCCCAGAATATTTATCATTTGTAATACTATTTAAAATTCTCGAATATATCTGTATCTACTCTTATTCAGTTGACCTTCTAATCCAAGATTCATCAAAAGTGAAAACATTCTAAAATCTGCAATTCGTTATGAATTTATTTCTTCACCTAGGATTCATCCTAAACCTGAATAAATCCACTCTGCAGCCTTTGCAGAATCTAGTTTTCTTAGGATACCAACTGCACACTCCTTGCATAATGGCTTTCCTTCCTTGGGAGAAATACATCAGTTTTTGATCACATACTTGCAATAATTTTTAACTTTGGAAATGACATCTGTGAGAGATGTTTTGTGTGTCCCAGTGTATACAGATTCAACAATACAAATGATTGCATTTGCTAGAATCCACATAAGGATGATTAACTGGTACAAGTCAATTTGGGCACAAAATTATCAGTCTGTGATATTCCCAATCTCTTTTTTGCTCTTTGTAAATAAAGGGTTATATTCATCGATTAACCAAATATCCATCACTCATGAACTACCCTTTTCAGTTCCTTCTCCTTATCAGAAAGTCTCCATGGATGTTTCAGACATGACTTGGAAAGTTTCTGCTATTGGCATGAAAGTCCAAGGAGTATGGCCTAGGCAGGACAGGTATAGACCTACAAATAACAAGGAAATGAAAGAAAGCCCTGATCCTGGCCCTTCAGGTTCTTCACTACCTATGGTCTCTGGGGACCCTATAAATCATAGACAGACAATACTACAATCATGTGGTATATCAGCAAAAAAAGAGAGGGAAAATCATATCATCATGCAGGTTAGTCATGAGGACTTGGTAAATGGCTATTCATTACAGTCTGTTTTTCCAGACAACTTCCATCCCATCAGAGATTAACTCTGTGGCAGATTAATTGAGAAGATCCAAGGCAAATCCTCATGAATGAATGGTGAACAGTGAGGTTGTCCATCAGTGGGGAACTCGCCAAACAGATTTTTTTGCCTTCACAATGAACACAACTCAGACTGCTCTGCTCCAGAGTCACATACATAAAAGCAAGGACAATATGCACCTTATCAATCCTTTGGAAAGATACATTCCTTTATGGTTTTCTTCCCATGCCACCACTAATGACTTTTTTAAGTGTGAGATCATGGTACAGAACGAATTAGAGAATATACCCTTTCCCCTCTGCAGTGTGATTTCAAAGTTGGAATATATAATTAGCAGGGGGTGTGAGGACACAGTCCCCCATGTGCTCGGTGCAGGGCAGCTTGCACTTCTACAAAACATAGATTTTATATTTATTTTTTTTTTTTTGTATCTGTGTGATTTGATTTTAAGTGTATTCAAGTCTTTGCAATTCAAACTCTTGTAGTGCTATGCCAGGCATTTCAAGTTTTGATGCTTTGAATGTCTGTCATGGACTCATTTTAATGCCTCCTCTGCCCAGACTTTCACCTACTTTGCTTTGTCACATTTTTCGAGGGTGGCATATCATTTAAAAGTCATAAGATAGAATTCCAAGTTTTTCTGTTTGATTGGCTTTTTATAGAAGTCACATTTCTGGTGGTAGCTGTTATGTTGAATGCTCCTACCAATTACAAGTGTTTGATCAGTGAATCACCTAATGCTTTTAGGAGTTCCTCCTTTACTGTATGCAAAACAAAGCACAACTGGAAACAGTTAGGAAGAATAGCAAAATTTCTCTAGTTACAGAGTCCTATGAGAAATACATTTAGCAACATTTGCATTACGGGAAATGGCATACTGACAGGCCCTTAGCCCAAACTGCCACATTTTCCATCAGTCTTGCCATGTCTTATCTTTAGATTCAGCAACCAAAAAAAAGTCTTCATCTGAGTTTTACTCAGGCCACATACACAGTTATCCCCAGATGGGCTGTGAAATTCCACACATTTCAAATCTTCAGGCAAAGCCTCTGTTTTACCAAATGAAGAACATAGTTCATGATTTTCTCTGAGCATGCAACCTTTTTATAATGCACTTTCTCATTGGAGAGGGCACACCCACAAGAATGTGACAGAGCCACAGAGGAACAGAGCGGGATGCACTATATATACACACACACACACACACACACACACACACACACACACACACACACACACACACACACACACACACACACACACACACACACACACACACACACACACACACACAAAACATGCACACACTCTCACATCTCTCTACATCAGTATACAGAATACTTGGATATTATGTTTATTTGACATCAGCTTAAAAGAATATAGTTGGTCAAAAGTGAAAGGTGGGCTCTGGCTTTAAATGTAGAGTGGGAAAACAAAATAGCAAATGCTGGAATGAGAAGTGTAGACAGTTATAGAAGAGTATTTCAGGAGGTGGATTAAATGAATAATTACAAGAAATCTAAGACGTAGGATGATTGTGGGGTCCCCAGTATGTTTGAGGACAATAACTGCAATATGATATTAAATACTATAACAGTGAAGCTCACACACCATCTCTGAAATTCCTACACCTCAGAACATTTATTTTTAGTATAGATAAGCAGCTGGATGAAAGGGTAGGGAGATGGGGTCTTTTTAAATGTAGCAGCAAGTTTTGCACTTCACTGGTAGTTCCCCGGATTGCACTTAGAGTTTTGGGCCTGGCATTGAGCAGATTCAGAATTCTGACAGGGGTCAAGGATTGCAGCTCAGGGAATTAGATGAGAACTACCACAGAAAGATGGTGGGGGTGTAAAGAATGAAATGGTAGCCTGTTTAATACAGCAAGAAAAAAAAATGGAAATAAGATGGGGGGGTTAAGGAGGTGGCAGATGAAAGAAACCCACTTGATGTGTAAACTTAATCTTAATGAAAAAGATGTTTGCTAAATTTTTTCCACTATTTGAATAATTTGAGTATAAATAGA
Organism: Protopterus annectens; assembly: GCF_019279795.1. Lineage (NCBI taxonomy): Eukaryota > Metazoa > Chordata > Ceratodontiformes > Protopteridae > Protopterus > Protopterus annectens. The sequence continues at coordinate 1,215,740,156 of NC_056732.1, forward strand.
TAGACTCAATAAAATATACTGAGTGTATAATGTATGCAACCATGTCACGTATCTATGAATAAAAGTAACAATACACACACTGAAACATTTAAATACTGACAGTTAAATGAATGCAGAGGAACCCCATTTATCCAAATATCCCTGGCAACACCAACATTTACTTGTATATACAATCTGTCAGGACTGGGCTCTAGAAAAAGGAGTTCTATGGCATGCTGCAGTTCTCCCACAGAGAAACAACACACACACACACACACACACACACACACACACACACACACACACACACACACACACACACACACACTCATATATATGTATACATCTATGAACCTGTCACCCCTGGGATTCTGTATACTGGCTAGGGCTCTTGCCGCCCCTATAGTGCCTTTTTTAGGCAAGGTTCAAATGACAAATTCACCACCGTAACAGGAACAGGCAAGCAAAAACTGAGGGTAATGCTACTCAATGCTAGAAGTCTAAATCTACAAATTCACTCACTCGAGGCACTCCTTAAAATGAAGAACATCGATATCTGTGCAGTGACTGAGACCTGGTTCAAGGCACCAGAGACCACCCCTGCACTACCAAACTATAACTCATACCACACTTTTCGGCCATATAACCTGGACCGAAACACCAAAGGCGGAGGTGTGTCAATATTCATTAAGGATATCCACACCTCCAGGCTAGTTGCTCAGCATAATGCATCCGAGGTTATCCAAGTGCAACTAACTCTGGGCAAAACTGCAATCCAAATTCAAACTTGCTACAGATCCCCCACCATGCTCCAGGATTCCCACTCCTCTTTTCTTGATGTACTGGAAAACATTAGGGTTCAACCAAACACCCTAATAATGGGCGACTTCAACTACCCCACCATTAACTGGGAAAACTACTTGTGTACCAACTCCTTAGCTCAGCGCTTTCTGGAATTCATAAACTCCAATGCCCTGGATCATCTTATCTACACCCCCACCAGGGGCAACAATATCCTAGACCTAGTCATTACCAACATGAGTGACCGGTGTTCCACACCTGAAGTCAAGTCCTTGTTGGTCCGATCCGACCATAAGCTAATCACCCTTGATATCTGCATCCCCGCCCCCACCCCCATTAAGGAAACCATGGTAAAAAAAATTTCCAAAGCCAATTTCATGCCTCTTAAGACAGAAGTGGTGAACTTCATGACATCCATGCAGATGGACAATACAGTTACAACTGCTGAATCCTACACAAATGCACTCTACAAGCACTTGCACGAGTGCATGGCTCATGCTCTCCCAAACAGAACCAAGACGCTATCCTCCAAAAAAAGGAAGCCAATCTGCTGATCCCCTGCTATAAACAAATTGTACAACAGAAGGAAGAAACTGTTGCAAAAGAGAGTAAAATCCCATAAGTGGAGGAGCTCCCTGGTCAGCCTCAGTAAGAAGCTGAGATCCCTTATAAGATCCTCCAAAGCTAGCTACAAAAACAAAATCATCATTAATTCTAAGGACAACCACAAAGCATTCTATAGCTATGTCAAGAATCTCAATGGCAACACCCAGGTCTGCTCTGAGTTACAGCACAATGGCACAAAAATTACAGAACCAACTGATATTGCCAACATTCTGGCAGATAGGTTCAGTGCTAACTTTACCCCCCATTCACCCCCTAAAGGGCCCATATCTATACAGGAAGAATGCAGAGTCCCTGTAATCACAATGACACAGGAAAAAGCTGCACTCTCTAAAGCCAAAAACACAGCATCCATGGGACCGGACAACAT